>NC_140070.1:131125045-131707758 GCF_964194135.1 Talpa europaea
TTCTATCCTATTTTTTAATTGAAAACTACTAAGGTTTCCTCATTTGGAAAGTGCAACATTGGAACAGAAGGAAAAATGTTACTCATCAGTAAGAGCACAAGATTTTATTCTGTGATTTTTTTGCAGGCAGTAGTTAGGTACATTTTTCCTTTGCGATCATTTTCAAATCATGCTTTTTATTGAGTCTTTTCTCTAAATTCTGTATCTCTTCATCAAGGAAAAGATATGCCTCAAGGCTGACACTTCTTCCCCCTCACTGCTACCGAATCCTAGGGTCACATAACAGAAGTGCTTTCAAGAATTGTTGACAACTGGATAAAAGCAAATAGAAAAGATACATGCCTTGGGCCTCCCTCGTGGCGCAGCAGTTGAGCGCTGGGTTGTGAAGCTGCCCGCAGCCTCTGCAGTGCTGGTTCGATCCCCGGCTGCTCCCCGGCCACCAGAGGAGGGTCCCACTTGGTGCGCAGACCTCTCCTGCCACCCGCTGCTCCCCTCAGCAGTGTACTTTGGTCCTTCTGCCTGCTCTGCTCCCTGCTCTGGCTCTGGTGAATTCTCTCACCCTCCCGCGCCTCTGACTGTACCCAGTGCTTGTATAAATAAATAAATCAATCTTTAAAGAAAAGAAAAGATACATGCCTTGTCAATCACAGGGCTGTGATCTCCTCCATCCTCACTTTTACAAATTGGAGCTCTTCATTGGCATCTACCAGTTTGATCCGTTTTACCTATTTCCAGTAACTTTGTCATTTTCTCAGATGGAGTTTTGAAGTTGATTTTCACTCACTTCCAAAAACACCTTTCTTCCTGTTTTATAATGGTAGTGTATGTCTACCTCTGTTTCCAGAGTTCTATGTTTATTTCAATTATAATCAAGGAAATGAGAATAATGTATCTGTACTCAAGTCATAACCTTATCATGAAATAAGAAATAATTCCTTTTTAGATATTGTAAAGAAATGAAAAACTGGTAAGAGAGGTATCCATCAAAGCAAACTCCTTAAAAGTTTCCTAATATCTATT
This sequence comes from Talpa europaea, assembly GCF_964194135.1. NCBI lineage: Eukaryota > Metazoa > Chordata > Mammalia > Eulipotyphla > Talpidae > Talpa > Talpa europaea. Next base: position 131,126,066 of record NC_140070.1, read on the forward strand.
AATATTCTCTCATCCTGTCTTTCCTTCCTTTTTTTTCTTTCAAACTTATATTCTTTTACAAATATTTATTTGGGATTTTCTCAGGATAATTCATTAGAGAAGTATGAACAATTACTTTCAAGATTAACATTAATTTGTCTTATTCTGAAAACACAAACAGTAGAATTTTCTTAATCATTTCAAAACAGCCTGAAAAAGAGTTGAGAAAAAAACTATAATAAACTACACATATACCTTCATTCTAAGGAAACTGTAGCAATTTAAAGGTCTAGACCTTTACATATTCCAATTGAAAATCAGGGCTTTATTTTTTTCCTTTCACTTAAATAAAACTGTATTAATTAATCAAAATAGTACAAAGTTATTTTCTGGTCCAAGTACCTTGTTTCCTATGTGTCTCCTCTCCAAAACTAAATAAACTTTCAAAGTGTTGCCTGCTGTACAAGGAACAGAATTTAGCTTTTCACTTTGGACACTTTCTGTGCTAACCCTGCCCTATGCCTCTCCTGCCAAGTTGCACTTGATGGCCTGAAAAATAAAGTTTCTTCTAGATGCAATCACTCTCCAGAAAATTATGGGAGATAATTAAACCCTAATAACCCTAGGTACACATTGTGGGCATTATTCTTGAGCAATGGGAGGAAATACAGTCACTGAAATCATTTTTAGCAGATCTTTAAAAATGAAATGCTTGTATCATCTTCATACTTTTTTTGAAGACTTCTTACCCTTCAAGTTTTTCATCTTTTAAGTTTCGGACTTTAGAACATGAATCATTTATTGATGTAGAGGACAGTGGAGCGCCCTGTCTCTGACTCATCAGGTTGGCAGACCTTTTTCTGCTTTCCATTGGTTCCTGTGGAGTTGGGTCTTTCCTCTTTCTGTCTAGAAGAAAATTCCCTTTTTATCACGTCTTGTTTTATCTTTATTTAAGCTTCATTGTAAAAACTCTATGAAGTATGTCAGAACTTATTTTTGATATGCATATGAGAAAATTTTAAAAATCTGGCAAAATATCACTTAAAATTGCTTTATGTTCAAGATCATGTTGTTCTGGACTCAAATGCTTAGTCAGGAGATGAATATTGGTTTTTCACTTTCGCTTTGCATTTTTATTCTCCCAGTCCTAATCTTGCCAGATGTAGGTAGATGTCTCAGGCAAGATAGAACTAGGAATATGTAGAATGAGGTTGGGGACTTTCTAGTGCCAGGGAGCAGACAATTTCACTCAGGACTCACATCAAATGCATATAATAGCATAACAAATTAAGTGGGGGCAATATACATTACAATATTAGAAGCATGCAATTCAAAGTTAGCAGGAAAAGGGCTAAAGAAAAAAATCTATTGGTGAAGTTCTAGAGATGACAATGGAGAGTGGATAGGGTGGGTCTGGAGCTTCAGGAATCTGGGCATGGAGTCCGTAAGCATCTCAAATTGTCTCAGGTTTGGTGTCTATATGTGAACCCCTTTTAGAAGCATATCATCAGGACCACTGTTAATTTTTATTTTTATCAAAGCACAGCCAGGTTTTTACCTGCCCTTGTCTTTTACATTTCTTTTTATCAATGCATTTATAAACAAATGGTTGCTTTTTAATGGATAATTCATGTCACTGTAATTCACTTGTCCCCAACTTTCTATCAGTCAGGGTCATTATAATATCATACATGTGACATCTCAATCAGTCAGGATCATGGCACTATTGACACATGTGGCAATGAGAACTAAAATGACATCAACGTACTAAAAATATGTAAATCCTCTTATCTCCATTTATAAAATTCCTTTATTCAAACTATTCTTGTGGGAACAATGTTGAAATGACTCAGTGAATTTGCATTTCCACAGTTCAAAATAATCAATTAAGATTTGTTATTGTATCTGTCCAAGACATCAAAGTACTAATTACTCTGTAATCACATGTATGTGATACATGTAATCACATGTATCCCCTGATGCTTAGGGATAAAGAATGTCTACCAATCATCTAGATTTCTTTAAATATAAAACTTGTAATTACTCAGTCATTCAAACATCTTTATATCATTCTCTAATTTTGCTCCTACCAAACCAGTCTTTTCAAATCAAATAAGTGAGATTGAAATGTGCCATTCAGGGGCCTCCCCCGTGGCACAGCTGTTGAGCACTGGGCTGCGAAGCTACCCGTAGCCTCTGCAGCGCCGGTTCGATCCCCCGCCGCTGGCAAGGGTCCCACATGGTGCACAGACCTCTCCTGCCACCCGCTGCTCCCCTCAGCAGTGTACTTCATCAGTCTGCCTGCTCTGCTCTCCCCTCTGGCTCTGGTGGATTCTCTCACCCACCCACGCTTCTGACTGTACCCAGTGCTTGTATAAATAAATAATCTTTTTTTTTAAAAAAAGAAAAGTTTAAAAATAAATAAATAAAATGTGCCATTCAGAAGCTACCTTATAATTTGGATACTTATTAAATAGCAATGTTAGTTCTTACTGAGAGGAATGCTTAACAAGCAGTTTTGTTTTGCCTACTAAGCAGTTTGGAACTAGATAAAAAATTGAAGAACAGCATTTGAATTGCTTAGATTATTGGTTAATTAAAACTAAAATGAATTTAGTATTTTACCAACTTTGCATAGCCATGGTTCCAATTATAAGTCAGAACAGAGCTTTTGTAGGCTAGCAAATTATAAGCTATTAAAAATATAAAGGAAAATCACCTGCTGTTTTATTGTTAGTTGCCTTTCTACCTGCATTCCCCTGTATTTCTATGCAACCACAGCACTTTAATGAATAGCAATGAAAATGCCTTTTTACTTTTTTTCCTACTATGATCTGAAACTGAAAATGGTAATCTTTTATAAGAAAAACAGTCTATATTTGAGAAACATTATATGGATAGTTTTTGAGCAATTTTGTGTTCTCAATTGTGTTCATGTAGAGAATCAGAAAAAAAGCTTACAATAGAAAAGTACAATAATTTAAGCAAAACAATTAACTCATTTAATTATAAATTAATTTCTGATACCCTGATGTACACTACATTTCTAATGAGGTATGATTTCGTAATGCTTATTCATGAAAATATCCTTGTTCCAATTAAGATGTGAGTAAATTCTTGAATAGGGAATTAGATTTGTAGGTTTGTTGTTATAAATAAGTAATTTAAATTCTGCAAATCTGTGTGAGCGGCTCTTTTGCCCAGTTCCACATGGAAAAATTTCATTTTTAAGACTTGAAATAGAAAATGTGGCAGACTGACTTGATTATGTTTATAAACTGCTGACTTATTTCTTTTACTCTTTTTGGCAAATATTGAAACTCACTATCATAATCAAAAATGTCTGCCATCTTAGGAGCTACCAAAGTTGCCTATTATTAATGATAGCCAGATGGAAAATCATCTGGTTGAGAGATTTATTGTGGAAGTGATCTTTAATGATGTGCCACACATTATACACAATATTATACACAATTAAACATATCATCCTTTAAGCGCTATATTTTTAAAGGATGGTTTTTTTAACTGAAGCCATCGAGTACTCTTAAATCTAATAGTCCCCAAAATTATTTATATATTAAAGCCACAAATGGCTAAAACCATGGGGATTTTAACTCACTTTATAAGCTTCCATTTTCTTCAATACTGTGTTACAATATTAGCAATCTAATTATAAACAGATTGTGTGCAATAACCAAAAAAGTGTAAGGGAGGAGATGACTTTCTTTCTGCAAGTAATTTGAAATGATATTAAAAAATGTGAAGATAAAAACAATAGAGCAATATAGTTGTTGATTTAAAGGAATAATAACCAAGGAAAAAACAAACAAACAAACAAAAAAACACAGATAAACCAGCTCCCTGAGTCATAGAATGCATGTGTGGAATTGTATATGTGAAAAAAAAAATTATATATATGTGTGTGTGTGTGTGTATGTATATTTAGAAGATATATCAGTATCTAGGATGTGGTCTACCAATTATTTGATAGAATTTTGTGTATGTAAATGTTTATTGACTTAATAAAATTCAGTCTCCTTAAACTGGATGAGGCACTGAGATTTTCCCTGGGTCTAGATATAAAACTCAGTTACTACTTTGAATACTGATTCTAGTCATCTCATATAAAGTAAAATTAAAGCTCGAAGATTTTGTAGAGGAGTGCAATAGGTATACACGACTTCAACATTAATGATGTTTCCAAGCATTTTTTTAAAAATTTGTATTAAGTAATATTGTTTTATGACATAATATAGGTTTTGGGTGTGAATCATAAATCCACATATATATTACATTATATATTACATTTGCTTCCAAAAATCTAGCTTTCATCTTTCTCCATATGATTGACTCTCTTATCAGATTTACCCACCTCCTTCCTTTCTAATAACCTCTGTTGTGTTGTTATCATCTGTTTTTGTTTTCTTTGTTCATAGTTTTGTTTCTTTATCTTTCACATATGGGTGAAATCACAGTGTTTATCTTCCTCTACCTGACTGTGGGGTAAACGGTTTTTCAGGCTTTTCTGCCCTCCTACCATTAGGATTGCCCTGCCTGATGGGGCACCTGCAGCTGGTACATTGTTGCAAACTATCTTATTTACTTCTGTGGGCCATGGGAGGAGTATTGAGGGATAGTCACCAAGAGAAGCAGAAGCAGGAGCAGCAGGAGAGAGGCAGAAGAGAGAAGGGGAAAAAGAAGAAAGAAGCCAGAGAAGCCCAGACTGAACACTTGCTGGTGGCTTGGAGGCCTCCTGGCCTCCAGGCCCCTGGGCTCCCCTGCCTGCCGTGTACCTGTTTGCCACACTACATGTAAAGCTCAATAGAAGCCTGAGAAAGCCACTGAGGGCTCCAAGACTCTCCTTTACCCGCCTGCTGGATGAGAAAACCTGCTCAGTGGACATCCTGCCCCTACACTGACTTATTTCACTTATCATAATACTTTATAGCTTCATCCCTGTTGTTGCACATGGCAAAATTCCAAACTTTTTATACCTGAATAGTATTCCATTTTGTCTATATAGCATATCTTCTTTATCCAATCACATGTTGATAGATAATTATTTTGTTTCTAACTCTTGGTTTTGTGAAGAATGCTGAGATGAACATGGTTGAAGTGTTTACATAAAATAAAACAATTGAATGCCAAATGATGATATAGAGGCATCTCCATAACTGGAGGAAGTACTGTGTTGCTCACTCCACTTAGCTGTGGGTGGAGTTGATCAGCCAGATGGGCTCTGGGAAGACACATGGAGAAGAAAGACTTACTTTCTTAAGCACTTTGGACTGGTACCAGGGATTTGGAGGACTTGGAGGAGACATATGGGGGAAGACGCATTTAGAGATACCTAGACACATAGATGAGAGACAAGTGGGGAGGCTGGCAATGGAGGCCATTAACTTGTTTTGTACTTTAACTTTGCCCCTTCAGTCACACTTTTCAGGGTCTGCTTCATAACCCTTTTCCCCTGGTTCCCTGCCAGAAGGTGCATTAGACACATGGCAAGATTTCAGGACTCAGGAGACCCACTTTGGGCCAACCCTGTTTCACTGGATATTTACTCATCAGGGGATGGATAATTTGGGGTGTTAAACTCCGAATATCCTTCCTTATTCTCTTGTTCTATGCACACTAATTATATTAAAGTTATTTTATACTACCAGTCTGTTTTGTCTTTTTACACATGATGGCCAGATCCCTTTAAAGCCTAAAAGTTTGGGGTATCCCTCAGTCATATTCTAACAATGAAATTATATTTTAACCACATATGTATTTTATTTTTTAAATACTATTTGAATGTAAATACCAACACCAAAGGTTGGATGTACTACTGGACACATAGATAAGAATCAAAGCAAAAAAAAAAAAAAGAATCAAAGCAAAGAGAATTATTCTCTTGAAAGTGTTTATAGTTTATGTATCTACATATCTACATTTAGGAGTTTGTGTTATAGATATGTGAGAGTCATTTGCAATTATGAAATAATTGATGCCATTAAAGTGGGTGAGATTAGCTATGGAGTACGTATATAGTAGAAAGAGAGAGAGAGAAAGAGCACATTAAATCATGACAAAAACTAAAAAATGTTGAAGAATAATTTTAACTAGTCAGAGTTCAAACATATTACATAGTAACAATAAAATAAGGATATTTATAATAGCATAAATTCCACAGAATTTTTTTGCAAAAAACTAGGTTTCATTCAACTTTTTTTTTAATTCACATTCAGAAAATAAAATATATTTGTATGTAGAATTAAGTCTTTCAATCTCAAGGTTTTTACTCTGAGACTTGAAGCTTAAAAGAATAAAAGTATGATAATATTGACATTTCTGTTACTCGAGAGTAGTGAGTGTTATATCCAAAGCAAACAGATGAATAAAGTCTAGACGTAAATTTTGTGTGAAAGATGAGTACAAATCTGTGTATAAGCTGGAACAACAACAAAAAGTTTCGTAAGTCATATCATGTAAATTGTAGATTTAATTAAAGAAAAAAATAAAAATTACTGGGAACATGCTCTTTAATTATTAGTATGTATTCAAGCATTAAATTGATTGTCTTAGTACCCTGGTCAAAAATCAATTGACTGCATTTGTGATGGTTTATTTCTGTATTTTCAATTCTGTCGCTGTGATCTCTCTGTCTATCCTTAGGCCATTACCACATAGTCTTGATTAATGTATCACTGTATTCAGTTTTGAAATATGGAAGCATGAGTAGGTCAAATTTGTTCTTTTTCAAGGTTGTGCTAGGCAGTCTGAGTCCTTTAATCTTTCATGTTAATATTAGGATCAGGCAGTATTTAGTCCTCTATCTGTTTTTCTCTATCAGTGTTGTCTTGGCTATTCATGGTTTTTCCCTCTCCATATAAATTTTAGAATCATTTTCTCTATATCTATAAAATTGCTTGATGGTAATTTGATTGATATAACATTGACTTTGCATATAACTTGGAAATAACTGGTTTTTTAACAAAATTTCCTTTTTTAAAAAAGAAGATTTATTTTATTATATAAGAACCAGGGTACAGGCCAGATGTGTGGAGGGTGAGAGGATTCACCAAAGACAGAGCAGGGAACAGAATAGACAGACTGACTGAAATACAATGCTGAGGGGAGCAGCGGGCGAGACTGGGGAGGTCTGCTGCACCATATGGGTATCTCCCCGGCCGGCCAGGATGGAACCTGCACTGCAGAGGCTGCAGGCAGCTTCACAGCACTGAGCTCAACCACCTGCACCACCAGGGAGGCCCTCCTTTTCTTGTTTTATTGCATTAGTTTGGACTGCTAGTGTGATGTTGACAAGAATGATGTGAACATAAATCCTTGTTTTTTTTCTGGTCTTAAGGGGATAGCTTCACTTCTCTCATTTTTAAGTATGATGATTACTGTGCTTTACAGATACTTTCAATTATGTTGATGATTTTTTCTCTTTTCCTGTTCACTGAGATATTTTGTCATGAATAGATGTTGAAGAGCATCATTGGCTTGTGGCTGGGCACATTTTCACAAACTTTTGTGGCAATGAAAAACAAAAATACAAATGTTGACAAAAGCAGACAGCAGTATCTATCATAAAATTCATAAGTGGTGATCATTACTATCCAATTTGTCATTTTGCTATCAACAAGATAACTATAGTTAATAATATTATATTACATATTTGAAAATTACTGAGAGTCGATCTTAAAGGGTCTAATTCACAAGAAAACAAATTAACTGGTTGTGGTGATGATTTAGCAGTAAATACAAGCATTGAATTATGTTATATACTTGAATATATAATATTATCAGTCAATTACACCCTAAAATTAAAAATAAAATTGAAATCATACATAACATACAAATGCTATAGTCATAGAAATGACAATATTAAGAAATATCTAACTTTTGTTTAGCTATCCACAGGATTTCAGAAAATTATGTCTCAGGTTGATTTTAAAGCTTATTTTCCATGAATTATTTTCATTTTCTCATCAAAATATTTTATTTATAAACTCTCTTATAACAAAAAACATGCTAATATTTGGAAAGCACATTCTGTGCTTTCGTTTTGTTTTTGTTTGACTTCATTTGATGAAACTTTCCAATATTAAATTTTAAAGTGCATTGCTCTATTAGTTTAGGATAATATATTTTAATGTCACCTACAGTTTTTAGATTTATTACTACTTGCTTGATGGGTAGAAGGAAATTTTTATGTCATAAATATGGCACATAAAATGCACATGCTGAATATATTTTAACTTTTATAAAATGGAAATTAAGCTTATGTAATGACATAAATATGGTTCATTAGCAATGATACATTGCTAATGAATGTATCATTTTAAAAAACATTTTACTTATTGGCAAGATATTGTTTAATTCTTTCAATTTTGTTGCTGGTAGTGAGAAGGTAGCTTTTGTTGTGTTATATTCTATACAATTTCCAGACAGATATTTTGGAGGAGGTAGAGATTTTTGCTGATGCTGATAATCACACACTGAGCACTAAGAGGCAGATAGCACATACTTAGAAATTTGTGAAAGCTTGATATAATTTCACAGAAAATATTGTCATCCAAAGCAGAAGGTAGCTCACATTCACATGTGATCAATTGCCCAGACACTAATAGGGGGTGGAAGAAAGGAGTAATAAAGAAGGCAAACAATGATAGCAACAAAAATATCATGTGTTCTTAAGAAGTAAGGACAAAGGAAGAATTCTTATAAAGAATAATTGTCCAGGACCTATCTGGTGGTGCAAGGGATTAAGCACAGTACTGTAAAGCTATCAGCAGCTTCTGCAGCAGGAGTCCTATCCCTGGCAGTCCAGAGAGCTGACCCACTTGGCGCAGCAGACCTCTCCTGTCTTGCCCGCTGCTCCTTTCAGCAGTATATTTCAGTCAATCTGCCTGCTCTGCTCCCCACTCGTCTCTGGTGAATCTTCTCACCTCCGCACTGCTGGCCTGCACCCCAGTTCTTCTATGCATAAATAAATAAATAAATGTCCATTAACAGGTAAATGAATAAAGAAGATGTGGTGTGGAGTGTGTGTGTGTGTGTGTGTGTGTCTTAAAAAATGAAGGGCATATTGTCATTTGCAAAAACACACAAGTTCAACAAAAGCTGAATTCACAAAATACATATAAGATTAGCCAGGGGCTAAGGGTGGTGGGAGATTGAAAGAGTTTAGTAAAAGGGTAATAATTTTCAATTAGAAGATACCTAAGTTTTGAGTATATTATACTTGGTGACTATAGTTCATAATACTGTATTGTATCATTGAAATTTATTGAGAGTAGAACTTAAATGTTCTCGCACCCCCCAAGAAATAAATATATGAGGTGATGAATATGTTAATGAATTCAGTTGCAAGAATCCTTTCATAATGTGTGTATATATATATCATCACATTGCACACTTTAAACATCTTATAATTTTGCCAATTATACTTTAATGAAGTTGATAAAACAAATTAGAGTCTCTAAAAATAGCAACTAGAGTTGCTTTGTTCTCAGAAAGACTTCCAGGAACAGTTATAATTTGTGTTTAAATTTCAAGTTGATAACCTTATACACATATACCTGCAGTTAGGAAAGGCCTTGCACATGTAAAAAGTGAAGTTGTTTCTTAAAATTTTACAATAAAATATTCACATGATTGTGCTAGGAAATAATGGTTTGGCCAAGTAACTTCTTACGTTAGCAATGAGCATTAGATGCTTTTGGATAATTATTTAAAAATAAATTTACATACAACTTTCTCCCCAAAGATTTCCCCAAAAGTTATGACCTACTCCATCAATTGATGGACTAATGCAAAGATCCTACAATTGTAATAGAATTATTTTTCCTACAATGTAAATTTTCTGATGGTTAGCTACACTGACATTCTATTAGCCAAATATTTGAGATTGTTCAGACATTAATGTCTTTGAGTAGTCCCTTTTCCTTGGAATGTTCTTCTCAATTTAACAAGGTTTCTTTAGACCTAAACATTGAACCCAATATTGCTTTTTTCTGAGGCCTTCTTTTAGCCTCTGGGAGGTAGCATCCTTCCTCATTCTGCTGCAAAGTGCTCCAATAACACTTCTATTATAGCATTTAACATATTAGGGGACAATGATCTGTTTATAGTATGTCTCACCCACTAGATTATCAGTTTACAAGGCAGTAATCAACTTTGCACGCATATGACTAAGAAGTAGCAATAAAAATTGCTTTATAAAATTGGTTAAAATAAACATTGGAGATGACATCCCAGCTGCAATAAGATCACAGCAATTCAATGTCATGGCCCTGTGATTTTCACACAATGCCAGCTTCACTTCCTTGTGTTAGTTTTTGGCAGCAATAGCACTTAAAGGGCAATTTTGAGAAAACTCAGCTAATATTCTTGGCAGATATTTAACCTTATGAAAGGAAATCACTTATCCAGGACTTCAGTATTTTCATTTCGGTGACATTTAAAATGGAAATGAGTCCATTTTCTTTTCAGATATTTTGAGTACGCTTTGGTTCAGAATTAAACCCATTCAGTGAATTATTCAACTAGCACAAAATCAGAATGTAAGGTAATTGAAACAACAAATTTTTTTCACCCAGCATGACTCCTGTGTTTGATATAGCCTGTGCTATACATTGATTATACAAACAGGTATAACATATAATTGACATTCAATAAAATAGTGTAATGATTTGTAGTATGTAGTAAATTAATGTTTAACACTATATTCTATGAACACACGATAATTTAGATAGTTTTACCATGTTTGTGCCTCTAATCATTTTAGGAAAATGATTTATTTAAAATATTTTAATATTACTAATAGAGATTGGTAGTAATCACTACCCAGGTTGTTAAATCTTACCATATTCTTGATTGTTAATATCCTTAAACTTTTTTTTACAAATGCATTGAAACCAATGTAACCAGGTTCAATCTACAAAGTATCAGCAGTCATTTTTATTAAGACCTTTTAATTGCTTTATAATATAGAAAGGGGGCAAAGATGAATGAAATAACTTGGCAATCTAATAGATTTAAGATAAATGCGACTGAATCTTGATTGTTCCTGGTTTTCCATGACTTGGGATGATTCCCAAAATACTCAGAACACATTATTAAGTCCAAATTCAAAAGCCTTTGGATATTGTAGATCTCACTGAATGAGAGAAAATTACCTTAAATCATAACATGGCACATTTATTTTCCCCCCATTCTAATATTTGCAAACATTTTTCACTTTCTTCATGGCTCATCTTTCTGTATATTCTCCTTCATGCTCTTATTTAATTGTCTATCAACAATCTCTATAGTTTGCAAGTTTACCTGGTTCAAGCAACACCCCACAGATCCTATTATATTGCATTGTTAATGCAGCAAACCAAGGTACCTACACTGGCAAATAAAAGACACAAAACAAGGCAGGTCATTTTCTCCATCCATTGTCTTTTCTAAAGCCACCAGGGAGGCCTTGGGGTATTATATCTTGATCCATATAAGATATTTTAAGATTCTCACTAAGATGATATTAACTTAGACCATTTCTTTTTCTGGAAATTTTCTGAGTCATTATATTCCATCATGGCTCATCCCGTTGACTTGTCTCTGATTAGACCAGCAATGGACAGCTTTCCAAGCTGTCTTCATCCTATAACTCCCTGAATTTGCAACTAGAACCGGTTAGTCATGAACAAGATTGGAATTACAACACGTGAGTTCAGGTAGCTGCACAGACAAGTATAATTTGCCATGAGGTTTAGAGAAGAAAAGAAAGTTTTAAAAGGAAAAATTATAAATAAAGAGTGGTAAACAGAAAAACAGGGGGAAAGAGAAAAACATACCAAGGACTTCAAAGTGCTTGGTTCCAATTTCATTCTAAGTTCCATGCTGATTTGGCTTCTGTGAGGCACATTTTTTGGCTTCTATGAGGCAAATTTAGTTGGTTCTATAACATGTTTTTAAAAGTACTAAATAACATAAGGTTTAAGTGAAATCTGTATTTGTGACTTTTCACACCAAAATATCACGGGTATCTGCAGGTCTGTTTTGCTACTCACATACACATTTCAGTCTAGTTCCCACAATCCAGGTATAATCTCTTTTTCTAAAAAGTAAAAGAAACGTAATTAATTTGTCCATATAGAGATGACATTTTCTAAGAAGGAGTAGGAAAATAACAGGAGATTACTCTGTGAATATCCCAGAAATAAACAGTTCTCTGATTTTAAGATTTCTCTTTTGTTTTACAATCAGTATTTAGCAAGTGAGACACTTTATTAGCACTTACCAATTGTGAGCAGACAAGTAAGAAGAAGGGATCAGAAAGAAGAATATCATCATTGCCATCTATGAAATCAGTAAATTTGGGGGAGACAGTCACCAATATATGGAAAAGTTTTCATAATAATAAATAAATCTGCTGACTCTTATTTTCCGTGGGTTATGCCATTCTTTTTTAGTTTAGAATTCATTATTCTTCTCCATGTAAGGTATCTGTGCATTAAGACACACAGCCTTGAGGAGCATACGCCAAATAACAAAGCAGATTTTATCACAAGTTACACAGATGGTGATGATATGATTAGGAACTTGCTCACCAGTCTGTCAGCTGCAATCTCTGCAGGACTTTTTTTCTTTCTTGTGTAGTTTGACCAGTTGTGCTGAATGATGTTTCCAAAAATGTATTTTGATCATACTGGAGTGATATGCAACTTTTAAATTTTCAAATTTCATTTTAATTTTTTTCTCTTCTCAACAAAATTATTGGCCATTTTGTGTTTCATTCTAGTTTCCATCACAATATATTTCTACAATATTTCACAATAATCTCACTTGTTGTTATCTGCCATTGAGGAAGAAAACCCTTTAACACTTACCTACTTAGAGTTTGAAATTATATTGATGATAACATATACCTCAATCCATTATCTGTTAGGTAGTCTCTATAATGGAGATAGTAAAAAAATATATGACAGCAATAAAGTGATGTATTGTATGGCCCTGATATTTCCATAAAGAAACAAATTGAATTTGTAATAACTTAGTCAGTTAAAAAATAAAACAGAAATTCCTATTTGCAAACAATGTTTACTACATCCTTATAGTCTAACTAAAAGCCATTTGCATTAGCAATATTGTATAAAGCATGTTTATAACTGGTCCTGTAATCTGGAAAATAAATATGTTTCACATTCTTTAAAATTTTAAATATTAAATAGAAATGAATAAATCATAGCAATAATTAAAATATTTAAAAATACATACAAAACAAATAAATATATGATGAATTAATGGTCAAATTTCCTATATACCCATAGCTTAGTTTTACAGCTTATATTTTATACATTTCCAAATTATATTTCATTAATTTCCAATAAGAATTTTCACTGTCAAGATTGTCAAAACTGATTTTGCCTTCAATCTAGTAATATATCATTAACCAAATTCTGGAATATATTTTGGATCATATGCCAAGGTGGTGCCTTCTGAAATTAATGTGATCTCTTGGTTTTAGGGATAGTGCTCATTATGTTCCCAAAATATCTCAGTAGTTTGCAAAAGTATCTCATCCACAAAGCTCTACAGAGCACAGGGATACTGCCAATGTATCTTCACCATTATGGAGGTACTACCAAGATGAACTAATGAAGAAAAAAGATGTTCTCCTTCAAGGCTTGTATGGATATTTAACAGTATTATTTTTGTTTGATTTATTTATTGCTATTCCAAGGAACCAATGTTAGATGTCTCCATGTCTCCCTAAACAATTCTAATGGGTCTACATCACCTCTTGCAGCATCATTGTCAAGCTTGGGTGCTTTGTCTGTTTTCTAGTGACAAGGAACATCTTATGAAGTGCACAGTAGAAAAAGACATTAGCCTTGCATTGCTTCATAATGATATTGCTACAAATTTAGAAGGTAAATAGAGCATTTATGATGTCATACTTTTTGCAGGCAGATGTCTGGACTTGGGTTAACAGTTTACTCTTCTTTATTGTCCTACAATTGAAGTGTTGATCAAGGATGCAGTTTTACATGAGGTCCAGTTGGGGAGAAATCTGCATCCAACTCTTGTGGCTGTTGGCAGAAGTCAGTTCTTTGCAGACTACTTGACTGAAGTTCTCATTTTCTTGTTGGCTTTTGGCCAGAAGCTCACCCTCTGAACTTGCCTTTTTTTCAGACGACAGCACACAACATTGAAGCTTCTTTCAGATCAACAAGAAAAAAGAGTTTCTTCTGGAAACAGGTGTTAGAGTTTGTATACAACATAAACATGACATGTAGTCACATCTGTCCTGAACCCATCAATTTTCCTATGTTCCTTTGGCTAGTAGCAAGTCACAGGCAGGCCACACATAAGGCCAGTGAGAGCACAAAGATTGAAAACCACAAGGCAAGAATCCTGGGTCCACCTTATGTTTTATTTCTCACGAAAAACCTCCCTTCCAAAAAACTAGCTAAAAATCTCTACAGTTGACCATATAACTTCCTCAAGATTTTCAACCTCTTGTTCTATGGACTTGGCCTGCATCATTCTTGGAAATTTCCATACTAGCCTGGACATGATGACACTGCCTGAAAGTTCACACATCTGACCTCTAGACCATCTCACAAATCTGAATAAGCCCTGCAAAGATATTGTTCTAAAAAATATTTACTTCAATTTTAGTTACTCTTTTAGTGGAAGAACAGTTGTCACGACTTATCTGTGGAGATAGAATCAAATATATTCAGCATTTTTTCCTCATCATATATTATCTGAGTGACTTACCCTTTTCAGTAAAAATGCTGTTTTTTCCCATTTTGTGAACAGATGTTTCACATCTGTTTTTAATCAAAAATTCACATTAAATTATAGCTTTAATTCTGTGATAAGTAGGAAAACATCTTATATGTAATTTGACTTGTGTATATGATTTCTTCATTAGATTTACCTCCTCTTAGTTATGTCAAAACCTCATTATCTTGAATGCTGATGATGTAATGAAGAGATTAAGAATCTGTTCACCATAAAGAGTATGCAGAGTTACAGGAGCACATCTGAGTTACGCAAGCTTGTGCTGAAAGGATCATTAAGCAATTTGGTTCATTTAACTTATATGCCCATGTGACTTTTCCATGTTTTGAAACAAGGATTTATGCAAGACAAATTTTTAATTTATTATTCATTTATCTTACTTTGCTCTAAATATCTACTACCAAATTTAGGATTAAAAAGTAAATTTGTATGAATCTAATCTGCATAATCTTGGGATAACCCCAAAAGGAAAAGGTAATGTCTATGTATGATGTACAAAATTTTGCATTCTTTCTGATTTTTATGAGCGAAATCATTGAGTATGGAGAGAGATTTTATTTTCAATGATTGAAAGATTTTTCTATTAAAGAGGGAATGTACCCTCTATTTTCAAACAGACTAGCCAAGGATAGAACCTATCTCAAAAAATGTTTTCATCATTACAAGATGAAATAGAGGGCGATTCCTCTCTGTACTCATTAAATGTAATATTAGCACAGTTTTACAATAGCACAATTCCAAGAGACATGAGACAAGAAAGGAGAAAATGGATTAGCACAGCCAGACTGCACGCTTGCCCTTGAGGGCACTCAAGGGCACTGCTGTCCCTACTCCCTGACTTTTTGGAGCTAAGCATAATCTATATCACATTCCTGGCCTTAGAGCCACACAGTCATGTCTATCCAATCACAGCCAAAGATTTCTAGCAAGTCTTTATCCACAGCAGATGCAAACGTTAATGCTATCAAAATCACGTACTTTTCCTTTGCTTTCATCTGTCTTATCGTGGTAACAAGAGAATATTTCAAAATGTTCAAATCACCGGATCCTGCAGAAGAACATAAGTTAAATGAGGTGCATCATTAGGACACGGGCAGTGGAAGTGGAAGTTGAAGCACTTTCAAATGTGTTGCTTGGCAGGGAACAGCCCAATTTGTTTATCTGCTATCAGGCCAAGCATTCAAAGAAACTTGGCCTGGAAAGTGTGACCCAGCTAAGCAGGGGTACACTAAGCAATTTCTCTTTCTAGGCCAAAAACTGGAAGGAGAGACAGACTGATTCCAATAAGGAGCTGGGGCCAAAGATTCAGACAGGCAGAAAAAACTTCTCTATGAAGGTAAAAGGAGTGGATCGGGGTTGTGTCATGAGGCACAGGAATTTTTCCTCAAAATGCCGAGAAGAGTTGAACCCTCAGCCATAGAGAAACATCAAACTTCCAAAATGATTCCTACTGAATGAATGAAAACTACTGAAACCTTGTCAACTCTGACATCTGCTCCTATTTTGTACAAAGATGGGCTGGACGTAACTATGAAGACCTGGGTAGCACATAACTCACTGAAAGGCAAGAAATAACAGTGAGAGGGGAAAAAGAGCAGAAGATAATACTAGAACAATAGGATGCAAACAGTGTTTATTGTCTATTTATTGAACCCAAACTCTGCGGTGAGCTTCTTCACACATCCCTGATGCATCCAAATCCTGATTTCTCACACTCAGGTGAAAGAAGACAAACTGCACAAAATCACTAAGTACATTATGTTTCAAGCTAGCAGAGGAAGCACTTTATGAAGAAAATTAAAGGAAACCAAAACAATAGCCAGTGAATTTGCATTTATGGGAAACAAAGGTAAGATTGAAATTTTAAATAGGAGTGTCCGCCTTGAGAAGGTAATGTCTAAGCGCATAGGTAAACATAACAGAAGGTGGCAGAGTGAGGAAAGCAGCCAGCTTTCTGGAAGCAAGAATAGCATTTGCAAAGGCCCTGAGAAGAGACTGTGCCTGGAGAGGAAACAGCTAGTACAGAGACTCCACAGAAAGGTTCCCACTGCTATCGACCACAAGCGGGTCCATTTGCCTGGTGTACGTGGGTAAGGCCAAGCATCAAAACAGCAATCCTGTTACAGAAAGAAAAGAGTTGGGCCTTCCTGGTAACACAAGGGGTTAAGCACAGCAATGTGAAGCTATCCACAGCCAATACAGCTTGAGCTTGATCTCTGGCCGGTCAGGGAGCTACCCACATGGTGCAGCAGACCTCTCCTGTCTCTCCCGCTGCTCCCCTCAGCAGTGTATTTCAGTAGATCTGCCTGTTCTGTTCCCTACTTTGTCTCTGGTGAATCCTCTCACACTCCCTGCATCACTGGCCTGTACCCCAGTTCTTATATGCATAAATAAATAAATATTTTTAAAAAAGAAAGAAAAAGGTTTATTTATTGTAGGACTTTCATGCAAAGAGATAGAAACAGGCCTCAGCACCCTCTATCCAAAGGGCTTTCAAGGGTGAGATTTATTAAAGGAGAAGTAGGTTGCTGAGGGGTATTGGTACTAGGGGTCAGTGGAAGTTTCAAGAAAAATATGCCCAAGTTCAGCTGTTCTTCATGCCTCTTCATGGTTTGCAGATGCAATTTGGACAAGTGGGCATCTGTGTATTACATGATGTAGATTTTCAACTTGTGGCTTCTAGACTGCTGTCATCTTAGTTTTCCAGGGTATCTCCATGTTGTTCTTCTGGGGACTATTGCTGCAAGAAGGATAAAACTGTTTCCCGCAGGTCTGGTTCTTCCTAGTCAGAAACTCTTAGAAGTGGAGCTCATGAATAACACAAAATAAAAGGAAGTTTCCGGCTGTCAACTTTACCAGTGTTCTTAAACAGCTATGAGACCAGTGAGGTTGTTGTAGAATGAGTGAGTCTGTGAGTAATAAGGGGATGAGGCTAGAGATGAAAGACAACAAATATGGATCCTAGTGGCCTTTTTAAGCTACTGTTCAAAGTGAGAGTTTATTATCTGAGAAATGAGAAAATATAGAAGAGATTGAGTAGAATGAGTTGATAAAACTAACATTTTAACAATTATCACCCCAGCTGCTCTATTGAATGATGCTTTTCCCCCACTGTTTCTCCAAATTTTCTATATTTTTTGTATTATAATTATAGTTAAAAATAAACTTGCATTTTTTCCCCCTAAGGCTAGCGCTAGGGGCTGCAACAAAATCTAATTTTCTGGCACCCTAATAGAAAGATTTGGCAATGGTTAAACATTGCCACTATAATGTAACAGCAACACTACAAGAAAATAAGATCTATGGCAAGGAGCGAGCATGTTTTACTTAAGTTTATAGAAGAATATATGCATGTATCTCACCTACTGATATCTGAGTGGTAGTAATTATTTAATTACTCAGAAATTTTCTGAGATACTTGTCACATTTCTTCCATGGTCTTGAAAACCACTGAATATTCCTCAAATAATTGTTTTCCTTTTTTTCTTTTACCAATGTGTTCTGTGAAGCAGAAGCATGTCACAGATTTTGGCCAGAGCTCATTGTTCTTAAGTCATTTTCTCAGGAACCTTTGTGATTCTACCTACAATCTAGATTATCAACTACAACCAGCCAGGAATTCCCTGAATGCTCACAAATGACCTATTTTTTTCTATTTACCATTATTATTATTTGTGTTCAGTGTTTCTATACTAACAAAAACAAATCTGGTACTTCATTCTGAGTTTCTGCACATTAGTGAAGAGCTGAGTGAGAATCTCGAAGTCACAATTTCTGTTCCAGTCAAGTTGTTGTCAATGTTCTTGTTTTCCTGTTGGGTAGTGAGTTCATTTGGGTCAATACATAACTAAAAATAAATAAATTGATCAATAAATAAGTATAGGAAGGTTGTGCTAGAACTAAAGATGACAGCGTGCTGTGAACTAAAGATTATAATTAAGTTTCCTCCCTGTACATATTTAAGAAAATTGTAAAAGGATTAAAGTTAGTAAATGCCATTTGACTGACCTCTGTCCTTTGGTGTATCGGTTCTTCTCCCATATCATAGTCAAAATAAACCCCAAAAGCTCCTAGCAACTCAGTGGTCTCCAATTTTTAAAAAAATGACTAAAATTTAATTGCAATAAAATTCATCTTGATAATCAAGCTTCTTTTTTATTCTGTAGTTTCATTTATGAAATGTTTTCAAATATGGGAAACAGTCACTGAGAAATTAAAACTTTTTTTTTCAGTATTACACTGTCTCCAAAAATGTAAACATATTAAATTCAGTCAGGATTTGTATAGCAGTGCTTTTCAATAAATTATAAACTAAAACGTTCAAAGAAATTTATAAATAATTAATTAATGTTAGCTGAATAAATTGACTGATATCAGTTGACCAAGTTAAATGAGAGTTTTGACGTTTCTAAAGATCCTACTTGTCCACGTGAACTCCTATATGAATAGACTTAGAGAGTCTAATCGGTTTACATGTGTCAACACTGAGTGGAGATGTCTGAAAATTGTATGTCTGTGAAAGTTCTACTTGGGTGATCAGGAATGCAGAATGAGTATCCAGTTTGTGGTTTTCAGGGCACTATCAGGAGAAAGTGCAATAGCATGCTTTAAGTTGGCCAGCAAGTAATTCCCTCAAGATTTTACTCAGCTGCTGGTGTCGCTAAGCTCTCTCTCTACAGAAAGCTAAAGCAGTGAAGGCAAAATGAAATAAGCTCTGATTTCAATTGACAAAAGTTCACAAATCTCATGTGGTCTACTGCTTCTGATTTAATAATCCTGTGGATGATGGACCAGGTTGCCAGACCTCCCACCTCAACTTATATGAAGTGAAGGGGGAACACAAAAGATGCTGTTTCTTCACAGGCTCCCAATGCCTGGTATGTACTGGGCACGTTCAAAAAATGCTTTCAGAATATATAAAAGAATGATACCTGGAAATGGAGCCTCTGAACATCCAAGTCATGTTCAGAAGGGAGTTAGTAGCACTTGCCAAGTGCCATATGCTTCTTCAGCTTTATGAGGTCAAATGAACAGGTAAAATTGGAAGTTATTTAAAGTATACGTGGGATGCCTGGATACATTTTAAAAAGTTTCTCCCCAATAGAGCTAATTAGCACATCCCATTATCTCATATAGTTAACATTCTGTGAGTGTGTGTGAATATATTCAAGTTCTATTTCTTAGCAAATTTCAACCATAAATATTGTCAAATATGGACACCATGTTATAGGTTTGTGGTTCATTCTTACTGATCTTAGAACAGAAATTTTGTTCCTTTCTAACAATCTCTCCCTTTTCCCCCTTCAACTTCTAACTACAGCTTCTATCCAGGCATCCAATCAGTACCACAGGATAAGTGTATAGATTGAAAATGATGCTAGAGGGCCTCCCTCATGGCGCAAGGGGCTAAGACGCAACCTATGAAACTGTCCTCAGCCACTGTAGCACCAGCTCGATCCCCGGCTGGGGAGGTGCCCACTTGGTGCAGCAGACCTCTCCTGTCTCACCTGCTGCTCCCCTCAGCAGTGCGTTTCAGTCATTCTGCCTGCTCTGTTGCCCACTCTGTCTCTGGTGAATCCTTTCACCCCTCACACCTCTAGCCTGTACCCCAGCTCTTGTATGCATAAATAAACGTTTAAAAAAAAAAGAAAATGATGCTAGAGAATAATTCCTAAAATTGAAATATCTACAAGTATCTTTGGTAACTAAAACATGCATCTTAAATAATTAAAATTACCCTGTATTTGCTTTAGTGCAAAAAGACATTATTCAATAGAAATACTGATAATGGTTTCCTTTTATTTTTATTTGTACAACATTTAACCCTTTATCTGAATAATATAAAGGCTCTGATTTTTAAATATTTATTATTATAAGGTATATATATATTTAAAAATATATATTTAAAGAACTTTAAGATGGGAAAGTTAGTTCTGAAATCTTTAATTTTATAACTATGCTTAAATGTAGCTTCTATGTATCTTATCTTTACTGTTTCCCTTAATTAGAAATTTTCCTTAATTATAAATATTTTCAATGTTTATACACAATCCAAAGAGAAAACAAAATGCTTTCAAGAAACTGTCATGTAATTTTTGAACAAGCCATGCTTAAAAATACAGCTTATGTGCTTTGTTCAGACATTTTCTGCTTATAAAGGAAAAAAAAAATTAAAAATTAGCCTGAAACTGCAAATAGAAATTATTAGAGAAGAGTCAAAGTAAAATAAAGGGTGGTTTTTCCATGGCGTTTTGTTTTTAGGAAAAGAACAATTTTTAGACTTGCACCTGTAGTACTTGAGTTTATTGCCCTTTAAACTGACTAATGCAGAGGTGGAGAATGTAGGGGCACAAGGGAAAAGCTGTCTCAGTAGAAACCTACTCTTCCTGCATCTTTAACTCCAGAACGTTGAGAAAATAAAGTTTTGCTGCTTAAGGCATCAGTCCGTGTTATTCTGTTTGGGCTGTCTGTGCAGGCAAATGCCCTGGCATCTGGTTGAGTGATTTGGTGCCAGGCTTTCTGATGCTGGCCCTCCCCAGGCTGTCTTCAAGATGTATATTCTTATCAGAAACCAGTTGCCTTTACATTCCCGGTTCCTACTCCTCCTCCTTTTCCCCTTTTATTATTGTAAACTACAGGAATACTTGAAGTTTTTTGGTGATTTGTGTTGCTGCAATGAGTTGGGAAGAATCTCTCTTATTTTTTGCTCATTGAACCTAAAAAGGACTTATGCTATGAAAGATGTGCTTTCCTTTGGTTATCTGTGTCTGTACTCTGTGTATTATACATCAAGTATCTTCCCTACTGTTGGTCATGCTTCAAAGAGCAGTATTAGTAGCTGCAGATGTCACAAGAGACACAGTGACAAAGAACCTGGCAGTCAGAATATGTGGCTCAAAACAAAGAGAGTTGTAAGAACTAAATTGTTACTATTAATATTATATTTAATTTTCCCACAACTTGAAATAGGATTTATGTTCTACCCCTCTGCCCAGCCATACAGCATAAATCTATCTGTGCCTATTTCTACACACATGTAGGTTTGTGTGCATGAACATTCTGTATTTATATTATTATCCCCAAATATTTGTCTAGGATTCATGAGGGCGGAAACGTGAGTTGATTTCTTTAGACCCTCAAGAGGCCATTTTAATTTCATATCTTTAAGTGGCCCAATGAACAGTCATAAGATTAATGTGCTAGAGTTCAAGGATCCTTCTAGTAAAACTGACTCTCTGGATGCGTATTATTTATAGATTTTATGTTACCCCCTTAAATGAGAAAGAGAGAGAAAGAGCTCCAGAACTTGTAAACTGAAATCAATACAGATAATAACCTCTCACACCGAGAAGGTTGGGATGTCTCTGTTCATTTCATAAATGTTCTTGTGGATTAGACATATTCCTTCTCAGTAAATGACTCATGCTTTCTTTGTGTTTCTCCCCTCTTTTTCTTTTTCTGTTCCACCATATCTCATTTTCTTGCTCTGCTTTTCTATCTCCCACACAGAAAATCATGTTGGATTTCATATTATTACTCAACTAAATAAAGTCACTGAAACAGACACAGGAGGAGGCAGGAAGCCATTTATTTCACAGTGTGATAGTGATAGTTCAATATTCAGGCGAAAACAATAATAGTGTATATGGAATTTTTTTATCTGTAATCACTATCTGAAGTATTTCATCTCTAATAGTATCTTACTAAGGGCTTTGCAAAATTGTATTAAATAAACTGCTATCTAGAGAAATATTTGTATATGTATATGTGTATATATGTATATATGTGCACGTGTGTGTATATATATATATATATATATATATATATTACTGTTTTTATAGAGCAAAATTCAATAGAATCAACAACTTAAAGAAATCAGGGCCTCCCCAGTGGTGCAGTGAGTTGGCGCAGCACTGTGAAGCTGTCGGTAGCCTCTGCAGCATGGGTTTAATTCCTTGCCCACCAGGAAGATTCCCACATGGCCCGGCAGACCTCTCCTGTCTAGCCCACTGCTTCCCTCAGCAGTGTATTTCAGTAGATCTGCCTGTTCTGTTTCCCACTCTGTCTCTGCTGAATCCCCTCCCCCTCCCGCACCTCTGGCCTGTACCCCACCTATTGTATAAATTAAAAAAGAAAGAAATCACCCAGAATTGGGTAACTGACTTTATTCCCCTGTCTTAATTCTGTATCTGTGTTAGAATGAGACTATATTCTTAAATAGAAGATAAATTTAACTGCTATAATTGTTCTGTATAAATTATGACTTTGCTTTAAGATAAGATGCATAAGAAACCTTAATACTTCTTCCTTTATGGCCTAAGTCATAAAGAACATAAAATTCATTCTGACAATTTTATTAACCACATATTTTTTCTCTCAAACTAAATTGTTGTATTAGATCTATTCAGAATCTAAATGTTTTTACATTTATTTACTATGACTTTTCTACATATATATATATATATTTTTTTTTAATTCCTTGGACAAATCTTCCACATAAGCATCATAGAAATATTGTTTTCAGGAAGTGTTAGACACTTGTGATTTAAATAATTTGCATTTCTAGTGGCCATCCATTGAGGGTAGTAACATCATGCTAGGTAACTCTACTCCTTAGAGATCTGGGTCTCAGTTTTATGAGCCAACTCTTCCCCAGTTTTTCAGTGGGAAGTGAAATTCAGTAGCTTCCTGAAGGTACTTTACATTCACCTAGTTAGCAACTGTATAACTGGGAATAAAAATATTTTTATTATTTTTTTTAAATTGAGGTACAGTTACAGTTAAGAATTGTGTACATTTAAGATACACAATTTGATGATGTGGCATACTTATACTTTGTAAAATAATCATGACATATGAATACTAATATGTTGTAAAATAATAACCACATCTTCAGAGATACCACTTGTGTGTGAGAATGTGGGGGGTGGAGGCAGGAAGGAGGGTTATGGATGGACACTTGAGAGCTACCTTCTTAGCAAATTTAAAGTCTACAATATTGTTATTGTTGGTTATATTGTCATGTCATACTCTCCAGGACTTACTTATCTTGCATAGTTGAAAATTTGTACCCTTTCACAAACATCTCACCATTTCTCCAACCATCCCATGTACTGGTAACCACCATTTGGTTTTCTGCTTCTACAAGTTCACTATTCAAATTCCACATGTAAGTGAAACCATGTAGAATTTGTTTTTTTGTGTCAATCTTATTTCACTTAGCACATGTATTCCAGGTTCAAAATCCTGCCATTTACAAAAACATGAATATAATTGAAACAAGATTTTTTTTTTAATTTGTTCTGTTGAAAAATTGTATTTTTCCTCTCTTGACTAGACTGATGATACAAAATGCATTTATAAGAAATTCTATTCATTATCTTTAAGCAATATAAAATTATATATGATGAATATAATTTTTTGATTTTCAGATTAAAGACCTTTACCTAAACTCCATCATAGCTTATTTTATACATGACTTTCCCACTTAGTTAACCTCTACTTGTCTTTTAGAAATTATTTAAATGTTGACCCTTTTCTGATACCTTCTGTAATCACTACAATAGCTGATGTAGTTCCACATCCAATAACCCAGATACCCAGTCACACTTATCATACTATTTAGTGACACCTATTTACTTGTCTTTCTTTTTTACTGGAGTAAGCTCTTTGAGAAATTGAACCAACTTTTATTCATTGGAAATTGAATGTGCATTAGTATGACAGTCACATACTAGGTATTCAATAAATAAGCATTGCATGAATAAATGAATGAATATTTTAGAGATGGGTTATCTTTTTTCAGAATTATGGTTGCCAAGTTTAACAAATAAAAATACAGGTCTCCCGGTTAAATTTGAGTTTCAGTAAAATAATGAATAATTTATTTAGCATAAGTATGTTCCAAATAGTGCACTGCTAAAATAATACGCATTGTTTATCTGGAATTCAAATTTAACTGGGTGTCCCATATTTATTAAGACACTGTAGTCTAAATGAAATATTTCTATTGTAAGACTATTGATTGAATGGATTCTGGGAGAAATCTTGTTTCATATAGAACGATATTTTTTTTCTATAACTTTTGAGTTGAATATTCAGACCTGGCTCCTCAGTGTATGGTATATGTAAAACTTTGTAGTATTGGTCTGTTTCATCATACAATGAGTTTTTATGGACTGAATGAACAAAAGTGAATGATGTTTCAGAATACTTTGTAATTGAAATAGTATGTGTATATGCAGGTGTACTCACATTTGTGCCAATTATGACTATCATAAAACCATCTATTTTATTATGTCACTTGATGGATAGAGGATGCCAATTGCTATAATAGGTAGACCTGATGCCCCACATTCATGATTAATGTTTTTCTAACAAGGTGTAACATACTTCATCTCCCAGCAGAACATATCTGGAGATCTATTGACAGACTGTGTGGTATGACTCACCTAGGCAAATACCAGCCCGAAGGTCATCCTTTGAAAATTATGCTGTTCCAGGCAGATCCAATAATGTCAATCCATCCTGGGCCAGTCATCCGCTTTGTAATACATTGTGGTCCTGGAATATAAATGTCCCAAGCACAGTTTTTGGCAGCTAATAATTGTTTAATAAATGATGACCTCCTTTGCCGATATATCTTGAATCTATTTCATAAAAATGAAAAGATTCTTTCAGAGAGACTTCTGGACCCTGTAAAGCCAGTATTTTAGAACCAGACTCTCTGCAATGAACCAAGCATTCAGGATAGTTAAGGAAGTTTAATCAAATGTTGAATCAGACACTGTTATTTATTCTTTAGAAACAAAAATTCAGCCACCTTGAATGCTTAAAAATGTTCTGAAAACTTTAATATTTAGTACATAAATATTTTCTATTGAATTTGTTTTTGTTAGGAACTAGAATAGGACACAAGTAAAGAATGTCTCTTTTTTTCAAAATTTAAAATTCATTTCTATAATCATAAATGCAAGCATAGTCTTAACTGGAAGTATTGGGATCTGAGAACATGGATGAAAGGACTTGTCATGTAATGAGATGGGAGGAGGTGGAGTAGATTTTGGCAGTGATGTGGTTTGAAAGAAATTGGGAGTTTAGTTCTGATGAATTTAACTTTGAAAAGTTGAAGTTAAATTTGAGTTGAGATTTATTTGAGTTGAGATGTCAAATAGGCAGTGGAAATATGAATCTAAGATTTCTAAGAGAATTTACAACTAGAGTTATATTTGGGAATCTTTTCTATAAAGTTGTTCTATAAAGCAATCAGACTTGATGAAATCCCCAAGGGGTATAGATAAATAAAAAAGATGATAATGTAACCAATGGCTGAAACTGATACAGGTGGTGCCCCCTGGAGGGGGTTGGTGGTGAGAATAGGTAGCTGCAGGGAAAATGCTAAAAAGTATCATATTTTGGGATGGAGTGACTGATAAAAAATATAAGGGACTGCAGGAGGAGTCACAGATTATTCAGTCTTCAGGATTTAGTGTTCCAGATTCAGTGTTCAAGGATTCAGCAATTTTGGGGTCAGCAAATTTGGCCCTCACTGCACCCATTTTCCAGAAGGCTGTCGTGGGCCTCTAAAGGTGTAGCCAACCTCAGAGCAAAACAGTTCAGAGGCTTTATAATTAGCCGAGAGTCTAAAATTGTTCCCAGTTTTGCTGCTGTTGTAGCCTGGTAGGAAAGGCAAAGACCCATAGCCTGGCTCCTTGCTGAGCTACATAAATGTAGTCCTTTGTCAGGTCACTCAGCCGCTATAGCTGCTGTTTTAAGTGTCACTTGTCTGGTGCTGTTCTGGGGACAGCTCAACAACTCCAAAAACATCTCTTATTGTGTCTTCTGTTGTCTTCACAAGTTAAAATCTGGCCTATAGTCTGACTGCCACATGTCCAAGGGGCAAAAAAATGCCATCTTGGACACATGGCCTATTATGAAAAAAACAAGCTCTGCGTCCTCAATAACAAAAAGACACCATCTTAGCTGCTTTTATTTAAGATTTAAAAACACTATACACTACTTTGGGTAAAATAAAGGCCATTTTTGGCCTCAATAACTCTTTGTTTTTTCCCTGGTTTATTAAATAAATCCCATTATTGTTGTTCTCTGAACCTGAATAATCTTACAATTGTGTGTGTGGTTAAAAAACTCAGACAATGACTGGTAAACTATCTGGACAGTGTCCTTGGCCAGTTTTAATGCCCCTTGCTGCTGTATCAATAGGACCTAGGACTGAACATTGTGTCCCTCATTCAAACTTTTCCTCTAGTTTTTTGGCAAATGCAATTGTATACATTTAAATTATACAGCATGATGATTTGATATACATATTTTTGAAAAATGATTACTAAGATCAAGTTAATTAACACATCCATCACTCATATTATTAAATCCTTTTTTGTTTTGGTCACTCTCAAATTTAAGAAAATAGAGAAGAGAAAGCAAATGTGACTGAGAAACGAAGTGAGATATTAAGAAAATAAAGTGTGGTAATCTGGAATTTAAGAAACTGGAGTCTAATTATAAGAAAATTATCACATCATAATTTGAAGAACATTCTGTAAAATATATTCCAAGATATCAGATCAGAACTCAAAATTTCAAAATCTTGGAAAGTACTGAGGGAATGAGAATGTGTCACAAACTCCAGGAAATTCAGGAACAGTACATCTAAATGAGATGTAATGTCCTGGACTAGATTATATAGAGTATATTATTGGAAAAACTGGTAAAATATGAGTAAATTCTGGGGCTAACTCTTAAAAATGATCTTTAATATGAATCCTTAAATACTAGGGTAATGTAGCAAATTGGTACTGTGTCAATTGGGGATAGTTGTGGGAAATACATGGCTTCATCAATGTAAGAATATTGATATAGTATATCACTGTTCTACTTGGCAAACAAGAAATAGTATACAAAATTCTTTAACAATGATTTGGAACAAAGGTCTTTGTTCTTGTTTGAACTTTAATAGTCAGTTGTAGAAATAAAAACACATACTATGGCTCACACTGTCAAACCAGATGTCACTTTCTGTCTTTTTTTTTAATTAGTTTTAATTGCCCTAAAGTGATCATAGAAGCAATGAAAGTGTAAATATTACACTGGTTTTCAATTTTACATCTAATTACACTTTAGATGATTTTATTCATATATATATATAGAGAGAGAGAGAGAAAGAGAGAGTACCTAGGGCAATGAGTAATTAAAAGATATCTCTTGATTACTTGCAGAAAGATTATAAATTAACCTACACTTCCATTTTGCAATATAACATAGCCAATGTAGTATTTTTAGAAATCATAGATATTTAAAGGTTATCCACATTACAACTGTCTTTTATGTACTTATATTTGCAAAGATACTCAGTATATGAGCAATAGTGCTTTATCTTTGTGTGTTTAATTTTTTTAAGCTTTTTTGCTTCAATCTTAGCATAATATGTGAAATGCTTTAGTGCATTTTTCTACTTCATTCTTTCACAGAATTTTGTGGGGTTTTTTTGGACAGAATTCTATTAACTAGCTGTAAATCTTTTCTCTTTCGCTTGGATATGGCTGACTACTCTTTGCCAGTTATAAGTCAGCATCAGGCACCCTAATTCAAGGACCAAAGAAGAGGTAAAATAGTCAAATACGTGTAGGTTCAATTCAGTTGATTAGTAACTTCTTTTGAGTCTTGATAAAAGGTATTTGCTTTCTCTTTAAACACACACAGACACAAACACACATACACATTCTCTTATACAAATCACTGCATTGGATAAAATGACTTTATAATATTGTTTTTTCTTCTCCATCTAACACAAATTTTTTTTTAAAGATTTTATTTATTTATACAAGAACAGGGGTACATGCTAGATGTGCGGGAGGGTGAGAGGATTCACCAGAGACAGAGTGGGGAGCAGAACAGGCAGACAACCCAAACACACTGCTGAGGGGAGCAGTGGGTGAGACAGGAGAGCTCTGCTTCTCCATGTGGGATTCTCGCTGACCGGCTGGGATCAAACCCGCGCTGCAGAGGCTGTGGACAGTTTCCCCTCGTGGCACTCAACCGCTTGCGCCACCAGGGAGGCCTATCTAACACAAATTTTGATGTGCATTTGCATTTGAATATGAAAGTAATAGCTTTTTTATTTTTTTATTTTTAAAATATTTCATTTTATTTATGCATTCAAGAACTTGGTTGTAGGCCAGAGGTGTGGGGCGGGGGTGGGGGGAGTGAGAAGACTCACCAGAGACAGAGTGGGGTGTAGAACAGGTGGCTCTACCGAAACACACTGCTGAGGGGAGCAGCAGGTGAGACAGGAGAGGTCTGCTGTGCCATGTAGGTCAGCTCCCTGACTGTGGCGGCTGATAGCTTGATAGAGCTGACTTTAACTCTTGTGCCACCAGGGAGGCCCAGCAATAGCCATTTTAAAAGAGATTACAGAGTGTTTCTGGAATTGAAACTATCCTGTTATAAAGTAAAAGAGGGCAAAAAAATTAAAGGACCAAATAAATAAGGCCAAGAATAGTTTATTTGCTTTGTTTTATTTTCAGAACTCTAAATAGTAGACAAATTTTAGTTATTGAATTAAGTTATTCTGCTCTGTGAGTGTGACTTCTCAGGTTCCTAACTAAAACTGACTTTTTTTTTTTAAAGATTTATTTATTTATTTATTTATACAAGCACTGGGTACAGTCAGAAGCGCTGGAGGGTGAGAGAATTCACCAGAGCCAGATCGGGGAAGCAGAGCAGGCAGACTGACAAGTACACTGCTGAGGGGAGCAGCGGGCAGCAGGAGAGGTCTGCGCGCCATGTGGGACCCTCCTCAGGTGGCCGGGGATCGAACCGGCACTGCAGAGGCTGCGGGCAGCTTTGCAACCCAGCGCTCAACTGCTGCGCCACCGGGGAGGCTCTAAACTGACTCTTGAGTAATCATTTTACTTGTTCAGAAAGTTCATTTATTTTTTTCAATGCACAGACTGCCAGAATGTGGCTCAGCACACTGGTACGTCTACCATATTTTCAGCAGTAAGTCTCTGTCTATCGACATATTGAAGAGTGTTGTTTCCTTTTTTGTATCTGTTCACTCCTAGAGGCTAGATATTCATGTCTAAGGATTTTGAGTTACAAAGAGAGGTGTACTCTGTAGACCCAAGCATGTTAGTTCCCAAAATGATCTCATATCTTTGATAGAATCTGAAAAGAAGCTTAGGTCTCCAATTGGGGTAAATAAGACAGGTAAAAGGCAGTCTGGCAAAATAAGGTTTATAAAGGAACACTATAAAGTAATTCAGAGTTAGAACATAGTTAAGAAGAATATAGTCCAATTCTATGTTACCTCATTTCAAATTGCAGTCTTACATCTGTTACTTGTTAGAAAATAAAACAATTTATATCTAGTCATTTAGAAAGGTGTGAATCAATTGAATCTATACTTTAGTGGAGTCCCAGTATCTTGTTACTGACAAAAATAAGCGAATTCAAAATGTTTTCTTTCATTTTGATTTAAGAAATAACAAATAGGTTCTTATCTCAATAAACTTACTTAAATATAAAAGGGGAAAATCACTTCTGAGTCTTGATATTAAATATGGGTAAAGCTCTAGGAAGAATGTATTAACTTTAAAAAACAATGTAAATCTTCTAAGGTTCTCAAAACATTTTATAGGGATTACTGGATCAGAACAATTACTACATAGAACAAAAATATAAATAATGTCCAAGCATATATATTATTTAACTTACAGGGGTTTTTGCATAAATACATTAAATTATAATATTTAGTCTGCTGGCACTTTAAGAACATGGCAGGGATCATTATGCTAAGTTTTAATGCCACTTATCTCTTTTACTCATGCTGAGTGTAAAGCCAGATTAGGCAGTACTCTCAGACAACATCTTCATTAGTGCTAAAGCATAGTTGTTAATACAATGGGATATTTTTCTGCATAAAGGAGTTAAGATGTTTTCTTGGTTGTGTAATATTTAGATTGACAACAGATTTATAATTATATTAAATTAAGTGGCTAATTTATCCAAGTGAATTATCTGCAAAGATAGCCACAGGAGCTTAAGTAGTAAATTTAGAAAGCTATAATAGTTGCCAGCTGAGATCATTGGATGTGGTGTTAGCTACTAATTTTTGTCATTCTTTTGGCTCTTTACTGTAACTACATTACATTGATTGCAAGTGACCTTGGAAATATATTTATTTAATTGTAATGTGTGCTCTTTCAGAATTCTTAACCACTTTCTCAAGTATGACATGTTTGCAAAAGTAGTTTATATTAAAAGTAACAATTACAAGTTAAAAAAATAAATACTTTCCATTTGCATCTACTATTTCCTATTGTTCAGTGCTTAAATCATAGGTGATAAATAGTTGATAGATAATAGGTAGATAGATAACAGATGGATAGATAGCTCTAATTCATGCTATAGTGTGATCTGATTTTTGTGATCCATTTTAAAGCATCACTATATTTTATCATCAATCTGGCTTCCCTTGTCTTTATTCAAGTAACTCAAACTTAAACATAGAAATGTTTCCGTTATCATTGGAAAGCATTAATTATCCATAATACAATCCTCACAGGGCATTTTGGTATACTGTGAGAGAAAATCTATGGCTCCATGTTCAGAGAAAAGAGAGAAATATGGACAATTTTACCTATTTCTGAAGAGACATAGTGCATTAGTACTCAGGTGTCTTTTATTTAGAAACTGATTTGACTATGAAATTTGACTCACTGTGTAAAATATACAGACCTCTCAAACTGTATTTGGTTTATTTTCTTCCTCGATGAGATGGGGATGAAAAGTACAAGAAAAAGACTACTGCAAGGAAAGAATAAAACATTAATCAGAAAGTCTTGATCACAGACTATAGCTTTCTGAGTACTATTGTAACAGGGTGGTCCCCAGTAAAGGGGGAGGTTCCAGGTTCCCTGCCCCACCCAAATGGAGGGTGGAGCTGAGCAGAGAGAGAAGAAGTTGCAGAGGAGACTGAAGAAGGAAGAAAGCAGGATGGAGCCAGAAAGAGACCTGGAGGAGGCACATGGAGCTGAGAGACACGTGAACAAACTGCGCTTGCCTTTTGTTCTTGGGTTGGGTGACACAGATGTGGGTGAGACCCGTGGGGAGGTGACAATGGTGGTTTTTGTCTTGATTTTGATTTTGCTCTTTTCCTTCCAGACTTGTCTGGTGGTTTCTGATCCTTTTCTGTGGGTCCCCACTGGAAGATGCTTTAGACTTGTGACAGGCTTTGGGGTCTTGCTCTAGTCCAATCCCATTTGGATGGAGTTTTACCCACGAGGGGATGGGTAACTTTGGGTGCTTGATTTAGAAAATAGATTCTTTGCCTTTCCTGTCTTGTTTCCTAATTGTATTAAAGTCTCATATGTTTTGTGTTGATGTGGCAGATGGCAGAACCCATTTAGAATAGGCAGGTTTGTGGGGTCTGGGCTGCCCCTCTCCCTGCCCTGTATCACTATCAAGAGGACCCAGTTAGATCTATATCAATTACCTAGGGAATATTGAGGCATAGGGCAAGAGGAGAGCCCTGAGGGTCAGAATAGAACAGGAAAAGCCTCAAAGGAGTGAAGGCTCCAGAGATAAGGGCAACAAATTCTAAAGGGGAGTAATCAAACACCCCGGGACTAGGGGCAACAGGACATTCCTGGAAGAGGACAAAAAAAAAACTCTAAGGTAAGGGCTGGGAAACCGAGACTTAGTTCTGGGCACAGAGACATTTAGGCAGTGAGTGAGACCACCAAGAACTAACCAATCACAGAGAGAATGATGAAACTTTAGAATAATTAGGGAAAGAAGGTGCATATTCCCCGAGGCAAAACTCCACTTAGGCTCACTTGCCCCTCCCTAGCTGGTTCTGTAACAGGGTGGTCCCCAGGAAAGGGGGAGGTTCCAGGTTCCCTGCCCCACCCAAGGGTGGGTGGAGCTGAGCAGGAAGAGAAGAGGATGCAGAAGAGACTGAGGAAGGAAGCAGGATGGAGCCAGGAGACCTGGAGGAGGCGCATGGAGCCTAGAGACATGTGAAGAAACTGCGCTTGTCTTTTGGTCGTGGACGGGGTGACACAGATGTGGGTGAGACCCGTGGGGAGGTGACCATGGCAGCTTTTATCTTGATGTTGATTTTGCTCTTTTCCTTCCGGGCTTGTCTGGTTGTTTCTGACCCTTTTCTGTGGGTCCGCACTGGAAGATGCTTTAGACTTGTGGCAGGCTTTGGGGCCTTGCTCTGGGCCATTCCCATATGGATGGACTTTTACCCACGAGGGGACGGGTAACTTTGGGTGCTTCATTTAAAAACTAGATTCTTTGCCTTTCCTGTATTGTTTCCTAGTTGTATTAAAGTTCCTTCCCATTAAAGTCTCATATGTTTTGTGTTGATGTGGCGGATGGCAGAACCCATTTAAAATAGACAGGTTTGCGGGGTTTGGGCTGCCCCTCTCCCTGTCCTATAACAGTTCCACTGGCCTGGGAGTCCCACTTTATTTCTGTGCCCTTTCTCCTTAGTAAACTTTTTCTTTCTCTACACAAATCTTCTTCTCTTTCTTGCCCGAGCATCTGTGAAGTTCCTGCTGCAGCTTCGTGAGACACCAACCCATGGTGGTCTAGTGGCTGGGATGCGGAGCTGCCACTGCAGCCTGGGATCCATTGCTGGCTGGGAGACTAGGCCTGAAAACCTGAAATTAAGGTACCAATATGATGATTGATAATTAATGGCATTAGAGACAAAAACATGTATTTCATTAAAAAATGTGTTTGGACACCAGACAGTAATTTTAGGTGAAAGCTAACCCAACGTGAATCATGCAGATTATAAATATTTGTAAATCCTAAGGTTAAAATACTTGTTAAAATACAGTAGTCACCTCCAGGTAATTTACTTATTATGCCAAAAGAGGCATAACATTCATATATTTATCTTAATGTACATTGGTGATAGGTATTAAGCACAAAAGTTTGGGACAGTTTCTCTTTCTTTATTGTATTTCTAGGTTGGTTTTTATATTACATGAATATACAGTGAATTTATTTTAATTTGTTTTACATATGTTAACAGTGGATTTAGCACCTCAGGGGGAAATGAAGTATTTGGATCTTATTTATTTTTGGAAATTAATTTCTCATTCTTTTAGGATTAAAAGATAGTCTCAACTCTTCTAATCTTGCTGGTGTACTCAACTATCTGTAGTAAAATAAGAAATACTGTATATTATCAGTAGTTACAAACCATTTCATAACTGGATGATTCCATCTTCATTCAGAAAGAAGTGTTTCATTCCAGAACACATGGTTCCAGGTAGTATGAGGTAAAAGCAAAAGAAAAATCTGCATTGTATGTGCTTATCCTAGCATTGCAAATTCTCACAAAGAATGCTCTATTATGGTTTCTTTCCTCTGATTAGGAAGCCTGTCTTTTCAGTTCAAAAGCCCCCTGTGATTTGAGAGTGCAAAGAAAGCATACACTGGTGAAGTGACTTGCCGGACCATTGAAGTTCAATTTAAGCATGGAAGGCTGCTCTGGGGAGAGCGAAGCTGCAGTAGCGTGTGAAGATATCTATATACCCGGAACTGGTAGGAGGTACAGGGAAGTGATGGCAGAACCGCAGGGCATCTTTGATTCACAATAAGATACTGCCTCTTTTAGAATGAAAAGCCACCTGTTGTTTGTCAAAAGGTAGTACTTACTGATTATTGCTTTACATATTAATGCAAAGAACCCTTGGAAGTAGTCTCCTGTGCAGCTGCTGAAAGTCAGTCTTTCACCTGTCTCCAGTAGGGCAAACTTAAAAAAAAATGTTTTGTACAGCCAGTAGAGAATGCTTCTTTCTTTAAAGAAATCAGAGCCGTCTGCTGGGGGCAATGGAGGAGTGAAGATATAGGGAGTATTGAGTTGCTTATTGCCAGGCACGGAAAAATGCTAATAAGATTCATGCTGAGAAAACCTCTCACTCATCAGGGTGCATTATTGCAGACATTAAGCTGAGTCTGTGAATTGCTGTTAGCCAAAACTGGAGAAAGGCTAACGAGAATTGTGCCAAGAAGTCTCTTTCCTCACCCTATGAATTGCTGTCTGGGGGCATGAGGTATGCTGTATTGTTTTTGAAATGATTAGCATAGTACAAATTATCGGGCGAACTAGATAAATCTATCAGCAGATGAGCAAGATATACTTAAATTGATAAGTAATTTGCTGAGAATTGTAAAATGTTATAAAATAATTGATTATCATAAAATGTATACACAGAAGCATGTCAATTATATGCATAATAATGTAGCATTTGCTCTGTGAATTTCTGGATCTCAATAAAATAAGATTATTATGAGTCCAAAGAAATACTGAATAGCCATTTAATGGCTTTTTGAAGGACATTTTATATAAATCCATAAAGAAATTCCATACCTTTCCTCTTGCCCCCATTTTCTGCTAATATGGCAGTCCCATAAATGAGAAATAACTGAGGCCATCTGCAAAAAGGTAGACTCTCAATCTTTGTTTGTTTTTATGAGCAATGAAACAGTTATAGCATGGAGGGTCATTCAATTCAAAAGTAACTGGATAGAATATTGGT
Organism: Talpa europaea; assembly: GCF_964194135.1. NCBI lineage: Eukaryota > Metazoa > Chordata > Mammalia > Eulipotyphla > Talpidae > Talpa > Talpa europaea. The sequence continues at coordinate 131,161,426 of NC_140070.1, forward strand.
AATTATATGATTGTTTTTAATTTAACACAGTCTCTCTCCTATGTGACTACTCAAGTGCATGTGTATGAAAACAGGAGGTCAATGTTCAGTGAAGTAGCGGAGAAGAGTTATACATGGTGGACTTCTTGATGTTGCTTAGGAAGCATAGGTTAAGATGTAATAATGAGCACATTTCATTTTAATTGCCAATAACTGAAAAACATAAAAGATATTTTCTTTTTCTATGTAAAATCCTTATTTAAAACATGCCTTCTAGTGCAGTCAGGTAGAAATTAATATGTAATAGACAGTTTAAGGTAGTGAAATTTGGGGAAATCTGAATTATAGTTACTGTTCTTTTGTTAATTAGCTTCCCTTGAGGCAATGATCTCACTGGCATTTGACTACTCCTTCTTTAAAATAAGGGTTTCACAGTCATTAAAAATTCTGACAAATAATAATGTGTAGATTCCTTGTATAAGTAGGAAATTTTCTCCCTCACCCATTTGATAGTTCAGAATTAAAAGAGTATCCTAAGATTTTCTGTGTACGAGTAGTAGTGTTCTAGAAATGTCCTATGGCAAAAATTTTCCATAACCAACATTGGATTTTGTAGTTCTCAATAATATCACATTCTGTGTATTCCATACCAACTAAGAAAGACTCTTAGGAGTCAGACGGAAAAAGTGACTTTGCTCAGAAGCAAATTTTATCTTCAAATTCTCCACTATAAATTTAACTTATCCTCTTAAAGTGACTTGTGTGCATGTTGCTAAGAGAACAATTGCCCGGGGAATGCATTAAAACATTAAGGGAAACTGCTTAATACTATTGCAATAAAGCTGAGAAACTGGACTCAACTTTACTGAAGCAAAATGCAGGAGGGGGTTAAAGCTTTATATGAGCCAGTAAAAAAGTTCTAGATGATTTCATAGGGGAGGATGTTCAATATGATTAGAGAACTTATGTTTACTAATTGTCACTTATCTAAGTTAGGCAGCTCCTATTTTCTAAGACAGTCCAAAGAGATTAGAAATCAGGGTCCCATCTTTCCTTTTTTTAAAAAATTATTTATGCATACAAAAACTGGGGCATAGGCCAGAGGCGTGGGAGGGTGAGAGGATTCACCACAGACATTGGGGAGCAGAACAGGCAGACTGACTGAAATACACTGCTGAGGGGAGCAGCAGGCAAGACAGGAGAGGTCTGCTGGCCCATGTGGGTAGCTCCCTGGCTGGCTGGGGATCGAGCTCATGCTGCAGAGGCTGTGGATAGCTTCATAGTGCTGTGCTTAACCCCTTGCACCACCAGGGAGGCCCTGCCATATATTTTTTGATGCTTACATTTCTAAGCGATCTCTCCAGATCAGTAGAAAGATATTCCTAGGTTGTAAAGTTTTATATCTCAAAGTGGTGGAGTCAGAATTTATAATTGCAAGTTTTCTAAAATAAATGCTCTAAGAAAACAGGTCAGAGGCCAAAAGTCAATAGGAAGCTTGTTTAAAAATTAGTCAAGCCACTGGGAGCATTAAGACTATCTTAGTTATGCCATAATTGCCTTAGAAGAGGGAAGTGACATGAAATCAGAAGTCATGACTTAATTCTGGTCCATTCTGACTTGGAATAATAGCAATCCCCACTAAATTCCCTACTTGAGAGCTAGAATCATGTGGAATGTGGGATTACCATTCCACACTGTGAAACATGGTCACCAAGATAAAATTAGTTTATGAACTGAAGGTTGGCATTAATTGTGTGTAGCAGTATTTATTTCACTAAATTGATTGCATTTTCTGCTAATTTCCTTATAATTTGAATTATAATAATCAGTCTATATTAAAAAAAAAACTGTAGATTTTTTTAAAGTTGAGGAAAGTGCTGATTCTGTCTTTTGTCAGAGTACAAACTTCCCAGTGATCTTCACACAACCACACAAACCTGTGTGATTGTGTTGAGAAACAATACTTACTTATATTTGCCTGAGTTTCTAAATTATTTCTAGTATTCTATATTAATTTTAATCATTAACTTAACTATTAAAATGTAATGATTTAATGTTATGCAATTTTCATGCTCACTAGGCACTTGGAGAAGTTTTGTGTATGAATTTCAGTCATTTCATTAGTAATATACAGCTAAATGTTAATTGCGAGCGACTGATAATACTTTATCTTTTTTCTCCCATGGTCCAAAGAAGCATATTGTTCTGCTAGAATAGTAAGGCACACAGTTAAGTTTGTAAGAAACTTGTACTCTATAAATTCTATCACTGATATTAAGAGTTGACATTTTCAAAACTGTCTGTGGCAAGCACCTAAAGTATCCACAATGTCTTTTTTTTAAAGGTATTTCCATTTTTTCCTTTTTTTTTCTAAGATTATTCGTTTATTTATACAAGCACTGGGTACAGTCAGAAGCATAGGAGGGTGAGAGAATTCACCAGAGCCAGAGCAGAGAGAACAGGCTGACTGACGAAATACACTGCTGAGGGGAGCAGCAGGCACAGCAGGAGAGGACTGTGCGCCATGTGGGACCCTCACCAGTGGCTGGGGATTGAACTGGTGCTACAGAGGCTGTGGGCAGCTTCACAGCCCAGCGCTCAACCACTGCACCAGTGGGGAGGCCCATACACAATGTCTTAACCTGTTAGTATATATCTTAGGCTAAACAGGTAATCTCACTACAGAGATCAGTCACAGGTCTAGTGAAGAGTAAAGTTAAACTGTTGAATGTATCAAACAACTATTATGGACGCAAAAACAGCTTAAAAATAGAAAAAATTAGAAAGTAAGATATTATTTTTAATCCTATTTGTTAACTAGATTGACAAATGCAAACACAGATTTGCTCTGATACTACATGGTAACCTAATGCCTGGAAATGTAGGTGATATATGTATCATATAAGATATGTACAGTAAATGGTATAAAATGATGCTATAAATTAATGATATAAATAATATAAATATAGGTCACATAGAATGATTCTTATATATGTATAATTATGGTTTATTGATATTTTAACAAGCTACATCAGTAGATTATGTGTTCCATAATGTAGTATGTGGTTTCTCATAAGCAGCATATCATTTGATGCATATAAACCAATGCAATAGGGTTTACGCCTCTATATTGTATATTCTTAGATGATTTGTATCTCTGATTTTCAGTGCCTAAACCAAGGCTCATATCATAAGTCAGGAGAAATAATCAGGAGGTTTCAAGTTGATTAAAAAATAAATAAAACCTAGATATTTTCAGAATATAAGGCAATTATTTAACTTACTTTTTCACAAGGTAAAAAATGTTAAAGTAATTACTGTTCACATAGCAAATATGACATTATAAAGTCTAAATATATGGTAGCCTTCATTATAGTAGGAAGAGTACCATCATAGCAATACTATAAACATCAAATTCATTATTCAGTATGAGATGAATAATACTATTCTTGCCAAAAGAAATTCAACGTTAGGATGCGCATCCAGAAATGTAGTAAAAATATTTATGTGTAATGTGATATTTTATATCGTGAATTAGCTAAGATAATTAGCTAAGATACCTTCCATAAGAAACTAAATTTTTCCAGATAATATCATTTGTTTTATTTTGACCACTCAGTAGATAGAGACCCTATACCACTACTCCTGCTTACAGGAATTTGGAGATTTCCCTTTCTTCATATTTGGTTCATGAATTCTTGGCAGGTAGCTATCTCACAACTCTAGACCTATCACAGTTTATCTTACCCCCTTCACTACAAAGGTTACATCATGGATTTTTACTTAATTCAATCAGAGTAAAGGGATTCAGTAAGATTCTTGATGAGACCTCTGGTGAGATGTTTTCATAGTTTTCTCTAATACATTACGCATCAAAATTATAAGGGTTCAAGTCAAGTCTACTGTAGTTTTATCTGGTAATGAAACTACCAACATGGAAGACAGTGATGAGAGATGGGTAGAAACTTATCCTGATATACAGAGACTTGAACCAAGTCACAAATTGGAAAAAAATTCCTACTTGAAGTCAGACAATTGTCTAAATTTGTCTAAAAAAAAAAAAAAAAAGAACAAATACGTACCAAGATGCTACATAACAAATTTACGGAGTTTGAGATCTTTCAATTTAAAATATATAACTAATCCTGGTGTACTATGATCTGCCCTTAGTAAGATTCTTGTTCAAAATAAGGATAGATTTCAACTTTGCTCTATCTGCTATATAAAGTATAAATATTTTTGAGGTAACAGAACCATTCTTCTTCAGGGAATAGAAATAACCTTGATTATAAATTTTTACTTTGCTGCTATATGAATTTATAGTTTTATTTAATATCCTATTTCAATCATTGTTTCAAATTTAATACTCTTAGCATAATAGTGAAGGCATATGTAAATGTCAGTCTGTTAAAACTCATACACATGTATACTAAAGAGAATGAATTAAGTTTTAATGAATGTATATCCTTAATAAAGACAGATATGACAGGAAAAATCACACAGATAATCATCATCATCATAGTTGTAATCTTCATAATTCCCCTCCAGTGATAGGGTGAAGTGAAATGTAAAAATGGTAGAAAATTAATAATTAGTAAAGTTGAGTGATGGATACATGGAGGTTTTCATATGCTTTTAAAACCTGTGTATGTTTGAATTTTTCTACAATAAAAAGCAAAAAAAAAAATGGAAACATAGACACACACACACACACCCCCCAACCAAAAATATTTCAAGATTGCATGAAGAATTATCAAAACTATAATGATGTTAGCATTACAGCATTTCTTAACATTCTCTATTTGTCCAAATTGCCACTAAAATTGTACAAAATTCACCAGTCTCAGGTATATAACTAAAAGGAATGAAGCAAACCTCTATTTTGAGCAAATATCTAAAAAGACAAGTAAACTATTTTTACTAGTAGCTAGGGTAAAACTAGTAACAGAATAGGGATATTTCATAAAATTTAGAATGGGAAGTGCTGTGTTTAGGGCCTTATTTTATCACTTGCCAGCTGTGTGAGCTGATGGAAGTCATTTAACCTCTCTGAGGCCTACTTTCATCAGTAAAATGTCAATGAAAACCTTGCTTCATAAGATTGCTTTGAGGAACAATTGAAATAATGCATGCAAGAGCTATTTGTAAAACTGAAATTGTGGTTATTATTCACTCCTATTTTGTGTCTTAGGAACTTCTTTTGAATAGAAATGCATAACCAGCAACTCACTTATTTTGCAATTTGTAAAGAACTCAAAATGTTGGAAAGTGTCATCTCTTTTATCTAGTATTTTTCTTTTTGATTTTGTAGTTCACAGACAGCAGCAGTCAATTACTACCCTAGTTCCAAATGCTTTAATAAAATCATTTTGCATGCTCAGAACAAATAAGAACCTGAATTGAGAAATAAATTGTTGAATAAAATATGGCAGGGCACAAAGTATTTCATAAAAGTACATAGACTGCATTGTCCAATACATCAATCTATTTATTTTACTGAGAATGCAAAAGAAAAGAATAGTTTCCTTTATAAAACATGCACATACATCATTGATTTCATAAATTGTATTTCTTAGTAAGGAACAGATTATAGAGCACTATGGAAGAGGCAGCTGTGATGTTTAAGAGTGAACTTGCCACCAGAAAATCTTAGGCAGAGGTCTTTATCCTTCTTTTAGTTGTTGAGTAGTTGTCCTTGAATATTCAGCTATGTCTCATAGTATTGGATCTTTGATATTCAGAAGAGTAATTATAGTTGCCACTTCAACCCTTGCAATGTAAAATATTGTGATAAACATTTCATTAACTAATAAATGTAATTATCGCCTGTATATTTTTACTGAATTTAATGAATGTTAAGTGCATTAATGAAAAAAAATCCTTCTGGTTTTTGCCTCTTTAGAAATGACTTTCTGAAGTTAATCAAACAGTTTAATGAATTATGTTAGATTTTTATCCAAGAGATTGCTCATCATGAAGAATAAAAATAAACTCTAATTTGGTAAGAGCTTCGAAGACTGCAAAATTTAAAATTTTCCTCTTATAGTAACAAAAAGCATTTTTCTTGAGTAAATTAAAAAAAATGAATTTAACATCTGTTCAATATAGAGCATTCATAAAAAATTGTATATGCGTATATACATATATACATACATGTATGCATGTAGGATACACATATATACTGACACAGAGAATATATTTTTCTGCCTTTCCTAAAATTATTATATGATTTCCCATATGTGAAGAAATATTATATCTATGTGATATAAAACAATTAGCTAGAGGATATATCTTCATATTTTCTTTAGCCTTGTAGTAATCCACTTTCAATCCATTTCAAATTATCTAATTTCTAGTCTTAAGTTTAAGGCGAAGTAAGTTCTTACTTCATAATAATAGTATTAGAAGTGCTTAGCCATGTGTAATACATACTCATAAACAAGCCATGTTGATTAAAGATTAAAGAAGTGAATGTATATTTTTTCGATAAATAGACTTAAAAACACAAGATGGCAGTACTAGTCTTTATGAGTTCTAGAAATATGGCAGTGCATTTGAAAACTTTTAATGTATTTCTCTTGTTTTCTTCTCAGTATTTATAAGAAATTTTCCTAACCATGAATAAATATTCACCAGTTTTGTATAATTAAAAAAATGCTAATGGTAGTGTGTTATCTTTCTATCTTTCATCTACTTATCTTTCTATCTATCCATCTATCTCTGTCATCTGCCTTTTTGCCTATTCACAAACACTGCAAAACTTTCACCCTTAAAAGGCTTTAGTTTCCTCATCCATATGAGTATGTTGGTCTAGAAAATCTTTAGGTTTCTTCCATTTGTGGATATCTATAATACTTATTAAAGCTGTATACTACAAATGAGCTTTGCTATATCTTAGTGATTAAATGTATTCAAAATTTGAGCTGTGAATACAGTGGTCTTCCTCCTTGCTCAGTGGTTGATAAAGATCAATAATGGTTATGAGCACACTTTTTACAATAGATTTAGAATATTTAAACAAATTTATTATCCTTTAACATTTTAATAACTCCGTGAGATTTTCATATGGCAGAAAAAGCAAAAAATTAACAATACATCCTCTTTTTTTAATGTTGTCTTTATATTATCCATGATAAAAATTTCTGTTTTCTTTCTTTTTTTTTTTTTTGAGAAGAAACATTTCTATTTAACACTAAAATTTTTACTTTATCTAAGTGCTAGATGGCATTCTATTTACTTCCTTATATGCCCTGGAATACTTTGAAACTAGTATTCGCCATCATCTTCACTGTTTCTTTAAGTATTCCCATCCTCAGAACCTGAAATAAGCTTTATACTTATTTTCAGATTAAAATGAAGTTTTTACTATTTCAAAGGGCCTATGGAAAGTATATTATATCCAACAATCATCCTACAGAAACTATGCAGCCTTTTTATACTTTTGACCTACTTTTTAAAAGTTCCTTCTATTTTTTAATATATTTTAATCACATACTACCATCATTTTATTAGATTTCCCTCACTTTCCCTATTTTCTATTACTTTCAAAATATTCCTCACTAAATCCCAAGGGTTCATTTCTTAACCCTTATTTTCCTTTTTTTTTCAGTATACTTAAGCAATATTTAACATTTTGTTAATCTTTCAACATCTTTTCCAGAAGTATGTCTTATTGTTTCACTGTCACATAGAACACCAAGTATATGTAATTATTATGCAAGGTTGTTTTCATATTTGATGATGAGAGAGGGTTTTGCGGATTTGTTTTTCTGACCAAGTAGTAGGAGTAGCAATCAAATTTACAGTCTTGCCTGAATAGCAACAAAATATATAAAACCTATGTCTTCAAAATGCCAGGTATAAAGCAACCAAGGGCAATGATAATTCATAAGTGACCTCAATATAAAACACACACATACCGTGTAAACTATATGATTGTTCCAGATTTTCAATTTAAGATTCTATGGCGAGAGGAGTGTGAACAGAAGATGTAGATAATAGAGAACTGAATAATGAAGAGAAAAGAGTTTTACAAAGAAGTCCTGTAGAGTTATGCATGGCTGCTCCTTAAGTGTTTGACACATCACTTACTAGTCAGTGAATCTGTGTAAAGCAACTACCTTAGATTTAGAAAATAACTATCAGAAAGGACTAGAGAAAACAGTACTGATACAACATTGGTAACTCTGTCTGTTTCCAATGACCAAGTAGAAAAAAAATCATAATTTATGGTTATTTGGGGACAGTAGTCAGGGTATATCTTGCATTAGTTGTGGAAAAAAATCATTTTGACACTAATGTGGTCCTGACTAAGAAATTTTAAAAGCAGTTCTTAAATGGATATAGCAGCCTACAATAAATTTAACACTAGCCAAAGCTCAGTATTCCTACAAAAATAGCTGGCACTCAAAAGGCAAAATTCATAAATTCTAACATCCAGGAAAAAATTACCAGCACTGACAAGAAGCAGATAAATACAAACTCATAATAAAGAGGAAAGCCAAGCAATTGAATCTAACCAGGAATTGACAAGGAGGTTAAAATTAGTACAACTCCATGCCAAAGAGATCTCAGTTACTGAGGATTACAACTCCCATCATACCACGAATAGTGACATCTTGAAAAGGGGATTATTGGGAACTAAGGGTGGAGTTAAACAGCCATGCTTGGTATAAAACCAAACACACGTGGGCCTGTGGGCTTTTGGTTTTGCTTGCCCTCTGAGGTTGGCATGGAGTTGAGGGTGGATTTCATAAAACAGTGAGTGGAGTTCATTCAGGATGTACCACTTACCACTTCGAAGTATGTGTTTATAGTTTTCATTACATGAGAAAAGTTTCAGTAATAATTTCATCAAGTATTATTTCTATCCTTGCTTATTCTGTGACTCCAATTACCTGCATATTTGGTTCTTTGAATTTTTCACACATTTAATCATGATTATCTTTTTAAAAACCTATTTCTCTATATATTTCACTTTGAATGGTTTTGTTGCTGTGATTTCAAGTTCATTAATCTTTATTTCTTAAGTGTAAAGTACACATCTAGCACCTGTTTTGTACAGACAAATTTATTTTCTCATAAATTCAATTTTAGGTGTTTGTGGTTTTTTTGTTTGTTTGTTTGTTTGTTTTTGTATTTCAAATCCTGTTTGGGTGGATATTTACCCACAAGGGGATGGGTAACTTTGGGTGCTTGATTTAGAAACTATGTTCTTTGTTCTATGTTCTTTTCTGTATTAAACACTAATTGTACTAAAGCACCTTTCCATTAAAAGTCTCATGCGTTAGAGTACATTTTGTCTTAATGCAGTGGATGGCAAAACCTATTTAGAATGGGCTGGTTTGGGGTTTCTGGGGTGCCCCTCTCCCTGTTCTGTAACAAAATTATATATGTAGATTGGAAAACATTTTTCATTTTTGTGTGAAAAAAGAACTTTACAGGGCCTCCCTGGTGGCACAGTGGGTTGAGCACAGTGCTGTGAAGCTGTCCACAGTCTCTAAAGAACGGGGTTCGATTCCTAGCCAAGGAGATGCCCACATGGCACAGCAAACCTCTTCTGTCACGCCCACTGCTCCCCTCAGCAGTCTTCAGTCTGTCTGCCTGTTCTGCTCCCCACTCTGTTTTTGGTAAATTCTCTCACCCTCCCGTGCCTCTAGTTCTTGTATAAATAAATAAATTTAAAAAAAAAAGAACTATACACATGCAATGTGGTCCAAGCGTCCCATGGTTAACTATTTAGCCAAGGAAATTATGTGTCCATATAAAACTAGTACACAATGTTCACAGCAGCTTTTACATCTAATTTCCTAAAACATGAATCACCCAAATGTCTATTATCTAGTTAAGGTATAAACAAATTTTGGGTTTTTGTTTCAATATACTACTTCACTGAAATTAAAAAAAAGTGGCAATCTGGGACAATCATATCCATGAATATGGAAGACTCTAAAAATAGTCATGTTAGGTGAAAAAGAAAATGATTACATGTCATATTTATATCATATATTATCATAGAAGCAAGATAAATGTTTGCTAGAGAAGGGAAGGGAATGAGAGGTAAGTGCATGAGAGAGAATATACAAGGGGCAAAAAAAAAATACAGTTGATGGGATATAGTCACAATCTTAAATTGTAGTGATTTCATATGTCAAAATTTGCAAATTGCATACAAATTATAAATATGAGCAATTTCATTCAGAAGGCAAAAAAAGAGACAGTCTTTAAGATCTTTTCATGCTTGGTTGAGGAGTAATTAACATACAATAAATCTGCAAAAGGATCTTTATTTTTCATGTTAAGTACTTGAGGACAACCCCTCAAAGAATTCTTTTCCAGACTTACTTGTTATTTGCAATCTCATCAACTAGTAAATTGAAGAGATTGTGAGGCATAGAGTAGGAAGAAAAGCAAACCTATGTTGACACCAAATTGTTATTTAATTCCAAATGTTAATTCTACATGGGTATTATGTTCTGGGAATGACCCTTCTGCTCCAGCAGATGAGAGCAGAGTCTTCTGCATAGACTTGAAGTTTGTGAAACAGCTATGCAAAATCTGCTGCTTGAGGGTAAAGCTAGTCTTTTCAAACCTCACTAATGACTAAGGAGCAGAATAAAGAAGATTTAAATAATAGATACCCAGCTTTTGCATCTACACAGAACATTCTTTAGAAGAGTCTAAGTAGCTGCATTATTTTCTTCAGCACATCTTTAGGTCAAAACAATTTAGAACCAGATGCTCCCCTGTCATTTTTAAGGTGAATGGCTCACTGTTTCTATCAAATAAATTTAAACTTGCATTTGTTGCAACTGTTTTTGTGGAGTAAAATTGGTGGACCTGCTTCATGGGTTCGAATCTTCACTTTGATTATATAATAAACTCTTTGTCTAACTCTCATCGAAATTTTATTCCAGTTAATATAAAGAAAATTAAAGATAATAAGATGAAAATGTGTGTTTGAGTGCAAATGGCAGCTGCTGTATTCTTCAAGCACAAAAGGGAAAGAATACTGATTTTCAGAAATTTATCAAATAAATCCATGTTTTAGCCAATTTATTTGAAAAATAAAGCCGTTTATTTGAAAAATCCTTGCCTTCCAGAATTATTCCTTGGCATAAGGTGGCATTATTATCTAGCAGGTTAAAAAAATAAACATCTCCACCCAAACCTGACAGAAATAATAAAAATCCTGATTACCACGGGTTTCTTTTTGTAGCAAGGTTCGTATGGGAAGATGAACGTCAATGAAGTGGAGAGCAGAACTAAATGACCCTGATTCAGTGGAAACTTAAAAAAGGTATGAAGCTTTAAAAAAAAGTCATCATAATTCTCTGAATTGCAGGTATTTTCTCTTAGCAGGCTGCCAAAGCCCTTTAATATCAGTGAAAGTAAGCTGTGTGTGCTACTTTTGATGGTATCATCCATGATAAACCTTAAATGGTAAGGGAGTTCATTTCAGATACAGATCTGAAACTAACTTATCCAACTTATCTGGTCAGAAAATCTTGCTGTAAATCTTTCAAAAACAAGATGACTTGTGAGATTTTTTTTAATAATCCAGGATTGTACCTGGGGAGAAAATATGACATGAGCAGTTGTCTCTAAGTTTTCATCTAAGACTGGGAAATATATGACCCACAGAAATATAAACCCATATGTGAGCAGGAATACTCAGAGGCCCTTCACAGAGTTCCCAAAGTAAGAAGGATTAAAATGTGAGTATTTGTGCCAATGAGTTTCCATTTGCATCAAATTCATTGTACCTAGTATTATATAGAATTTGTTAGATATAACATGTTAGAAATGTAACAGAGGCATCTCCCTGAAAGGGGTGTAACAGGATGGTGCCCAGGAAAAGGAAAGTTCCAGGTTCCCTGCCCCACCCAAAGGAGGGTGGAGCTGAGCAAGGAGAAGAAGCTGGAGAGGAGGCTGGAGAAGGAAGGAAGCAGGATGGAGGCAAGAAGTAGACCCGGAGGAGGTACAGGGAACAGAGAGACACGTGAAGAAACTACACTTGCTTTTGGTCCTGGACTGGCTGAAACAGATGTGGTTGAGAGACCCTTGGGCAGGTTAGCAAATGGCAGCTTTTATCTTGGTTTTGATTTTGCTCTTTTCCTCCCAGACTTGTCTGGCTGTTCCTGGCCTTTTTCTATTGATCTCTGCTGGAAGGTGCTTTAGATTTTTGGTAGGCTTTCAGGCCTTGTTTTGGGCCAGTCCTTTTGGGTGCACTTTTACCCACAAGGGGATGGGTAACTTTGGGTGCTTGGTTTAGAAACTATATTCTTTGTCTTTTCTGTATTGTTCACTAATTGTATTAAAGTTCTTTTCTATTAAAGGGCTTACATGTTTTGTCTTGATGCAGCACATGGCAGAACCTATTTACAGTGGGCAGGTTTGGGCATTCTGGGGTACCCCCTCCCTGCCCTGTGACAGGGGGTGTTCCATGTTCTCTGCTCCACCCTGAGGGATAGAGCTGGGCAGCCAGGAGACACTCTCTAACATGGAGGCAGGGCAAGGGCCCTGCAGTGTGGACAGCAGGGCAAGAACAGGCATTTTTCTCATTGTTAGAAAAATGTGGAGTCAATATTTGCTGCCTCTGGGCAGCAGTCAATAGTTGCTGCCTCTGGGCAACCCCTCCCTCAAGCACCAGCTAGGTTAAAAGGTCTAATCAGGAGGTATTATCTAGGGTGGGGGACCTGGGAGGAAACAAAAGGCCACACTGGAGCTTTACTGGGATCCACCCAGATTACCAGACTCCTATTTTGTACATGCCTCAAAAAGAAGAAGGAAGCTTCCACATGCTAACTTCCAAAGAGAAAGAAAATGAAGAGTTTTGCAGGGACCAGGAGGCTGTATCTGGCTCCTCCAGTCTTTTGTTGTCACTGCCTGGGAAGAGCATGAAGGCCCAGGGCCTAGCATCTCTCCGAGTTGCTGGTTTTGGATGTGGGCAGGCAGCTCACAAAGTGCCGTTTATCTGATCATCTGGCATGGCTTTGGTGCTGCTGCCACAGTTGCTGTTAGGTCCAGCATCCTGTTGTTAGATCCAACATCCGGTGCTGTTCATCCTGACCTTCAGACTGCTGCTGCAAGCTGCTGTGGCATCTTCTTAGTGACCCTGCCTGTGGGTGCTCCCAGCTGCCTCACACTCCAGTCCCTTTGGTGGGATTGCACCATCATGGGGGAGTGACCTTTTGTTTGGGAACTCAGGACATTGTGGACTCTAGGGTTAGATAGCTGGCCACTGTGGCTTAGGTAGCTGACCAGTGTGGCCTTTTTAACTCTTTGTTTCCCCTGTTGTTCCCTGAACCTGAGTGGTCTTGCAGTTGTGCATGCAGGTGAAGAACTCACAGTGACCTGTGTTCTGTTGGGCATTGTCCTTGGATGGTTAAAGCACCCAGATAGTCCTATTTCAATGTGGCTCGGGAATACAGAAGAGTTCCATTTGGGGAGGACACAAAGGGACAAGGAGTGACATCTGATGAAGTAGGATTCTTGTGCTTTACTTTGGACTTGCATCAGGGACTTGGGGTGAGTCATTGGGCAAGTTAGGATAATCAGGTAGCTTTAGGGAATTGTAGGTGGGGACTAAGGAGAGATCAGGAAGGCTCCAGAGAGAAGGATAGTAAGAGGAATAAATGAAAGGGGATAGTCAAACACCCCAGGATTAAGGTCAATAGGGATGGAGGACAATGAAGAAAACAGACAAGGGCTGAGACACTGAGAATTAGTTTTGGGCACAGAGACATTTAGGCAGGGAGTGAGACCACCAAGATCTAACCAATAGCAAAGAGACTGGTGGAGCTTTAGAATAATTAGGGAAAGAAGGTGCGTATTCCCTGAAGCATGAATCTGTTTTGGCTTCCTTGCCCCTCCCTGGCCTGGTTCCACTAGCCTGGAAGTCCCACTTTATTTCTGTTCATTTTCTCCTCAGTGAGCTTTTTTCTTTCTCTGAACAAATTTGCTTCTTTGCTTGCTTGCCTGAGCGTCAGTGAAGTTCCTGCTGTGGCTTTGTTATAGGACAGGGAGAGGGGCAGCCCAAACCCTGCAAACCTGCCTATTCTAAATGGGTTCTGCCATCCGCCGCATCAATACAAAACATAGGAGACTTTAATGGGAAGGAACTTTAATAAAACTAGGAAACAATACAGGTAAGGCAAAGAGTCTAGTTTCTAAATGAAGCACCCAAGTTACCCGTCCCCTCGTGGGTAAAACTCCATCCATATGGGAATGGCACAGAGCAAGGCCCCAAAGCCTGCCACAAGTCTAAAGCATCTTCCAGTGGGGACCCACAGAAAAGGGTCAGAAACAACCAGACAAGCCCGGAAGGAAAAGAGCAAAATCAACATCAAGATAAAAGCTGCCATTGTCACCTCCCCATGGGTCTCACCCACATCTGTGTCACCCAGTCCATGACCAAAAGACAAGCACAGTTTCTTCACGTGTCTCCTGGCTCCATCCTGCTTCCTTCCTCAGTCTCTTCTGCATCCTCTTCTCTCCCTGCTCAGCTCCACCCTCCCTTGGGTGGGGCAGGGAACCTGGAACTTCCCCCTTTCCTGGGGACCACCCTGTTACAGCTTCATGAGACACCAGCCCGTGGTGATCTAATGACTGGGATTCAGCGCTGCCCCTGCAGCCTGGGATTCTTTCCTGGCTAGGAGACTAGGCCAAAAACCTGCAATTCCGGTATCAGGGGGACACAGATGAAATATGTGGGTGAGAGACTTGTGGGGAGGCTTACTATGGCAGCCTTTATCTTGCTTTGTACTTTGATTTTGCTCCTTTCATCCCAGATTTGCCTTCCCCCCCTGGCCCCTCAATGTGCCTTATTGGCAAGCTTTCAGGCCTCAGTGGCCCTGCTTTGGGCCAACACTGCTTACCTGGGAATTTATCCACCAGAGAATGGGTACGTTTGGGTATTTTACTGGGAAACTGTTATCCTTCTGTTCCTTTTCTATGTACTGTAATCTATAGAAATTCTTTCACACTAAGTATGTTATAGGACAGGGAGGGGGGGCAGGGAACCTCCCCCTTTCCTGGGGACCACCCTGTTACAAGTATACTTTGTCTTTGTGTGAGTCTTGAAAGAGTGCATGGTTGGGGGTACCAGGGTACCCTTCAGTCTGCTTGCTAATAGAGAATTCATATCCATTATGCTTTTTTAATTTAAAATCAAGATCTAGTGACAATCTTCTTTTCTGGGGAGATAGATACCATGGGAACACATATCTCAAAGGTATCAAGAGACCCTTCTAGTAATCTAAATGAGCTCATTTAATTAAGAAAAAATGTGGGGTGTGTTGCTCCTGAAAGAATTTTCAATAAACTGGGACTTATTTTCCCATTGCCTCACAGTCACTGGGCATAACACTTTCCAAGATTACAATGGAGAGATAAGACAAAATTTGGGTGTTTTATGCATAATAATGTAATAGTTGAGTACAATGTGTTTAAATTCTTCAGAGATAAAATTAAATGATACTTGAGTATATCCTTGTATCTTCCTTACTCCAGAGAAAAGCAAACATTTCAAATTCCCATTCTCAGACTTACAATTTATTCTATAATCATGCACAACTCATTCTCCTGTCATTCTCTTTTGAGAGATTTCAGGCAAAACACTAAATATCTCTTGACCTGAGGTTAGTCATCGAGAAAATGAAGGGGTTGGAGCAGATTGTCTCTGTGTCTTATAACTATAAAATTATATGTTTAATATTATTTCTACATTTTTTTCTTGCAGTCCCTCCTATTGACACGAGGACCTTAAAAAAATAAGTAGTACTTAAATATATGCTAAACTACTTAGTATATTCATGAACGTGGACACAATAACTTGGAACTATTTTAAAACTCAATTTTATAGATAAAGAGAGCTCAACAAGTTTAATACCTTGCCCAGTCTCATGCAGATAATTAATGATAGAATAGCAATTTAGTTTAAGGCTGATTTGAATACAAATCTCATCTACTTCCACGGACTATACCATAACCAACTAAGTATATAACGTTCATTATATTTAGTATTTTAAATGTGCTTTTAAATATTGATCATATGTGCTTTATAATTATGTCCTTTGAGTCAAATGTACTGAAGAATTTAAAAGATGTGCCTACATATTAAAAATTACAATGTTGGTTTAAAGAAAAAATAGAAGACAAAAGAAATTATGTCTCCTAGTCAAGAAGAAATAATAGATAATAGCAAGCCAATAATAGCAGCCCAAGCCAATCACATCCTCCAAAGCACATATGTCTACTTTTCAAATAAATCAAATATAAAGTTCCAAGGAAAATGATGGGGTAAGCACTGAATTTATTCAAAAACACAAATTTGTTAAATACAACTAAAGGTTCAAAAATATGGAGACTAAACAAAAATTGCACAGTAATAATGTCATAATATTGGAATATAAGAAGGTATTGTTTGTGTCCTCATGACAATAGTTAGAATGTGAGTTAAATAAAATTCTCACTTTCCATATCATAGGCATCTCTGGAGGAAACTCTTGGATAGATCGGAAAACATAAACATCAATTTCTTTTTATTTAAGGAAGGCAGGCAGGGATAAATCTAAGAAATATAAACATTTAGCATTAAAGAAGACTTCTTAGTGTGAAATTACCTCTGCTTTTCTGTACATTCATCTGTCTTTATGGCATGCGCTAAACATGCATATATCTTATGTCTATCTACAAATTTTAAAAACCATCATGTGATATTTTTATATTAGTTTTAGTTTTTCTATTTTTGTCCTAAGAACTTAATTTAGATTAGTTTCTATACAGTCAATAAATAATTTGTTTCCTGAATTAAAAATTATATATATATATATATATATATATATGCTCATTGTAGAAATATAATATAAAATGGACTGTGCAAAAAAAAAGTCACCACTGCTGATATTTTCTTTCTTTCCACATATATTATTTCTCTACAGAAAAAAAAATGGTGTTTTATGGGAAATCAGCCTAAATATGTTGATCTTACCATTTTTCTTTATATCAACGGTGTGGCTGCTCTCGACTGAGCAGAGGTGAACCTAATGTAATAAACTATGCTTAGTCTGGATTAGCTTTACATGTCTCTCATTCATCTTCATCTAATATGTCCTCATTATGATGTCAGGAGCAGAAGAATAGACAGGCAGAAACACAGAACATCTCCTAAGGAAGTTTTACCGTATCATTTCCATTCACATTCTACAGACCGAAGGAAGGCTAAGTCCTCATTTTTCTTTTTTTTTTTTAATAATATATTTTATTTTTATATTTCCCATACAATTGCAACCCCCTTATTTTGACCCCAATCTCTCCCCTCCCGCCCCCTACCCCCTATAGAGTGTCTCTGGTTCATAGCTTTTTGTTGATTTTGATTTTCACTTTCTTATAGTTATTCATTTTCCTGGTCCCTTATTTAAGTTTTCTAGATTCCTGCTATGAGTGAGACCATCCGGTATTTTTCTTTTTCTTTTTGGCTTATTTCGCTGAGCATGATCCCTTCCAGCGCCATCCATGTTGCTGCAAATTGCATGTGTCAATTAGCAATAACCGCGCCTCGGATAAACCTCATTGGCTACGATACTTCCACAGCGCAAAGCTAAGTCCTCATTTTTCTTTCACAATGTAAATCTTAGGAAGTTAGTATAGCAAGAGTTTTACTTTGTAAAGATTAATGTGGCTAGATTTTCTAAACAAAATTTTTTATTAAAGTCAGTAGAATTGTTTCACGGCCTTCATTTATAAATTCTTTGATTATATAATGAACTGTTTTTTAGTTTGTTTTTATTTTTCCCTTCTCAATAGACAAAACTTGATAAATTATTTCAATAAATACTCTGTCCTCCCATTGAAAAGAGAATACCATGTTAAATATGAGAATGTGATATCACTACCTTGTACAATCTAATAATTAAATCATCCTATCGAAACAAGTATCATAAATGTTTCAGTTTTATTGTTTGCAATGTTAATTTTCAGTATGAGAAGTCATTTGTGCTTTTCTTTCATAATGTAACAGGGGTTCTTTTCTTGAGGCTTTATTTATTAATCTTTCAGCATTTATCTATCCATGCCGCAGATTATATAGAGTTTGGTTGACAGAAAATGACTACTGGAAATAAACAGAAATATATTTCTATATGTAGTTATCAACTCACCTTTTTAAGACAGTCATTTGCATTATAAGAAGAAAAGTACTGGAGGTAAATGAAAACTTTCTAATTGGAAATTTCCATACACTGAGTGTTTATGTGTGTGTGTGCATGAGTATGTTTGTGATTACTCCTTTCTTTTTAAATAAATTGGACATTATATTCTATGATCAAATATTTTACTTTTTGCTTTACTAAGTTGTACTGTTGTTCATCAAATTCCCCCTCCTTTTACTCCTTCAATTTATTTATCATTCAATTTACAGGTCCTCATTTACTAAAACTTTAAATGTCAAAACTCTTAGCCTGGAAATGGAAATATTAAAAATTTACTCAAGTGGGGTTTTAGCCCACTCAAGTGGGGTTTTAGCCCACTCAGGCTGCTATAACAAAATGTAATGGACTGGGTGGCTTGTAAAAAACAAACAAACAAATGTTTACTTCGCATAGTTATGGAGGTTATAAATCCAAGATCAAGGCATCAGCATGGTTTGGTGAGGGCCCTCTTCCAGACCTCAAACTTCTCAATTTTATCCTCAAATAGCAGAAGGGATTCGGGAGCTTTGTGAGGTTTCTTATAAGACCATCAATCTATCATTAATTTTCCACCCTGTATGAGAGGCTGCCATGGTGGTTCCTGCTGTGGTTCTAGCTCTGGATTATTCCCTGATGTTCCTTGACTTCAGGGCAATGCTGTGAAGATGGCATCTGGGATTCCTCCACCTACAGGCCATGTGCTGTTCAGACTAGACCCTCAATGCTGAGGAATTGTTTACACTGTGCTCAATCATGGGGTTGGGGTGTTGGGTGTTGGTTACAACCTTCTTCCTATTCCCTAGGAAAAAGATCCCCCCAATCCCCTTTAACAATGTCTCTCTGACTGTACCTTATTTGCTCCCACAGTGGGATGTCTTCCCTGACATTTGTTTCTTTTTGTTTCTCCTGTTTGGGTGCTGCCCTTTAATCCTTTGTTGTGGAAACTTTACTTGTGTGGCTTTCAGGTCTCCTCTGTAGATTAGTTTATATTTGGGGATTGGTGTGTTTTGATCTGGGGAGTTAACCACAATTTATCCCTGTCCTTTATGTGGTTGTAGCGGCAGGAAGGGCATAGAGCAGGTTTTCTATGACCTGGGCAGCCTGGATAAAGGCGAGTCCTGGAGCCCTCAGTAGCTTTTTTAGGTTTTTATTGGGATTTTACCAGGTACATGGCAGGCAGGTGTGTCGTGGGGCAGGGAGGCTGGCAGGCCTCCAAGCCCCCAGCAAGTCTTTACTCTTTTTGGGCTCTCTGGCTTTTTTTTTTTTTTTTTTGCAGCTTCTGTTTTTTTGTTGGTTCTCTTTTGGACTCTCGCTTCTTTTCCTGGTGTCCATGTGACACTGCCTTTATAAGCCAGTCTCAGCCCAGGTGTACCCACCTACTTATATCCATCCCCCACTCCAGGTGCCTGCCATCAGGCATGCATTCAGGACTGCAGGGATCCATCATTAATCCTGGTGGTGGGAGCAGAGAAAAGCCTGACAATCATTTACCCGACAACGGTATAACTGCCCATACGTAACTATTTTTTACAAAGATTTATTATTTATTTATGCATATAAGAACTAGGGTATAAGTCAGAGGTGTGGGGGGAGGGGGGAGAGGATTCACCAGAGACAGAGTGGGGAACAGAACAGGTGGATCTACTGAAATACACTGCTGAGGGGAGCAGTGGGCAAGACAGGAGAGCTCTGCTGTTAGTTCCCTGGCCTGGGATGGAAGTCAGGCCTCAGTTGCTGGTGATAGCTTGATAGTGCTGACGTGCTGACTTTATGTGTCCTATATGTTCCCTCTGATTCCCTAGTATTCCTAGTATTCATGCATTTTGAAATCCCTTCCCCTTCAGTGTGGACTTCTAGTCAATCTATCAGGGTAAAAATAAAAGGTGACCACTTCCTTTAGTATGTTATTGTAGGGTAAAGAAAATGTCAGGCTTTTCTGCCCTTCCGCCATCAGGACAGATGATGGATCCTTGTCCTGAGTGCATGCCTGATGGAGGGCACCTGGAATAGGGTGTGGGCATAGGTAGATGGGATTCAGCTGAGCTAAGACTGTGCTTTTTAAGGGTGGCGTCACGGGGACGCCAGCAGCAGCCCCAGCCAGCAGCAGCAGAACCTGAAGGAGAAGCCGAAGCAGAAGCAGAGAACGCCAGAGAGCCCAGATAGAGTGAAGACTTGCTGGGGGCTGGGAGGCCTCCCAGCCTGTCAGCCTCCCAGCCCCCCAGCCAGCACCCCTGCCTGCCACGTACCCGCTGAACCCCAATAAAAAAACCTGCAAAACTACTGAGGACCCTGACTCCTCCTTTACCCGGTCTGCATGGAATCAGAAAACCTGCCCTTGCCCATGTCCTGCCCTTACAGTTATGAAAGACTGGACTGAATTTCTCTTGTTGAGCATACTATTTAGTGCAAGGAATTGTGGGTCAAAGATCCTTGTTCAGCTGTCCTTGTGAATATTCTGTTCCCTTTCCTATATAACTATGGTTATACTAAATGTAGTGGCTATAAATAAGATTAAACTTGAATCGATGTTTATGATATATACTGATAGCTTATCAATAACTCTTTGACACGAATCTGTTCATGGATCAAGAATGTATCATAGAGGACAGTTTTTCAATGTAAATATTCAGAATATTCCTCTAGTTTTCCCATAAGAAACGAAGACACTTTTCTAAGAGTGCCCTGGGTAAAAGGAAATACTCAGACATGTAGCAATCTTTAGAATAGTAATTCTTTGCTATGAGGAATTTCAGGATTCCCAGCCTGCTAGTTAGCATATAAATGATAAGTAGTATCTTAGATATTTCTGCTTTGCTGTAGGCCCCATGGTACCTAAAACAAATCTAATCCCATGATTACTTTCTCTAGTCTGGAAAGTATTTAGAATGGATAAATCTGCCACAAAGAAAAAATACCACTGCTGTTTCCTGACTTTTAGAACATAGATTTTATGGTGAAAAAGCCAAAAAAAAAAAAAATCCAGTAATTTCCCTTCTCCTAAAAACAGTCAATCAAAACAATTGCCTTCTCCTAGGGAATTATAGTGATTAGCAACTCAGGCAAACAATTGAAAGAAGTATTGGTGTGGTTTTCCATATGCTCTCTTTTAATTTGAAAGTTCATCTCATCAAGATGATTATTCCAATCCACACCTTATACAACCTTTTGGTAGTTTGTATTATATTCTGTCTTTGTTTTTAAAACACTTCCTTCTGATAGATTCCACATTCTCCCTTGCTGTAGGGTAAGGTAAAAGGTAACAGGCTTTTCTGCCCTCCTGCCATTAGGACAGATGACGGAACCCTGCGGTCCTGAATGCATGCCTGATGGCGGGCACCTGGAGTAGGGTGTGGGCATAGGTAGTTGGGGTTCACCTGGGCTTTTAAGGGCGGTGTCATGGGGACGCCAGCAGAAGCAAGAGAGAAGCAAGAGAAGCAGAAGCCAGAGAGAAGGCCTGAGAGCCCAGAGTGAAGACCTGCTGGGGGCTGGGAGGACTGCCAGCCTACCAGCCCCCCAGCACCCCTGCCTGCCGTGTACCTGGTAATTCCAATAAAAACCTGCAAAACCACTGAGGACTCCGATTCCTCCTTTACCCAGTCGGCTGGATCATAGAAAAATTGCTCAGTGGCCTGTCCTGCCCCTACACTTGCTTTTCCTCCAACATCTGTTACTCCTTAGCTTGCTGCTTCCTTGTCATTTCCCAATCCTTTGATCTTTGTCCAGCTTTGTACTTGACTCCTTTTTTTTTTTCCATCAAAACTCTCCTTGTGATGTTTCATCCAACTTCATGGTTTTACTTACCATTGTATGTTAATGATCCCAACTGTAGGGTAAGGTAAAGTATCAGGCTTTTCTGCCCTTCAGCCATTAGGGTAGATGACAGAACCCTGTGGTCCTGAATGCATTCCTGATGGCGATGGCGGGCACCTGGAATAGGGTGTGGGCATATGTAGATGGGATTCACCTGGGCTAAGACTGGGCTTTTAAGGGCGAGAAGAAACAGAACGAACAGAAGAGCAGAGAAGCAGAGAGAACGCCGGAAAGCCCAGAGTGAAGACTTGCTGAGGGCTGGGAGGCCTGCCAGTCTCCCGGCTCCCCAGCACCCACCCCTGCCTGCTGAGTACCTGGTAAATCCCAATAATAGCCTGAAAAGCCACCGAGGGCTCCAGGACTCTCTCTCCTCCTTTATTCCATCTTCTCGGGTCATAGAAAACCTGCTTCATGTCCCCTCCTGCCCTTACATCAACTTTATAAATCTGGGGTCATTTACCTTCTCTAAATACCAAATGTTTATATCCAAAGCTTTGCTAGATGTCCAACTTTCATCTTAAATATCTCAAGTGAACTACTGGTTTTCATTATCACCACTTCCAATTTGCTTTTGGTTTTCTTTGTAGTTAGTGATGACAACTCACATTAACACCTTGGAAAATGCATGACTTTAATATTTCACCTGCACTGTAAATTCAAAATGTCAGTAAAATATATTTTACTCTACCTAAATATACTAGAGTGTTTCAAAATTTAATTACCAATCTCCACTCCACTGTGATCACACCCCACTAACTTCCCCTTCAGGATCTTATACTATATATCCTCAACATGATACAGTTTCTCAAATTCTTGAGTCCTTTATGAATATACACCCCTTTGTGTGATCACCCTTTTCTGACAGTCTTTCCCATATGGATATTGTTTGTCTTCCCACTTTGTTTTTTCTCCTCAGTAGTGATTATCATGTTATATAATATATACGAATTTACTTATTATCCATGTTTTTCCACTAGAATGAAAGCTACATAAAGTGTTCTATTTTTGTGATTTAGCTGTTTTGTAAACCACACCTAACTCTGTGCTTGCATAGAATAAAATGATTTTGTTAAACAATTGATAGTTGTTTATTTTTTAAATTTATTTTTGGTTTATTGAGGTACCACCATTTTTACAATGGTAAATTTTCCCAAAAAAGAGCAGAAATATTGCTGATTTTATTTCAAGTCCTTGCTTTTTGAGCAGTATGATGAATATTTGCAAGTGTCTTATTATAAAATTTGTCTATATCTTAAAAAATATATTACCAACATAGTTGTTTTTGAAGACTAAAATATAATTTTCTTTATTTCCCAGTGTTTCATGATCTTCCTTTTTCCTCTCTTTGATCAACTATTAAATCTTTTTAAAGCAATATAGAAAGCCTGTGGAGTAAGTGTTTTTCTTCAGTCAGAGGTAAGATTTTCTATTTTATCAGTGCTTGTCCCAGCTGCTATGAAATATACTTCAAAGCCAATGCAAGAGCCTGTTTATGTGATAACTGAAAAACCGCATTTGTCTTTTTTTAAATGGAATTATTTTGAGTTTTAAACACACTAATTTTAAGTATCCTGCTTAGCTACAATTTCAAAGATGCATACTTATTAACTTCATGTGAAAACTCAAAGCAAAAACATGCAGTGCACACAAAAATGTTATTTCTTAAACTACTTCTTCACTTTCTTTACCTCTTTAAAGTATGATCCCCTGTGGTTATATAGAAAATGTGAATATCCAAACACAGTTATGTTCAGTAAGATGCAAAAGTGATTATGTGCATTCAACATTTGTCTCCTTGTAGGTTTTCCAAATAATGATGTGGTTATCTCCAGTTTTGCTTTTCAAAATCTTCATTTGGTAGGTTTTCTTCAATGTTGACTTCAGTGCACACACACAGTTCTTTATCAGATGGCTACTTGTCAGTGACCTAGTATAATATTGATTTAGAAATGTTTGTCAAAACACATGCTAGTAATATAACTGTCATTATGCATGACATACATGTGCTTAAAAAATAAAAGCAATGCTGAATGTTCTATTACTTGTTGGAGAAATTCAATGTTCTGTGTATCACTTAGGATAAATGTGTTAAATAAATGTGAAGGAAATTGGACTTTGTAACATAGGGGATGAGTGAAGATATAAATTTAAATGTTCTGTAATTTATAGGGTAATTAGCTTTAAATATTTATATAAATATGTATTTATAAATCGAATGTTATAGGTTATTTAGGTCATACATATATATCCATATATTACATATATAGAATACATGCATGAATATATATTACATATGTTATAATTCATGTATATAAGACCTAAGTAGCTTATAATTTGATTGAGTACAATTACACCTCTTCTTGTACCAATAGATACTTAACTTTAGGTAGATGTATCAGCTACCTAAATCAGTTAAGCTTTACTAAAATAATCTCATGATTAAAATAAGTTTTTATTTTTTGCTCATGCTGTGTGTTTGTTATGGGTTGTCAGGGCAGCTTGATTAGGTGACCAGATTTAGCAAACATAACTGAAACTAAACTCAAATTTGAATTTCAGATAAACAGTAAATGTCATTTAGTTTAAGCATGTTCTATGTAACATTTAGGATATACTTCTATTAGTTTTATTGTTTTTATCTGAAAATCAAAGTTAACTGGATGTTCTCACTGTGCTTGACACTCCTACACTTGATTCATGATAATCAGAAAGGGAATTAGGCTGACAGAGTAGCCACAATCCCGGTGGTATCACTAGTTGCCAAACCAGAGGAAGGTGAGACTGGAGTTAACATATCAAAAGGCAAAGAAGTCATATCCCTAGCGCTCATCCAATTTTTATTCTTGAGTCATTGCAGGATTACCAGAAATGTTAATTTTTCCCATCTCTATTTCACATCAATTAATTGAGTCTAAGAATCCTCCACAGGTTTATAACTATAGTAGTTTTTATTATTAACACTTGGGAGAGAATATTAAGGAGGTATGCCTCAAAATAATCATGTTTTATTCTTGATTAAAATGATAATATATTTTCTACTAGCTTAGTAATTATTGTTAAGAAAGATATAAAGCCTTTGGTTATATCTATGGGATTAAATGCTAAATTAGCTAAAGGATATGTTTAAAATTGCATAATTATATAAAATGTGTCCTACAGCTTAAGAACAAAATAGAATGTAAAATAAGGCAGGTAAACATCTTGGATAATTAAAATAAAGTGCTGGAATACTCTGTACTGATTTTTTAAGCTATTACTGAAAATGATCTTTTAACAGAGTGCCTTTAGGTTTATTTTTATTTAGAACAAGTCTCGTATTAGAAGGATTCATATCCATCTGTTGCTCCATTTTTATCTAACATGTTTTAAGAGATAAAGTTTGATATTGACTATATTTTGTGAAATCTCTCCCATATGAGTAAATCAAATTGTGTATTATAAACAGTTACTTGAATTAACAATTTGCATTATTTAGATATTGGAGTAATAAAGAACTTAAGCCAACATTAAATTATTAACTAAATGGAATAGTGGTCATAAGACTTTCTTACCTTAAAATTATTATAAGACCAGTTTTCATAAAGAAAATAACATATTTAGTTGTAGATAATAGTGTAGTGTATTTAATTGTAGATTTAAGTACAGATCATTGTATTTAAATGTATTTAATTGTAACTAAGAGAAGCTAAGTATCAATAAATGTATTTAAGTGAGTTCTGGATTGTACAACAGGATCATTGGTGCCTTATTTTCTTTGTATTTCGTGTAGACTAGTGGTCTTCAAACTTTCTTAACTTCAGATTCTGTAAGGGAAATTTTCATAGAACTAAATAACCATTTTTCCTAGAAAATTGTTGTAGACTCTCTTCCAACCAAATAATTATCTAAAATAAAACTCCTTTCTATTTCAGAGTTCATGTGAAAACTGTAGAGTTATTCTGTAAGATATATTCCATTTTAGTTCCCAGGTTTAGGATTTTTTGTTTTCAGTAATAATTTTAAAAAGGGACATTGGCTAGATGATCTGCAAAGCTTTTGAAGTTCTATAATCTCATGAGTTACTTTCTTTTCCACAAAATTAAATCAATCTAACTTTTAGTTTTAGTCACAGGAATAAGAAACACAAATTTTGGGGTCATTGGAAAGGGCTCTGTTAATGACCAGATCTTTGAACCTTGGCAAATTCTGTGTTCTTTTTTTCTGTTTTCTTTAGTGGAATTTCTGCAAAGTACCCATAAGGACTTTTGAATATTAATTATTTAATGTACAAAAAGCATTTTCTTAATATTGAATGTTTCTGTTAATGAATTAACTGGAAAGTTTAGTCCTTCAATCTTTTAAAGCAGCACTATTCTTTTGTCTGTTTTTCTAAAACAGAAAAGGTAATTTTAATCAAGAATTCCTTCCTTTAAGAAAAAAAAAAAAAGAAGATATTGTCAAGATGTACAAAACATTGTCCTAGAGACAAGTGTCAAGTTATTAACAGACATTCAGATTTACTATTTTTAAAACTTATGTCCTCAGTGGGAAAAAGTCAAACAAAGTGTAAAGAAGGGCTGTAGGTAACAGAACTACATTCAAATAATAGAAAACTCTTGAATAAAGTACAAACTCTTGAATAAAGTACAAACAGCAATAAGACATGGATGATGAGAAGTGATCTTCAACTTTTTTTGGATGTACAAACTGTCATTCAAAAAAAAAAATCAAACACTCATCCATATTGCAAAAACATTAACACTGTTTTTCATACAAATATAGAGGCCAGTAGTATGCTATCAAAAATACACCAGACATAAAATTTAAAGTAATGGGAATAAGGTGAATAAAAATATTTTTTGATTTGTTATTGAAACAATCATATTCATCTTTTATTTTTACTAAGATAAATCATTGTGATAATGATATCTGACAATGGAAGTGTACCCTCAGCTTTACTAACTTCATGACACACATTTTAATTCCCTTCTTCAAACTTGCATTTTAAAAATTCAGCTCTGTTTTTGTATCTTCTACTTGGTCAGTGAGTTATTCTTACAAACAAATTAGAGCTGCATTTTTATATTCTAAAATATGAGTTTAAAATCTAAAAATCACTTTGGAAATAGATTAAAAATGAATGTTCTTTTGTACAGTGTTATTTGTTACTGTTGAGGCATCACTCATACTTCAGGGAAGATACGTATAAATATATTTGAATTAATTCAATTTTAAAGTTGTATTTTCAAGTATTTTATTTGCCTTTGGTCATATCTGATTCAGTTTCCATTGTATTTCATAGTAAGACAAATACTTCACATAGAGCAGGAGATATGTGAATACTCTAGTTTTCTTTTCAATTCTAATGACACCGATGATAATTTCTTAAATCTGACAGAAAGGGTTGGTAGAAAAAAATTGAAGTGAGTTTTGCATATTATAAAAGTTAGTTTGGTTATAATGATATGCAATAATTTATAAATCTGGCTCAGATAAATTGCAAAATGCCACAACACACTAAAGAAAAGAATGAATGTGGGCATAATTGCTAATTTCTTTGTATTTGAAATTCTAATTCTTTCTTCAGAAAATACACCTGACATATAGATCAAGTAAAGGAGACAATAGAAACTTGTGCATTAAATATGCATAGAACAAATTTAATATATTTCTCACGTTAGAAAAAATATATATAGGGGCCTCACTGATGGCACAAAGGGTTAGGTGCAGCACAAGGAAGCTATCTGGAGCCACTGCAGCACCAGTTCGATCCCCAGCCAGGGAGCTGACCCACATGGTGCAGCAGACTTCTCCTGGCTCGCCCGCTGCCCTCCTCAGCAATATATTTCAGTCAGTCTGCCTGTTCTGCTTCCCTCTCTGTCTCTTGTGAATCCTCTCACCCCCCGACACCTCTGACCTGTACCCCAGTTCTTGTATGCATAAAATAAAAAAATATATAGATGTTTAATCTTTTTCTTCCAGTTTCTCAATGGATTATCATTTTCTCTTTGGTATATGTACCCCAATAGAGGGACAACTAAAATGGAACAAGGATTGGAAATATCATGTAGATCATCCTAATACAAGTTACTGCTGTGCTTTTATTTCATTTGGAATAGAAACACTACAGAAACTTTAGAATGTTGGAATGAATAAGCCGGTTTGCATTTAAAAAAAAAAAAACAACTCTTGACTCTTCTGAATAATGAATCAAATAAGTTTAAGAATGGAAAAAAGAAAATAAATTTGATAGCTATCACAGAACTGAAGTTGAAACAAGATGGAAACCAGCTAGATTGTTGGTCATAGAGAGGGTGAGCAGTGAACCGAAAAACAACATTAAAGACAAAAGAGTCAGAAACTGATGGTTCCTGTGCTGTCCATAATATGTGGGAAGAAGTGAGACAGACTTGGCAATTGTTGAATGCTTGTGCTACTGGTTAAATCAAGCAACATCATCAACAACAGCAACAAAAAAACAAGACAAACTCAATACATGACCGCTTCACATAGAATTTGCAGAGCAGAAAATGAATGAGAATAGGCTAGCTACTTTATTTTAAAACATTGTGTTTTTAGATAATCTATGAAGAGGTGGATATTACATCTTGTAATTTTCTGTGGGGGGTCCCAACACTGGAATAGATTGTTGGAGAAATAGGTACTTGTGCAGGTGATGGTTTTGGTATTTGGAACTTTATCTTTTAAAAATTAGAACTGCATTCAGCTTATGGGCAATTGCAGGGCACAAAACTTACAACTGCCTTGGAAGTTTCCTCTATCTACATAGTCAAGGAGTTCTTGTGTTTATAAATGTTTTTTCACACAACCATGGGAAAATGACAAAGGATATGATAGCTAGAAGAGCCAATGCAATTGAGAATAATAGGATTCTAATGCCTCATGTTATGGTCCTACTTATATTTGCTCTTTGTTGTAAACTCATTTTATAGCTTGCCCATTCTATTAATAATTTTTTTGCCAACATGGTTAGAACTGGAAGAAATTATTCTAAGTGAAGTGAGCCAGGAGAAAGATAAATGCCTGATGGTCTTACTTATATGTGGAGTCTAGAGAAACCAAACAAAGGATCAGACAAAGGCAAAATGTCAAACCAATCCTTGAAAGCAGACCATAGATCTGAGACACTCAGGAGAGGAGGGGGTGGGGGAGACAGGAAAGAGGAGAGTAGAGATGGGCAGGGGAAGAGAGTATGCTGGAGGACTGTGACTCTTTGGTGGTGAGAAAAATCTGGTGAATACACCTGAGGAGAGAAATCTTATATTATGAGAAAAAATGCAAGGATGTTAAAAAAAAGAATTTTTTTTTAAGTTGAGATTCTGGAATGATGACTACAAGAGGATTAAATGCATTCTTATGATATTGAAGAACCTGTCAGAACACAAAGAGGCAAAGTGAAAAAACAAAGGTAGACAATAAACTAATAACATAGCAGGAATAAGGGAGAAAATACACTTTTAGCAAAAACAAAATTTATAGTAGACAAAGTAACTTTTAGACTGTTGAGAGGAATTGATTTTTTTTTTAAGGTGCAAAATCCTCACAGGGATGAAAAAAGCTTGTTATATATCAATTTACATTAGATAAGAGTTTTGCAATATAGTGAAAGAAGAAATCTGAAGCTTTATACTGTTATTGTACCCAGCTTATGCTTTAGAAGAGAGGAAAGAAATCAAATGTATTAATTTAATCCTTATTGTCAGTAATACTCAGGGTGAAGAATTCATTTGTAGCTTTTTCAGTCCCGAGTCGTCTTAGAATTTCACATGTATTAAATTGAAATGTAATGTCTTTTGATACTATGACTTTGTGATGCAGTTCATTTCTATTTATGAAAGAAAGGGACATATGCATAATTAAAATTTATAGAAATTATCTAAAATCTATTAGTTGTCAAAACAGAATTTTAGTATATGTTTTAGAATATACCTTTTTTAATTCAATTTTTATTAGACTAATATTTCATTTCATTTTGAGTTACACAAAGGGTATATGCCCTTAAAAGTCTGAAATATTTTTAGAAACAGAGAATGTATTACAATAGCTAAAGAAAACAAGATTTGGTATCTTCCTTTAATTTCTAGAACAGTTATTGGACTAACTTATTTTTTAGGCAGAGAATGTCTATAATTAGAATCAAAACATATTTTTCCTACTGAGCATCTCTACTACCTTAAAACCAGTTAGATAATATGAAATTGAAGAAAACTCAATTCTATATAACACTATGAATTGCATTATTTGCATTAAAATATTCTGGAAACTTAATCATTGATGAAAAGTCAAAAATGGGGAAGGGAAAGTATGCTACAATTTGCATGAAACTTAAAAATACTGAACTAAAGGGAAAAAATCAGACATAAAAGATTTTATATGATTTTATTTATATGGAATGCAGTGAGTAGGAAAATTCATAGCATCAGAAAAAAACATTTCTACTATCTATGCTGTAATAGAAGAGAGACCTGGATAAACTTGTAGTAGCAAGTACAGACTTCCTGCAAGGAGCACACACAGCTATTTATACATCGATATTATGTCTACTTTGTGTGAAGAAGCCTACATAAGAATAAATCCAGCTGGTTATTTTCAGTGAATAACACTTATTCTAGCCATATATTTTCTAGATTTTTTTCCATGAATTTTCTGATGCATTTCTATTATAATAGAAATGTGTATTTATAATAAGCAAAAAAATGGATTTAGATTTAAAAGTGATTAGTGTTTCCCCACCCCCCAACCCCCGGCAGTCTAGATGCCAATTCTTTATTTCTTTTTTTGTTTGTTTGTTTGTTTTTTGTTTGTTTGTTTTTTAACAATATTTGCTTCCCCTCCCCCACCCCCCACCCCTGTCAGGTGTAGTACCCATAGAATTTCCTTGACCAATTCACCTGTGCACCATCACCACAGTCCCCTGTGCTCCTCCCTCCCTCTGATCCCTCTCCATCCTCCTCCCCTGCAGGATGTCTCTGATTTATAATTGTATGTTTTTGCTTTGTTGTGTTTTGTACTGTTATTATTTTTTTTACACTGATGTCTTATTGGGTTTTCCTATATTCCTGCTATAAGTGAAACCAATATTTTTCTTCTTCCTTCTGGCTTATTTCACTGAGCATAATTCTTTCTACCTCCATTCACATTTTGAATGACATACCAACTTTTTGGTTCTCTATTACATTGCCTTTTTAATCCCATAAATAATACTTTGTAGTCAAAATTGGTGCTTAAATAAAAAATAACCATAATCTCTTCTTAAAATTATATATTTGAAATTACATTGACAACATAAGTTAAAATATTTTATGGCCAAATATTTGTGAGGTTCAGTATGGATATATATGTATATAACATGTTACATGTTAGACTTTCATTATGATGGATATTTTTGGTTTTTTATTTGATTTTTTTTTAGATACAAAGCAATAGATAACAAAGGATAGAACAGTAAATAGTATGAGAAAGGGAAAAGATGTGTACCACAACTGAGAAAAGTCTTATAAGAAGAGATCACCTTGAGGGAAGCAATGACATTCTGCCCAGAGATGCCGCCAATCCCCTAGTTTTGGGTCAAGGATGTATCCGGAAGGGTAAGTAAGTATCCTCTTATTACCATACTTCCTTGCTCTGTCTCCTTGGTTTCAGATTGACTGAAACCATCAACACGTCAAGGCAGTGCAGTTTTTGAAAGTTCTCAAAGTTCTCATATAGGTCAGGATCCTTGACTTTGATGAGAGGATGGGACAGGGAAGTTGGCCAGTAAGGCAAACAGAAGATATCTGGAAGATATACAATCACAAGCTTATATTTTCAGGAAAACTATTATTTACATATTTTTATAAAAAATGTCTCATTTTGATATAAAGAAAAATGATGTATTTAAAGCAATAACAGCTAGAAAACCAATTTAAAATGACTATTGGGAAGGACATATTTTTTTTCTGTCAAAATTTAGTTTGGAGTGAAAAAAGTATGAAAAGTGACAAGAGATACATCATATCTACATATATATTTAAGGAGTTCTGTAATTATACTCTTTTGCCTATAAATTTAAAGTGTGGGAAGCACCAAATCTATTCTGTACATTATAAAGAGACAGATAAGTGTGAAAGAGAAAAATAATCCCTTTTCCTGATAAATTACAAGCAATTAAAACTTTTAGAGACAATTTCTTTATACATTGAAGCTGTGCAAAATTTACTGTGCACAATTAAATAAATAGGCACAATTTAAGGGATGACTTTAGAGAAGAACAGAAGAAAGACGTAGATTAAGTAACCATTTAGATAGTTAAATGTAGAGGCAATGTACTTACTTTGCATGTAGATCGTAATTTGCTTCATTGCATACATTAATTGTGGTAAAGATTGCTTGCTGAACTGCACAGATTTATGCCCCATTCTCTGAAGCAGAACTAGTTTGGGGACTGGTCCACCCGTCAGGCACTCCATTTTCCAGATTCCGGTGGATCCACAATATTATTGCATGCTGGGGAGTGGAAGGAAGCACCCTGTGTGCCATTCAGGGGCTGTGGTGGTGACTGTGCAATCTTCCAAAGATTCTTTTTCTTATTAATTAAATATTTTCTTATTAAATATTTCTTTTTCACAGTGAACTCTGAAGATCTGGGCCATGGTTTTAGGTTTAGAAGTCATTACATGAAAAGAACTTAACTACCAGGGTTTCTACTTAGTGGAGAGCTCTTCACCAGAAATACTAGCATTTCGGGGTCTTCCTGGTTGTGCAAGGGGTTAATACCCAACCTATGAAGCTATCTGCAGCCACTGCAGCACAAGTTCAATCCCTGGCCAGGGAGCTACCCACATGGTGCAGCAGACCTCTCCTTGCCCACTGCTCCCCTCAGCAGTGTATTTCAATCAGTCTGCCTGTTCTGTTCCCCACTCTGTCTCTGGTGAATCCTCTCACCCCCACACCTCTGACCTGTACCCCAGCTCTCATATGTATAAATAAATAAAAGAAAAAAAAGGAAATAGTAGCATTTCAATAATTGTGAGAAAGAAAAATTGATGTTAATGTTCTCAAATCTGGGGATGGCTTATTTCAGTGGCTAATGCCAATTATCCAGTGTACATCTTTAATAAATATTAATTAAAATAGAAAAATGAAACAGAAAAATATAGAGTCAGCACGTGTGTGTGTGTGTGTGTGTGTGTGTGTGGAGAGTGAGAGAATAGAAGAATATACATACCACATTTTATATTTATGTACACATTTTATATTTATATATAAATATTTATATTTATACTTTATATTTATATACCACATTTATATACCACATACCCAAGTGGTATGTGTGTGTGAATATATTCTTTCATACAGTTAACCACCCAAAGCTATCAATGATGTGCATTCTAGCAAAGTCATTCAATAGGATTGACTTCTTTCAGATAACTCATTTTATAATTCTAAAATGTACATCTGAAGCTATTCTTAAAGATTACAATTTTAATTGAAATTCATATCTTTTCATCCACTGTGTCCATTATCTTATAATAAATTGAGTATATTAATGACAAATCCATGTTTACACTCCCTTTATTATTTTTATTGTCAGTTTCCATTTATGACTAGTCACAATTTTACCTGATTTGGGATTTTTGGTTACTTTTTTTTTTTTTTTAAAGATTTATTTATTTATTTATACAAGCACTGGGTACAGTCAGAGGCATGGGAGGGTGAGAGAATTCACCAGAGCCAGAGCGGGGAACAGAACCGTCTGCACTCCATGTGGGACCCTGGCCCGGCGGCCAGGGATCGAACCAGCGCTGCAGAGGCTGCGGGCAGCTTCGCAACCCAGTGCTCAACCTCAACCGCTGCACCACCAGGGAGGCCCTTGGTTACATTTTGAACAAACCTACAGCCTTTAGATTTTTTATTTTTCTTTTCCTGCTAAAGAGGATTTTCCTTTTCCTCTGTAGGGAGAGAAGGTGAAGAAGTGATCTCAAATTAGGAAAGCATTGAACTCCTATTGTCTGTGGACTGAAATCTTTTTGCAGCTCAATCTCCTGTCCATCTCTGTTCTCGGGACATTGTTTTGAAAAATTTCAATCTTTGAATTGATAGGCTGTGAGATTTCTCTTTCCTCAACCTTGAAAACCTGGGAGATTTTGACTTGCAGAAGTTTTAAGCTTAGCTCTCAAGTTTCTTGCTTCCTACTGTTTATAAATCTCGCAGATATGTTGAGGATAAAATTAACTGTGTTTTGAGAGAGGCTGCATTTCTCTAGGGGAGCTTTTCTTAAGTGCTACATAATTATAGTAGATATTACTTGGTTTACCAGCAAAGAAAGCCACCTGCAGGCAAATTGAGATTCAAATCTTTCTTTTGCAGAAAACTGGCTGCATTTAGGCATTCTCAAGTGATCTGTTGCCTCAATCCATCTTGTACAAATTCCAAAAGATTTACATTTCTTTCTTACTTTCAGTGGAGTTCCTCAGCAGGAGCCCAGTCTGACTGACCCAAGTCCCTCCTTGGTTCCCGTTCATACTCCGCAAATTTCACCAACAAGAAACTAGTGATAGGATAGTTGCTCATCAAAGAAAAATTCCCTTATTTCTATGATTCAGTTGTTTATTATTTCTTCCACTGCTCTTCAATGTCTTTACAATTATGATTTTCTGAAGAAGAAAACAAAAAACAACAAATGACATACAAAACAAAAGCAAGCTTTTGGGTTATAAGTATAAAATGGTTACCAGAGGGAAAGGAGCATGGGAACTGGGCAAAATGAATTAATTGTATGTTAATAGATTGAAATTAGAGACTTGCTAGAGATAACGTTGCATGTCTGTATGTCAAATTATAATGTATCCATGAAAACTATATAATGTTAATAAAGCAATGTAACTTCAATTAAAAATTAATTATACTATGTTTACAATGGATTGAACTTTTTTTAAATAAAGATTTGTTTATGCATACAAGAGCTGGGGTATAAGCCAGAGGTGTAGGGGGTGAGAGGATTCACCAGAGCCAGAGCGGGGAACAGAACAGGCAGACTGATGAAACACACTGCTGAGGGGAGCAGCGGGCGAGACAGGAGAGGTCTGCTGCACCATGTGGGTTGCTCCCTGGCCGGCCGGGGATTGATCGTGTTCTGCAGAGGCTGCAGACAGCTACATAGATTGCGTCTTAACCCCTTGTGCCACCAGGGAGGCCCCTGGACTGAAATTTTTGTTCGTGTAGAACAGATAAGATTATCATGAACTTTGGAACATGATATGAATATGATTGTATGAATTAAATATATGCTGAAGATTATAAACATATACAATATGTTTTATAGAAGCAGCAGATTCTAATGTGTTTTATTCCTTCTAATATTTACATACAATCCCATCAGAGTACATTCTACCAAAAGATAATTCTCCTTTAAAATATGAATGCATTCTTAAATATATACACATATATAGGTAGATATATATAGACATAAAAAATATTTCTTTTTAATTTATTTTTTTGGTGAAGAAGACTAGGGTGTAGGCCCAGTATGGGGAGTGAGAAGATTCACCAGAGACAGAGTGGGGAGCCGAACAGGCAGATTGACTGAAATACACTGCTGAGGGGAGCATCAGGTGAGATGGGAGAGGTCTGCTATGCTGGAAGTGGGCTAGCTCCCTGGTCGGGTATTGAACTCAGGCTGCAGTGGTGATAGCATTGAGACTCAAACACTAGGCCACCAGGAAGGCCCTAAAAAATATTTTTTTTAAAGAAATCACATCAATGCCTTTTCCAGGGAAACTTTTCCTAAAATGTTTAGTCTCTTCCCCATGTTCAACTCTAACACTTTCACTTCTTTTGTAATATTCAGCCCTAACTGAAATTATCTTATTTGTCCATTCGCTAATCTATGTGTAAGGAATATTATCACACTTTCTCATACTATTGTCTTTTGCTACTTATTAATTTCAGTAGATGAATTTTTATATCAAAATTTATATTGACACAAAAAATTCTTATCGCCATTTTTGATCTTTGACTCATTTGTTCACAGTTTTAGAGAAATATATTGCAAATTCCATTTATAATAGCATGAAGTGGAAGTTATTTAATGCAATACTAACAAAATATTACTCTATTCTTTATACCATTTAAGTTCCTTGGTCTTTAGGATTTAGTGACTGAATAATTTTGTATGTTTATTTAAATGAAGAAAAGTTAAGTTTGAATTTGTCTTCTGCAATTCATTGTGTTCAAGAAAAAATTTCAACTTATTGTGGAGAACCTTTTTCATAGAAACACAGATCTATATATACTTCATGAATCAGAATCAAAATAAATTCTATATGTATGGAGTAAACCATTCAAATTCAAGCTTACAAAATGAGTTAATCATGGCTAAAATATTTTTATAGTTTCAAAATATTTGAGAAGCAAGTTTCAATTAAAATAAAAATAGATTATTATTTCCTTAGCTAGATTAAATGAATATCAAAGAGTTTGAGTTTAATTCCAGAAATTTCATTTATTATTGAAAAAAGTTATTCTTTAGTGAGAATAATAATTGACATGAAGCTTTTATACAAATGTTGATTTATGGGTGGTATATTTGACACTATTTTTCTTGCTTTTCCTCATCATTATGGCTTCCAAAAGTTTTCTCACGGGGCAGAAATTTGTTTGCATTCTACCAATTTGAAAAGCAGCTGTTAAAAAATATGAAAGGCCCTGACTTTCCCACTTCTCAACTATTACATCTTCTAAATAGGAACTTTATGCAGCTGATGTATTTGCATTAATAACATCTGCTGCTTTCATCATTAAATTCCACCCACTGGTTAAAGCCTGAAGCTGGAAAAATATAAGAATTAGCTGATAGAGTCTCAAATTAGAGAAGAAAATTAAAGCTTTGAAAACATATTACCACCTGTAATTTTTCATAGTGAAAAATCCACAGCCTCCAGTCATACATGGCATATATCAAATTCCTTAAAAATGAAGGAAATTTCAACCAAAGGAAGTTATTGGAGGAGTGGTAAATCTATCTTGTGTTGTTGGGTTAAGTGAATACTAAGAGAAGGAAGTAATAATGAATGTCATAAACGTGATATTTAACCAATGTCTGAATTTCAGACAGAGACTCCTTTCTCAGTAACTATATATCTGATAATATAGAACACTCAATAATTTGCAAGTAAGAAACATTTAAATGCAGGTACCATTATCTGAAATACATATACACATTATACATTACATATATATGAAAATATTTTTAAACCCATTTCACTTTAGAATTGAAGATTCTAGAACAAAGACTGCATTAGGAGGGATATGAGTAGGTAACCATAGAAATTATTTATTAAGTTGTTTTTAAAGGTTTTTCTGTTACTGTACAGTAAATAGAAATAAGAACTGTAACTTCCCCTTCATGTCATTCACTTAAAATACATTTGTTGACTTCAATTTGTTCACTGTGAAAAATAGAAAGATAAAATGATTGAGTAAAATTATCTTTGAAAACAATGTCAGGTTATACATAATTGCCAAGGATTGACCATCCATACTCCTCTCTTTTTTTTTTTTAAAGATTTATTCATTCATGCATACAAGAACCTGGGCACAGGCCAGATGTGTGGGGGAGGGTAAGAAGATTCACCAGAGACAGAGCAGGGAACAGAACAGGCAGACTGATTGAAATACACTGCTGAGGGGAGCAGCAGGTGAGCCAGGAGAGGTCTGCCACGCCATTTGGGTGTCTCCCCCGCTGGCCAGAATCAAACCCCACCGCAGAGGCTACAGACAATTTCACAGCGCTGTGCTCAACCACCTGCGCCATGGGGGAGGCCTCAATACTCCCCCTCTTTTTAATAAAGGTCCATATGCCTTAGAGTAGAGGCCAAATCTATTCCAGCCAGAGTCTTAATTTGGGGAATTTTTCAGTAAGATTCTTTTGCTACATACATAGCTTAATATCCGATTTGTCCTCATTTACAGATTTCTGAGATCCCTTTTGTCCACTGAGATTACCATCTTCACTTGCAGAATTCATAGCCCCAGTCAGCTAACACGCACATTTCCTCCATTTCCTTTTATGTAGCTGCATCCTTCTCAACACCAACACTCTTACTTCATTGGTTGAATGACTCATAGCTCCTTCTCATTAAGAGTTGGAAATAATTGTCATAATTTGGAAATATATATATAATAAATATGCAATGCCATACATTATTTTTCAGAGATTCAAAGATTGCTAAAGTGCTAAATCTTTAATTTTTCAACTGTGAATTAAAAATATTGGGTGGTACAGAACTTCTACATTAGAACAGACAATAAATACATACATATATATGCATTTATATATAAAATGTAAAATCTGTTTCCTTATATTAAGATACTATTTTCTACTGATAGCATTGATTTAAAAAAAACCCTTTAATACCATTAATTTAAATTTTATGTTAATATATAAAGACTTTGTAGAGTATTAAGTCACATATCCTGATTATCAACCAAAATTTTATTCAGGATTTGAAATCAATGGCAGACTTAATGCTTTCTAAAATAGATAGCACTGTTTTAATTAAAAATGTCAGCAATGTAATTACTCCTTAAGCAAAAGGCCACAGAGAGGAAAATTGGATGATACTTAAATTGAGCATATAAGAAAATTAATTTGCGTTAAAAAAGTAGCAATTAGACATTTCCATAGCAGCACAAGAGATCACAATTTCAAGTATTTTACTTCTTTGCGAAGTAAAATTTATTGAAATTATTTATTTTAAAGGAAAACTATAAATCTCAAGAAGTATGGAAAATAGCAATAGTTATAAAATCAAATAATGAATGCTATCTTAAAATATTTTAAGGAATCTCAGATTGCACTTGACACTTTGTTTTTTCATTCCTGAAATAAATTATTCAAATAAAAATTTTAAGTCTTCAATATCTGAAATGCTGAGATTTCTGTATGGTTCTCATGGTTTTTTGAGATGATTGCAAAAATATATACTGCTTGATATTAAGTAGACTGATCATTTAAAGTTTGGTTAGCAGGAAGATACAATTGTCTCCTAAATTCTATTATTTTCTATTCACAGATTTTTCTCCCTCAATACTCTTCTTTTAGAATTGATGAAAGGACCTTAGAGAAATATTTGATTTATTTGATTGAAAGAAACATTTTTTGCCAATTACAGTGGCTGCCATCTAAATTTAGAAATATAAGAATGTTGAGTTTTTACCATTTAGATGCACATGAGATAGGTCTTTTGACTAATGAGGGTAATCTTTTTATCTTTTAATGCTTGTTCTTTTTCTCTTTTCCTTTACAAATTGCTGTTATAATTGATGAATAACTAGTAGAACAAAAACACTATATCATCTTACTTATTATAGGTCATAGTAATCATTACCTTTTCTTACTTTTCATCTGGACTTGATTTTATACCATAAGGAAGAGTAACAACTACATCTTGCTGTTTTTCTGTGAAACTTAATTTCTTTTTACTGTTTCTAAAGGAAAGTAAGCCTTTAGCATATAAGCTAAAATAAATGTTAATACATTATTTTAATAAATTGTACTATAGCCATATGTAGAATTTTATTATTAAACATTAAAATAATGAAATAAAACTTCTCTATAAATATGAAATATCCATATACATTTAACAGAGTATGGATGAAGCTCTTTTATTGTGACCTAAGGAGAGCAAAGCTTAAATGCTACTAACAATGTAGGTATTGTTTTCTTATTTTCATAACTCAGTACATTTCTTGCTTATAGTATCATCTCTAAATCTTCTACTCTTCATTTCAATTTAACCTCATTAAAAATACTTTTTTTCTTAAAAAAAAAACTTTCCCTTTTTTTTGAAGTACTTATGAGGCAAAATTATTCTAAAATCTAGCTTTCTTTTACAACAAATGTTTTAGATGATACTGTTCTACTCTAATGTTTCCTCTGGGAGTCAGATGAACCAAAATACAGTTGGACAACAGTGACAATCTGTTGATATATTATAAACATAACAATATCCTAAATTGTATTTCCTTTCCATGACTGCTCTGTTTGCAAATGTACTATGTGACATTCATCCTCATCCACCATGATTAAATTTATCTAAAGGGAAACATAAGCTTAACTTTTTTCCTCAAATCATTATGCAATGCTGTTTTTCATTTGAAATTTGATTCTTTAAGTTGTTTACTTTTAAATCTAAAATATAACTTCATTTTTTGAACTCTTTTCTGAAAGGGAAAGAGCAGAGTATTGAAATTTTGCATATTTTTTCTTGCTTGCTCATTTGTTTTGGATCATGTTAAATGTTGAGTGTTTGAAGAATCTTGAGTGCTGCCAGTAAATGTATTACTGACAAAGAATTATATGACTGGGGCCTCCCTGGTGGCGCAGTGGTTGAGTGCTGGGTTGGGAAGCTGCCTGCAGCCTCTGCAGTGCCAGTTCGATCCCCGGCTGCCTGGCGAGGGTCCCACATGGTATGCAGACCTCTCCTGCCGCCCACTGCTCCCCTCAGCAGTGTGCTTTGTCACTCTGCCTGTTCTGCTCTCCGCTCTGTCTCTGGTGAATTCTCTCACCCTCCCGCACTTCTGACTGTACCCAGTGCTTGTATAAATAAATAAATAAATCTTAAAAAAAAAAGAAATAGATGTCTGGAACTGATAAAAGTAATAATGAAGTTTAGAGTTGGTAATTGAAACTATGTATTCAAGAAATGAGTATAAAACAATAGGGAGCTGATGTAGAAGGTGTT
The DNA here is from genome assembly GCF_964194135.1 of Talpa europaea. NCBI lineage: Eukaryota > Metazoa > Chordata > Mammalia > Eulipotyphla > Talpidae > Talpa > Talpa europaea. The sequence goes on from NC_140070.1 coordinate 131,202,131, forward strand.
CATAGAAAACATGAGGAGGCACAATTTGGTCACGGAATTTGGGGAATTGCCAAAAATGACAGGAGAGTCAGAGCTAGAAAATTCAATGAAGACACCAGACAAAAATTGATGTGAAAATTTTATATCTTTGAGTCATATATTAAAAGAAGAATCACAATGTAGAAGGACAGGCCAATGGTGTAAAATATTTCAGAGAGATTAAATAAGAATGAAAATATATCCCTTTGAGTGAGCAATCAGTAAGTTTATAGAGGTCACATTTGTGAGTCATTCAGTGGAATGGTGAAAGTGGATATGTTAATGCAATAATTGAAAAAAGATCATGAAGTACCAATTTGATTATAAAGCATGAATTGGATATTTTCCCTATACAGATTGGCAGACCAAATGTAGGCAAGGGAACAGTAGAGCAAGTATTGGGAAAGGAGGCATATACTGCTGTGTTCTTGTCAGCCTTAATGGTATCTATATCTGTTTAGGAAGAAGCACAATCTCACAGGGACAAAAGGATTTGCTAAAAGGAATATTTAAGATTAGTAAGTCAGGACCTCCTCGGTGACACAGCGGGTTGAGCGCAGCAGTGTGAACTGTGCAGCCTTTGCAGCACAGTTTTGATTCTTGGCAGCCAGAAAGATACCCACATGGCCTGGCAGACCTCCACTGTCTCACACGCTGCTCCCCTCAGCAGTGTTTTTGGTCCATCTGCCTATTCTGCTTCCCTCTTTGTCTCCGGTGAATTCTCTTACCCTCCCGTCCTCTGGCCTGTATCCCAGTTCTTGTATAAATAAATAAATCTTAAAAAAAAAAAAAGATTAGTAAGTCAAAGTTTTGATGTAGTTTACCATGAATAAATTGACCTAAAAACAATTATACGGAACAAATAGTTAGCAAAAATGAAAAATAAAAGGAGGTATATACTTGTTTTATGTCTGGATGCTGATCTAAATTTATTTCCCTGTGTTAAATGTACTTGAATATTAAATTTTACAGCTCTTTAAATAAAGTGGAAAGGACACAACTCATCTGAACTTGGAGTCCTCTCATTGGTGCTGACTCTGTCCTGGAGACAGCCATAGCTCCAGGTCATCCTGGGATTGAACATTCATTTAGGGAAGCGTTAGTGCATGATTGTCTACAGTCTCAAGCTTTTTACCTAGTGCTGAATGGCCAGTATTAGGGTGTCAGAGCCTGTGATTCTTTGACTAAAGAACACCAGACATGTATTCCAACACAAAGCAATACTTATATCATTGAGAGTTTGACAGAAAATGAAAATAGTGAAATTTGAAGCAAGAGAAGGGTTTACCTTTGCCGTTACTAATTTGAAAGTATAGGCAGCCACATGATGTGGATTGTAGGTGGTCACTAGTATGTTGGAGATGGCCAAGTTTTTTGCTTATATTTATAGTGGCCATATTAGTTTTCTTTTAAGGATTTATTTCTTTATGAATACAAGAATTGGGGGAGAGGCCCAGAAGTGCAGGGGGTGAGAGGATTCACCAGAGACAGAGTGGGGAGTAGAACAGGCAGACTAACTGAAATATACTGCTGAGGGGAGCAGTGGACGAGACAGGAGAGGTCTTCTGTGCCATGTGGGTCAGCTCTCTGGCCAGCCAGGGATCAAACTCATGCTCCAGAGGCTGCAGATAGCTTCACAGTGCTGTGCTGTGCTTAACCCCTTGTGCCACAGGGGAGGCCCCCATATTAATTAGTTTTTAAAAAAACTCTTCATGTCCTAGTAAGTGCCATTTTTCTTCATATTTTCTAACAAAAGGCTAAATCTTCGTGAGAGGTTTTATCTGTTTGAATATACAATTAAATTATAGTTATTCGTGCTGTGAAAGAAAAAAAAAGAAAAACTTTAAGAAAATGTGAGCAGTGAGCATCTAATCTGGATTTGGAGTATTTTGAAACTTTTGTTATCATTGTGTCATTGATATTAGTGTTTGTAGTAGGAACTTTCTTCAGACAGACATTCATATAAAAATGTTTTGTGACTGGGTCATTTTTATTATCCTGTTTTAAAGACTTGGACATTGTTCTTAAATGACTTTTTGTAGGAAAGTATTATAGGGGATTTCTTGGCTTGGATTCTTCTGCTAAACCTTAGAGACTATGTAACTATAATTTCAATTAATTATCTAAATAGGACTCCAATATATTCAACACTTTTATGGTGATTCCATTATACTATTACTTTTATTTATTACATCACATTATTCTTTACAACATTAATTTTAAGTAGCTCAGTTCTTTCAGGAGTGACACGATATGCCTGTTGATGCTTTTTACTTTACCTTTTTTGAGAAAAAAGTTAAATTTTTTTGCCTTTAAAGATATCAAGTGAAGCACAGAAAGAGATCACTATGACATTACCATCGTGAAATGAAGGAGAATATGAAAGGAATGCAGGTGAAACTTGGAAACCAAAAGTTTTTCCTTCTGATTGGCAACCAGGAAACAAAAACTTCAACATTACAGGACAAATAAATGAATCAGACCACAACCTGAATATGATTGGAAGAGCATTCTTCCCCAGATAAATACTCAGTTTGACCAACATCTTGACTTTGTTCTTATGAAAAATTAAGCAGCCATCCAGCTGAATCTGTTTGTTCTTCTTGGTGGTGGGAGAACTATGGTGATCACATTTGAGAAGAGAAATCATGTCTTGTCCAAAAATTAATGGTGTAGGAAAAAAAGTACAAAATAAATATTACAAGTTTTGAATTAGGGCCTCCCCGGTGGCGCTGGGGGTTAAAGACAGCGCTATCAAGCTCTCGCCAGCCATTGCAGCAGGAGTTCAATCCCTCACTGGCCAGGGCAGGGAGCAACCTACATGACAGCAGACCTCTCCTGTCTCCCAGGCTGCTCCCCTCAGCAGTGTATTTCAGTAGATCCGCCTGTTCTGCTCCCTACTGTCTCTGGTGAATCCCCCTTACCTCTGGCCTATTCTTGTATGTAGAAATAAATCTTCAAAAAAAAGTGGAATGAGTGAAATAAATACAATAAATAAATCAGTTTTACAGCAAATGAATTCAGTTCTTAGTCATTAAATACCATCCTTGAATTGTAAAGTGAATTTTTTTACAATTTGCTGAGAACAAAAGATTTATCATATAGTACTGGGAAGGAAAGGACCTGAGCTATTTTTTTTTTTTTAAATCCTGCTATAGGACAAGAGGAATCTCAAAAATGAAACAAGGGGGAACATAGAACTCATCTCTGTTAAGAACATTAAATACAAATGTACTAGCAAACGAAACAAGTGGGTTTGACTCCAACAGAGTACTTATACAAGGAATACTTTCAGTCGAATACTTCTGGTTAAGTAGGATCACTGAAGATCCACCCTAGAATCTCTAGAGACCTGCATGATTTGCTGGGAAACATCACCTAAGATTGATAACAATCAGTATAAAGTGCATATGTTTTATAAAGTTAATTCATCCATTTTGATGAGTGTGGTGACTGCATACCTTATTAAGAAACCTCATTCTATACCTGAGCCAATGAATTTTTAAGAAATGGCATAGCTAATCAACAATGTCCCAAATTCTTCCTGTTTCTCCTGTGTCTCTAGTTGACTTGAAACAATTAGTGAAGCTTGATGTTGGTTAATATTCTTGCTTTATTCAAGTCTGATTTGATAAAGTCTTTATGGTAATTAAATACCTTAAAATAACTAAATTAAATGACAACATTGCATACTTGCTATGGCTAAATGATGAGAAATGCACTGCAGCTTCTATTGGTTTTTATTTTTGAATAGGTGACTAAGTCATACCAAATTCTTAGTTTCTAGTTTTATAAATCCCATTTTTGCATAGATGATGATCACAAACATATATATATATGCTTAAGTTTAAAATATTTCTGTTACATTAATAACTACAGGTCTTTTATTTTTAAAAAAGTCCCTTTTAAACCAATAAAACAAATAAATTCTTTTATCCATTGTAATACATAATGCTGACATACAAAATTATTTTTTAATTATAAATTTTAATTCAAAAGGCCCATGATAGTTCCTATTTTGGGAATATAACATTATGGAAAATAGAAAGCAACTCTATATAATGGAATTACCCTCTGCCAGAACAGAGAATTATCTTTTGAATATCAAAGATTAGACTTTGCTTCACTGCTCATGTAATCAATTTCACAGTGCGACTATTTAGTCAGCTTTACAGATGAATGTAATCCATGGGAAAGGTTTAGAAATATATTATTATGTCTACTTAAGAAAAATACATCTCAGAGTATGGTACTTAAGCTAAAACTTTTACAATGTCTAATGTGAAACAACATGCTAGAGGCTAAGTGGAAGGAATGAATGCTCAATTTTGGCTAAAGGGAAAAAGAGATAAGTATATTAAAAAATAAAACTAAAATCCAGCCCCAAAATTCTACCTTTTTGATGTTGTAGTCCTTTCCTGAACTTTTCTGAGATCGTGAGTATGTTTATGACATGCTGCTCTTAAACATAGCAAACAAATACATTCTACTGTAATAAGGGGCATTGTCAATATTTTTATAATGTTGAGTATACACAGATATGAAAGTATAACCCATTCACCTATCATTGAAAATAAGCATATAAAAATACATGAGAAAAGTTAGTAATTTGCACAGTAGATAAAGGTGTAATGCATGAAAATGAGTAACAAAGTTTTGTAGAATTATAGATTAAGCACATTTTATGGATGATATTGACTTTTTATGAAAGTTATATTAAGAAAAACAATGATTAACTAACAGTGATTATGTGAATAAACATCTTGAAATACTCATTTCTATATATTTGAATAAAAATAAGAAAGACTGCAGATTTATTATATGGCTTAAGTCTTTAAAATTGTCATACTATTAAAATCTGAAGGACTTACATATATATACAATTATATCTGTATATATACACATATTAATGTGTGTAAACATATCTATTGATCTAGTTAGAAAACCTTTAAATATTTCAATCAATATTTTTGAAATAATGAAGTTTTTTATTAAAGTCATGCCAAAAAAAAAAAAAAATTCTAACGTGCTGTTTTCTATTGTGTTTTCTGATCCCAAAGCCAGGTTTGACACTTTTTTATTGAATAGAATCTGGAGAATTCAGATAAAGAGCTTTTGAGAAAAGTACAAATTCTTCATAAAATCTAATCTTTTTCAGGGGCATGTACTTGGGTCATAAAGAAATGTTCCAAAAGATCTTTGACATGGGTGTGTGCCCCTGAGGTAACAACACAAGAGGGACTCCACACAGCAGCCACTTCCCCCACTGGATTGTACTGCCTCAGTATTGTGGGCATGGCCTGGTGCAGATTAAGGACTGAACTGTGCCCCCTGATTTCCTGAGCAAGGAGGTTGCTGGGAAGGGGATGGAGCTGAACATTTTGAGAATCTTTATTTATTTATTTTTAAAGATTTATTTTATTTGTTTATTCATACTAGAGCTGAGCCAGAGGTGCAGGGGTGTGGGGGTGGTGGTGAGACCATTCACTAGAGACAGAGTGGAGGGCAGATCAGGCAGACCTACTGAAATACACTGCTGAGTGGAGCAGTGGGGGAGACAGGAGAGGTCTGCTGTGCCACTTTGGTCACCTCCCTGGTGGGGAACTGAACTCATGTTGCACTGGCTGACTTGCGCCACCAGGGTACCCTGTGACTCGTGTTAGACTCTGCCCAGTGACAGAATTACCATCAAAACAGTTTAATGTCTGCTACATCACTGTTACTAATGTAGGAGGTAGCTATCCATTTATATTTCAGGGGTTATTGACTTTATTTTGTTGCAATTTATTTGTAAATATGTGGAAAAGGCAAGTCCAGCATCTTCACTTTGCCACAATCTTGCCAGACTCTAGTTAGTTTCTCTCTCCATTTTCAACTTAAAAGTGCAAAATTTGGGGGCCTTCCTGATGGTGCAAGGGATTAAGACGCAACCTATGAAGCTGTCTGCAGCCACTGAAGCATAAGTTTTATCCCAGGCCAGCCGGGGAGCAACCCACATTGCACAGCAGACCTCTCCTGACTCACCCGCTGCTCCCCTCAGCAGTGTACTTCCGTCAATCTGCCTGCTCTGTTCCCCACTCTGTCTCTGGTGAATCCTTTCACCCCCCACACCTCTGGCCTGTACCCCAGCTCTTGTATGCATAAATAAATAAATCTTTTTTAAAAAAGTGTAAAATTTATTTCTATTTCCACAAATCGCTTTGGTGTAGTCAGACACTAATTGAATATCCAACATACTATGCCATTTAATAGAAGCTCCAAATTTCAGGAAAGAAAAAGAGTTGCATCTCCCAGATGGCCCATCATTCATGATCTACCAGGAGCATAGGATATGAACAAGAAATAGACCCCGGCAAAACTGCCTTCCCTACCAGACACAGGCCTATGTGCCAGAGTTCGTAGGAAGTGTTGAAAATCATTGTTGCATTTATACAGACATTAGCATGATTAAAATTTTAATCAGCATGATTAAAACTTTCATCCAAACATAAAGGAACTTTATTTTTAAAGCAGGTTTAATGTGTTAAAGGGAGCAAATATTTGTTAAGTATCTTTTTAATTTGCCAAGTTAACCCCATTTTCATTTAGCTCATAGTTGGTATTCCCTATACATTTAAGTTCTAAATCAACAAATGTGCTAAATTCTTTTGATATATTTTGAATTTCTTTTTTCTTTTTTTTTTTTTTTTTTTTTTGTGGGACCCTCGCTGGTGGCCGGGGAATCAAACTGGCGATGCAGAGGCTGCAGGCAGCCTCGCAACCCAGCGCTCAACCGCTGCGCCACCAGGGGAGGCCCATATATATTTTGAATTTCAATGATAAACAAAACAAAATCTGTTAGCGAATGCCCTGAGATGTTTGTTGTGTTAAGACAGACTGATAAAGGCAGCTGTAAGATCTGTGACAGAATAAGTTAATTTTATTCTTTGTAATTAAAAGTAAATAACTTTGGGGCTTTGAACAGTCATATTTAATGTTCCATCTTAGGGCAAGACGTAGCTGTGCATGTGTTAGCGTATATCTGTGTATGTGTGTGATTCCATTTAGAAAGCCATTTACAATTAAGAGCTGTTTCTTGATAACTATAGGAAACCCCATATTTTTTCTAAAATTCCAGCACATTCCAGGAGACACAACATTGTTGTTTAAAGTATTTTGACATTAAACCATTAAACTAATCTGTTAAATAAACATGACACTGAGATCATAAAGTAATAATTAAAAAAATATATTAAAATACCATACAGTATTAAGGTATTATTAAGGTAAATTATTTTAATGTGTACAGAGTAGAGAAGCTATTTATAGTGTGACCAGATAAAAAATGACCCATTTGATGAGAACAAGTGATTATTGCACTGGTTGAATTAACTATATACATCTACTCTCCATTTACCCTTAAAAGATATTATGGAAGTCAGTTTGTCAGTAAAATAGTACATCATAAGAAAAGAAAAATAATTTTTTAAAAGCCTATTCTATTGTTTTTGAAAGAGCATATCGAATGTATGATTTTAGGGGTTTGGGTTTTTATTGGTGAATTTCGAACATCTCAATATGATTAAACAAAGACTATGAAAACCTATGTCCAATTATAAAATACTTGAAAACACTAAAATATTAATCAAATTTCCTCTCTGATTAATCAGAAGAGAGGAGGTTCTCTGTTTCATCACATTGCCTTTTGAAGTTAAGCATTAAGATGTGGGCTCAATGCCCTTTGCTTATTCTCACCGCCTGTCAGATTTTTTTTTCTATTTCAGCAATGTAGCTCTCAGAATACTGGTTACACTGGAGGCTTTATTTCATATCTGAGAAGCTCTCTGATTTATATAATCACAAATATTTCCTACATAAGGTCAGTTATTATGTTTTGTGTCACATCTCTTAAAAATTAAATATAGCCATCTTTATCTTTCTGCCTTACCTGAAAAGCCAATGTGTCATGGTTATAACCCAGCACATAAATTGCTCTTTACATGAATTGGATTTACTTGGTTTAAAAAAAACTTTGATATTTAAATTAAACCCACCTTCAATTGCATTTGTACTTTACTATGACTATTAAGAAATCACTGTTAATTTTGCCCACTATTTCAGAGACAATCCAATTTTATTTTACCTATTAGTGAGAAATATGTAACTATCTGGGCAACTCCATTAGTAGTATCTATATATATTATCAAAACTCCATGTAATTTCCAGTGTTAACTTCCTATTCTTAATGAAGTTTAATATAATATAGTTTAAAAGGCATATTTTATTCACTAATAAAAAGTGAATTTATTTTATTGAGTAGAATACATTTTATTTATAGAGAAAATATGGAAATTGTATATTCATTGTATATATATATGACATATATAATATATATACATAATTTATATGGACCATGAGTTAGACTCCAGATTGTAAAAATTGTATTTAAAAATTATTTTTGTAATTTTATTTTAGTCTAGTTAGTTCATATTAATCATGTCACTTGTCACAAAAGCTATTATTTTGTTATGTATGATTTTATGTATGATTTTAATTGCTAATTATATACTCTATTTATAAAAAAATAGAGGCTTAATAAAGTATAACCTATCCTGTGTTGTTAGAGGGTAGGGAGAGGGGCATCCCAGAACCTCCAAACCTGTCTGCTCTAAATAGGTTCTTGCCATCCATTGCCAGACAAAACATACAGACCTTTAATGGAAAGGAACTTTAATACAATTAGTGTGCAATACAAACATGACAAAGAACAGTTTCTAAATCAAGCATCCAAGGTTGCCTATCCCATCTGGGTAAATGTCCAGCCAAACAGGATTGGCCAAAAGCAAGGCCTGCCAAGCCTGCACAAATCTAAAGCACCTTCCAGCGTGGACCCATATGAAGAGTCAAAAGCAGCCAATCAAGTCTGGGAGAAAAAGAGCAAAATCAAAACCAAGATAAAAGCTGCCACTGTTAACCTCCCTACAGGTCTCCCCCCACATCTGTTTCAGCCAGTCCAGGACCAAGAAGCAAGCACAGTTTCTTCACATGTCTCTGTGCTCCATGTGCCACCTACAGGTCTCCTTGCTCTCCATCCTGCTTCCTTCCCTTTCCAGTCTCCTCTCCAGCTTCATCGCCTCCCTGCTCAGCTCCACTCTCCCTTGGGTGGGGCTGAGAACCTGAAACCTCCCCTTTTCCTGGGGACCACCCTGTTATAATATGAAGTTGAATATATTAATGTAATTATTACCAAAATTTTTTAAGTAAAAATATCACATATTTATATAATCATGTATATATATAATATAATATACACACAACTATCTCTCCCATACCTCAGGGAAATTAAACTGTGACACTTAATGACAGAGAGATGAAGAAATTGCTCAAATCACTTCACTTAGATCTAGAATCTGTAGTAATAGAATATTAATATTTAAACAACCATTTCATATTTACTGTAATCTTTTGAGAACTTTTATGGTAGATAATTTTTTAGTTCATATAATGCAACTTCTTAATTTATGGAGGTGGCAAGTGGGTCCTTTCTTGCAGGGGCTAAGTGACTTGCACAGTGTTACGTTACTAGTATATATCCTGGAAGAAATTTAAGACATGTTCTTCTAAGTCCAACCTCTCTTCCCTTTCCTCCACATTAAATTACCTTCTCTACTTTATTCTAATCTAATGCAAAGATACCCATTCTTTCTTTGCAGTCTGTTATAATTTTAAAAAGTAGAAATATAAAATTGTTATGTGAAATAGTCATATAAAGTTGTTATATGAAATTAATTATAATTAATGTAAAACAGACAATTGTAATATGGCATATTATTCTAACATTATAATATAAAATCTTATACTATAATGACCTAACACTATGTGAACATTATATATTTTTTTTAGAGTGCCCCCACACACATACCTTGGTATTAATCTTGCCATAATATAAGCACACTTTGAACTGATTACCTTAAAAATGTCAAACATCAAATTTTTTGTCAAAGTTAAATCCTAAAAATGCTAAAATAAGTACTCTATCAGATTTGTGTATAACGGTAGTAAAAATAGTATAGCAGTCAAAAATGGAAATAACTATAATGTCTTTTAAATGAATGTTTGAATAATGGGAGATGTATTGATTGAAACATGCATTCAAATATTCAACAAAATTATTTAGTGTTTATATGTTTCACTGTCTGATAAGCTTGGAGATCATTTCACATGCACTGTCTCCTAACTGGATTGACAATATAGCACAGAAGACACAATTAAGCAAAATCCAGTGAGTCCAATTGGATCACCTAATCTAAACTAATTGGACTCAGGGGAAACTTCTCACTAGAGGAGAAGTGAGAATTTTGACATTGAAAAAGAGAATTTCAGTCTGATAGAAGAACAATTATTAAAGTTCCCAGTTAGGGAGGATGTGACTGGGAAATTTCAATGTGTCTGAGATAAAGGATTTTTGTCTATAGGTTATGAAACACTTTAATGTTATGGACTGAATGTTTTTTCCCCCATTGTCGGGTAAATTGTTTTTCAGGCTTTTCTGCCCTCCTACCATTAGGATTGCCCTGCCTGATGGGTCACCTGAAGTTGCTACATTGTTGAAAGCTGTCTTGTTGCAGAGCCAGGAATGGACCACAGTGCAGGTTTTCTAGGATCCCATGCTGACTGGGTAAAGGAGGAATCAGAGTCCTTAGTGGCTTTTTGCAGGTCTTTTTATTGGGATTTACCCGGTACACAGCAGGTAAGGGTGCTGGGGGGCCTGGGGGACTGAGGGGCTGGGAGGCTGACAGGCCTCTAAGTCCTGTCTAAGTTCTTCTAAGTCCAACCCCTCTTCCCTTTCCTCCACATTAAATTACCTTCTCCACTTTATTCTAATCTAATGCAAAGATACCCATTATTTCTTTGCAGTCTGTTATAATTTTAAAAAGTAGAAATATAAAAATTGTTATGTGAAATAGTCATATAAAGCCCTGTCAGCCTCCCAGCCCCCAGCAGGTCTTCACTCTATGGGCCCTCCGGCCTTCACTTGGCTTCTGCTTCGGCTTCTCATTTGGCTGCTGCTGCTGCTGTCCCCATGACGCCGCCCTTAAAAGCACCATCTCAGCCCAGGTGAATCCCATCTACCTATGCCCACACCCTACTCCAGGTGCCCGCCATCAGGCATGCATTCAGGACCACAAGGATCCATCATCTATCCTGATGGCAGGAGGGCAGAAAATCCTGACATTTTTCCTTACCCTACACTTGTTTACTTCTGCGGGCCATGGGAGGAGTATTGAAATAGTCACCAAGAGGAGCAGAAGCAGGAGAAGCAGCAGGGGAGAGGCAGAAGAGAGAAGGGGAGAAAGAAGAAAGCAGCCAGCTGGCCTCCTGGCCCCCTGCCTGCCTTGTACCTGTTTGCCACACTACATATAAAGCTCAATAAAAGCCTGAGAAAGCCACCGAGGGCTCCAAGACTCTCCTTTACCCGTCTGCTGGATCAGAAAACCTGCTCTGTGGTCATCCTGCCCATACACCCATACAATCCAGAAAATCTAAATGCACAGATAATATATAATACATTGATCAGTATGGTGGGAAAAAGCATTGATTGGGGAAGCAGGACTAATCATGATTTTAAATAAGGTAACAGAAAAGGAAAGAAGGCAGACGTACTAAAATAAACCTCCTTTGATTAACCAGCTAATAGAAGTATTATGGGATCATAATTATGCTTCTTACCGATGTAATTCATTTAGGGGGAAGTTTCTTTTCATATTTTTTTAAAGATTTATTTATTTATGTACACAAGAACTGGGGTACAGGCCAGAGGTGTAGAGGGTGAGAGGATTCACCAGAGACAGAGTGAGGAGCAGAACAGGCTGCTAAGGGGAGCAGGAGAGTTCTGTTAAGCCTGAGGTGAAAGTTTCTTTAAATCACATCACTTGTGCACTAATGTGATACTTTGTGCTTCATTAAAAAAAAAAAAAACAAAGAAAAACTTGAGAAAAGGTCTAGTGGCTAAAATTAAAATACTACACTGTAATTAAAACCAGAAAATTTAATGTCTTATGAAATGACTGCATGATAAACCAATAAGAATGTAGACAGAATATCTCATTTAAAATATCAGTGTGATTGGGGTCTGTGGCCTGCAGGGCAAAACTGGCGTTTTTCCCTTAGCTCTTTAAGAATTATTAGAAAAACGTGGTGTGTTTACCCGCCCGCACCAAAAGCAGCTGCCCGTGGGCAGCCCCTCTCCTGGGCGCCAGCAGGTTGAATGCTCCAATCAGGAGGTTATCTAGGGAGGGTGGCCCCTGGAAGCGGATATAACACCATGCAAAAGCAAGCTTGGGGTCTGCCCTGATTCTGGGCCTCACAATCTGTACCTAATTCAGAAGGAAGGGAGATGTATTAGTAGCAGGCCTCCGCAGGCCGAGAAGCCAAAGAGTTTTGCTGGAACTGGGGGGCTGGTCCTGCCTCGGGTCTTTTCATTACAAATGCCTGGGAAATTCAGTGAAGGCCTCCGGGACCTGCTGTTTCAAAATGTTGTTTGTTGAGTCGTGGAGCACAGCCTTTTGTGCTGCTGCCTTTGCTATTGTCTGTTCCAGCGTTCGGTGCTGTTCATCTGCACCTTCGGAGAGTTGCATGGGCTGCTGGGTCATCTCCGAGTCCCTTCCTGTGGGAGCCTCTGGCTGCCATGTGCCCCAGGCCCTGTTGGCAGGACAGTGCCATTTTGGAGACGTGACCTTTGGTCTGGGACTTCTGGACACTATCTAAGGTGAGATTACCAGCCACTGTGACCTTAGTAACTCTGTTTCGCCTGTTTGTTAAATAAAGCCCTTTATTGTTCCCAGAACCTGAGTGTTTTTACCAATTTGCGCAGGGGTGAAGATCCCATAGACAGTAATCTGTCCTCTATTGGGCACTGTCCTTGGCTGGCTATATAGTCCCCATATAGCACTGCTTCACGAGCAATAACCATCTAAATCATTTTAGGTATTTGTCATATACTCACACAGTAAACCGCCAAGTAGTCAAATGTGAAGTGCATTTTCAGTTTTTATTTTCTCTTATTTCAGCATGCTAGTGAATGCAAAAATGAATTCAAAGTTTAACTGGAGCTATAGTCTTTGGGAAAGTTGTCTCAATATAAGGCTATAAGTATTGTATCAGTTTTGAGGCAAGGAAGTTAATGAGGATTCAGAGGTCAGAGATTGCATGAGACTGGTTTCAAAGGATGAATAAGGAAGAGCAGGTAAGCTATGTATAAGGAGACATTTAGGAGAAGCAAGATATTGCAATTAAGCCTTACCGGAGGTATTCACTGTGAACTAGGGAGAATGTTAAGGTTAATGAAAGCACAAGTGGTGAGGATGTCAGGCATGAAAACTTTTGAATTTGACACATTAAGTGATAGGAGCTGTGTATTTTTAATTATGATAGTAACATGAACAACGTGATGCAATGGAGATATGTTACCATGTTTGTTTTAGTTAATATATCTTCATAGTGATAGAATATTTTAATCTATACATAGACCAAAATTTGCATGTTGCTTTTGATGTATATCAGTTACTCCAATTTGATATAATAGGAATGTATATGTCACAAATGTATGCACGCAGTTTCTACACAAATACACTTCTATAACCTACAGAATAAGATGGTATGGGTGGGTTTGCAACAACTATTACATGCCTGTAAACAGTTAAAAAAAGAAAAAAAAAATTTTTAAATACACATTTTTTTTTCTGAACAGCTTGCGATCAGTTGGCTTATTTCTTAGAACTCCAGTGCTTATTTCCTAAGACTGTATATTAAGGAGTGTAAAATCTGAGGTATTCTCAAAATACCCACAAGTTTTCTAAATGGAGATTCTATGTACAGTTCCACAATGCTAATTCCTATTTATTTATATCCTCTTGATATATGAGTGTGAGACTTTGTGTATATGTGTTATAATACACTCTGGTTAGTCTTTCATAGTATCTCATTGCAGTTTTAATTTATATCACTTCAATAACTAACAATGTTGGGCTCACTTTAGTAAGTTAATTGGATTTACGATAGTCTGTTTTATAAAATGATATGCCAGATTTTGATTTTCTACAGAAGAGAACCTGAGATAAGTATTTGGCTTCAAGCAGTTTTTCTGGAAAAGGATCCCAAGAAGGTCCATGCATAAATGGGAGAAAAGATAAGAGTCTATGTGAATGTATGGATTAATGTTATGGGAACATGGAAGCAATGGATGGGGGATTGAGAAAACTTTAGGGTTTGATAAATTGGGGTTTGGATTAGGCTAAAGAATGTTTCCCCAAAGCAGCCATTTTCCAGTTCCCAGAATATGTGACATTTTTAGGTATGTGATAAAGGAAAATTAAGACTACAGATGGAATAAAGTTTGTTATTCAGCTAACCTTGAAATGACATTCTAGATTATCCAAGTGACCGTGATGAAATCACAAATGCCCTGAAATAGGGATGAGGGAGAATGAAGCGAAAGCAAAGGTGGCATCAGGAGTTTGTGTTAACTGGTTATTGCTGGTTCTGCCAGTGGAAAAGAGACACAAACTCCAAAACACAGGCAGATCCTAAAATTGCATATCATAGATTATTTTGCTGCCAGTATCTTGATTTTAATATAGTAACACGCATTTTACAATGTGACCTACAAAATTCTAAGTAAACTTTTGAAGGCACTAACTTTGTGATACTGTTACAGCAGCAATAGGAACGAATAAAGGTCATTTGTCTATCATAGCATTTGTTGAGGATCACATTGGGGAATTTTCCTCATCCTTCCCTGTGGAAGCGTCTGTAATCCTGTAGCTAGAGAACTCTCTTATAGACAAATATTCAGGAAGACTGGTTTATACTGGAACTGACTCCAGATGCTCCAGGGTAGGGAAAAAGAGCACTAATAATATCCGTTATGTGCCATTGAGATCATCTGCCCCTTTCAAAATATACATAACATACTTTTCTGAATTTGAGAGTAGGTTGCTTATATCACACCCTTAACTGTTTAATATTTTAGTATATATTTCCTAACAAATAGATTAATTCCTTTTGTCACTGTAGTGTAGCTATAGCACAAAATTGAAAATCAGAAAAATTAGCATTAATACAATGCTTGAATTTAATTCAAGAGTCCTTATGGTGCAATTCTGGGCCTTTGTCTAGAAATGTCTATTTTATGTTAATTTTCAAAGAATAATTTTTCATGGTAGAGAATTTTAAATTGGCTTCCCTGCCCCCAATACTAAAATCTCATTCCTTTGCATTTTCCATACTTTCAGTGGACGAGGCATATTAGTTCTCCTTTTGCTTCTTGGAAATAATGTGTCTTTTATGTCTGGCCACTTTAATATTTTTCCTCTGATTTGTCTGTTTTACTGTGTCATTCTAGGCTGTGATTTCTTTGTAATTCTACTTATTTCACATATTTATAGGTTTGGGTCTTTCATTCATTTACAAAATAATAATCTAAATATTTTATGTTTTAATTTCTTGTTGAAATATATTGAGCATAAATGTTTTGTAAGTTTAAGGTATAAAATAGGTTGTTTTGATGCATTTATAGATTATATGCTCAAATAACCTGTATTTTTTAAAAAAATTGCTTCTGTTACTTAGCTTTCTTTTTTTTATTTTTTTAAAGATTTATTTATTTATTTACTTATTTATACAAGCACTGGGTACAGTCAGAAGCACAGGAGGGTGAGAGAATTCACCAGAGCCAGAGCGGGGAACAGAACAGGCAGACTGACGAAATACACTGCTGAGGGGAGCAGTGGGCATGGCAGGAGAGGTCTGCCGCACCATGTGGGACCCTCACCAGCAGCCGGGGATTGAACTGGTGCTGTAGATGCTGCGGGCAGCTTCACAACCCAGCACTCAACTGCTGCGCAACAGGGGAGGCCCTGTAACTTAGCTTTCTTTATTTAAATTACTGTTAGAACTTTTTACAAGTCCCTATATGTCCATTGTCTATTTTTCAGATGCATTTTAAAATCTTTTTATTTTCATGCTTGAAATTGGAAGCTTAACAAGTAGAATATATCCAGTTTAGAATATAGAGAAAAAGTTGAAAAATGTGTTTCATCCACGCTCTCCTTTCTTTTCCTCTTTACATTTCAGTTCTCTGCTTCCAACTACTGCTTTTATGGCATGTCTGTTTCTTTTTTAATTGAAAGGTCATCAACTCATATAAAAATTTTGTGGGTTGATATCCTCTTCCTTTAGAATAGCTTGTTTTTCCTCTGATATTTAGTATCAAGGCAATAGCTTTGATATTGTGGTGTCCAGTTTCTTTATGGTTTCAGTGTTCTCAAGGATATAGATTTACTCCTAAATCACAGCCTTTACTACAAGGATTTGACCTTGTAGGTTCTCCTACAAAATGTATCAACACTGTTCTATGGCAACACTTTAATGTTGGCTTCTAAGACCGCAAGACTCCAAGACCCTCTACTAAATTCTTTGGCTTTCCAGTTACTGTTTTTTGCTTGATAACCTCAGCTTCCCTTCACCCATGTTTGGCTTAGACCTTGAGGAATGACTCAAGGAGGGATGTGCACATGCAGAATTTTTACCTGAACTGGGTTTTTGTCTATTTAAGACCAGCTGCCTTGCTAATTCTTATATTTAACCTGTCTACTCTATCAGGCAAGAATTAAAAGCCCAAAGCATTACCTTTCTTCTTGGAGTCTATTTTTTCCCCCACAGGAAATTAACATTCAGAATAAAGAGCTCACATCAGTTCAATGTCTTTTTCTATAGAATGTTGCCTCCTTATGTTCTGTCTTCCTATGTCCTACAATATTTATTATTCTTTTCTAATTGTTATTATTTTCAGCATTTTTAAAAATAAAATCTGTTCAATCCTAACCCATAAAGTCAATTTATAAATAGTTTTAGCTACTTTTGCAATTAAAAATAAGCTATACATAGGAGAAGTTAAAATTAGTTGATATTTTTGTTAAAACTTACTTAAAACTTATACAATGGTCATTATCAATAATGTAGGCTATTATTTAATGTTGCTTGCTTTGCAAACACATATAATTTGATATAAAATGAAACACATTTCTTCAATACCAGTAGTAATAATATTAAGAAGAAGAAAAGTCCATGTGTTTATTTAATAATGCCTTCTAATAATTTCAGCATCTAAAATTCAAGGGATTTAAGAGCAAAGATGTGACTCTTTAATTCCATTTAACAATGTTTTAAAACAAATTCTTCCACAATACATAGTTAAAACATTGAGCATACACAAAATGCCCCAACAGAGGGTATTTGACACTTTCAGTATCAAATAGTTGGAAATATTAAAGGCATAAAGTCCACTCTTTTTTAGCAAAATGTTTAAAAGAATGTCAAGAAAATTAATTGAAAATTAAGGGCAGTGACTCTGGACCACCGAGGGTCTTCTTAAACACTTACAGTCTTTTATTACTGAAATTTCTATATTTTAGTACAGTAATAAAAATGAAAATTATTTCACTTCTTCAAAGAATCTATTAATATTAAACAAAGAGTTTGTGCCTTGGAATAATCAAGTAGAACTGCAGTTTGGCTACTTCTTCTACTTAGGTATATCTTTCCATTCTGAGCTTCTTCAAGAATATCATAAAACTACATAGTTGAAAAATGTCCTTTTAATATTGAAATTACATAAATAAGTACAATATAAATTATATATTGACAGTAACATGATAGATTTATAAACCACAGAACCCTAAGATAGCTTCAATTTAATTTTTTCAAAAATACTAATGATTTTTTTCAAAAACAAATTATTTTACCTTTTTTTGTAATTTAGCTGTAATGCAAAGACTTTTCCAAATTTAAGGTATTAATATTACAATCCAGCATGTTCCAAGCATTCACATTTGTTTCAAGAGAAAAAGCTATAAAAAAGTTTAATAATAGCATGCATGCCTCTGTATATATGGAAGACCCAGAATGTTGCTTTTTATAGAAAGCTCTTGGTGATTAGGTAGTTATGATTTCTCTTCTACTTTTTGTTCTCCAGCTGTTCATTTTTTCTTCCCCTACTTTTAGCTAGTGCTACACATTATTCCTTCAATTCTGATTTATATTTCAGAATATATTTGTGTTACTGAGTAGCCTGAGATAAGAAGTATGTTGTTCCAAAACTCTGTGAAGTAGGGTGATACGTTGTACAAGATGACAGATTAAGGGATGCAATTTATAAAGGGCATCACAGTGATTCAGGAGGACCAATATGTTGGGTGGCATGATTACAGATAAGAGGCAAGAGATATATTCCAAACAAACAACAACCAGGGATTTAGACAGGAAGTCTATGTCCTGTCTAGAACTTGGGAAGAAAAAAAAAATACCTAAAATCACGAAGTCCAGTAGGTTTTCAGTATTAGTTCTGAAAGAGGCACATAAGCCAAAATCCTTTTCACTAAAGGGAAAGGGACAACAATCCAAAAAGCTGCTCCATTCTTTGGTACCACTGATACAGTACAACTTGGTGTTTTATCATTAAACCACATTTAAGATAAGAGATTGCTTTTCAGAAGAGTCTGTTATTTCAAAAGAAGGTGTGAGGACACAGAATCAGAAAAGGAAAAATTATTGTTTATTTTTGACAGTGTCAAGTAAAAAAGCATTTGAGTTTTAAGGAGAAGAGAAAACGAAATTAAAGTATAAGGTAAAGGGCGATCTCCAGTGAACATCTGTAGGGGTATTCTTTTAGTGAGAAATTCTTAGAGGCACTCTGACAAATCATATACATTATTACTCATAATTTTCACACCAAAATAATAATTATGATCACCATGTTACAAAAAAGATACTGAAATGGATGGAGTTGAGCATTGTTCACACAGTTACAATTTGGAGAGGAGTTCAGTTGTACATAGGAAAGAACAAATAACACTTCTATACTAGCTGGATGATAAACTCTCAAATGCTGAAATTGCAAAGCCTTCAAAAGTATGATCAAAATAGCTTGCTAAATAAGTATATAGGAAATACTTTGGGGAGATTATCCAAACAATTTAAAATTAAATAAATCATTTTCATTTGAAAAGATCCAAGAGTGTTTACTACAATAGGTTTTTCTTTTTTTTTGGGATACGAGCTCTATACTTACATTGACATACCAGGAAAGATATAATTCATTCTTTTAATCGAATATCCTGAACACACAGGGCACTCTAAGTTCATATAAAATTTTAATATACAGTCCTGAGCGTTTAATGTTCTTACCACTAATGAAGTTTGCTTTTTTTTTTCCAGTAGAGATTGTTATAATGTAAAAACAACATGAAATAGTGCAAAATGAAGTGCAAAGGACACTGTTCATAACCAGTCTGTGAGGTATTTTCAGGGTGACAACAAAATCAAATATGTTTCATCCAAGAGCTTTGTCTGTCAGGAATGAATCATAGCATAACAGCTATCCTGAAAAGATAAATGTTTAATAAAAGAAAATTGATATTTCCAGGTGTGTCACAGAGAAATTTGTCAATTGTAAGTTTAAAGTTAATATTTTTTAAATGTAAAAGCCACAGCAGTGCTGACTCTATTGAAGTTATTGGTAGAGTGCAAATAAATTTGCTGATCATTGCACAAATAAAATTCTAATTGGTATGTCAAAGAATATCAATGTATGAGTTAACTAGGAAATTTCCTACCTTTTTAGAATTCTGAGATTGTTTACATGTGTGGTGGATGTTCAAGAACTTTTTTTTAATTTACAACATACACCTATATTTCATAGTCATTCCTGCATCTATATTGGGATTTATTTTTAAATATCTGCATCTATGAGGGCCTCCCCGGTGGCACAGCGGTTGAGCGCTGGTTTGCGAACCTGCCCGCAGCCTCTGCAGCACCGGTTCGATCCCCGGCTGCTCCCCGGCCACCAGAGGAGGGTCCCACATGGCGCGCAGACCTCTCCTGCCGCCCGCTGCTCCCCTCAGCAGTGTACTTCGGTCCTTCTGCCTGCTCTGCTCCCTGCTCTGGCTCTGGTGAATTTTCTCACCCTCCCGCGCTTCTGACTGTACCCAGTGCATGTATAAACAAAACAAGCAAATAAATAAATACATAAATAAATAAACATGCCTCTATAAAATTAAAAAAAAAATCTGCATCTATGGATATGAGTTTGTTATGATATTTTTGTATCTTTTGTTAAAAAAATTTACCATTGATAAAAATAAACATTTTTTAAATATATTAATTCCTATGAATTGCCCCTGTAGCTGTGATATTATTTTATTAAGGTAACCATGTCATGGATGTGAGAATCTTATATTTAGTAGGGGTAAGTCAGAGTAAATCTTTGCTTGACTTTTTCTCCTTCCGCGTTTCATTCCTGTCTCTTATTTCTGCTGTCAGGTATCATATTCCCAAATATACTACTCACATAGAAATCTTTGGGATTTATTGAATATGACATTAAAATCCAGTACAGAGAGCACTTGTTGCCCTCACTTGACCACAGGGTTTTAGTTGTGATGACCTTATTAAATTCATGCTTGCAGTCCCCAAAGAACCTATACAATATCTCATATACATGATAAATACTGAGTTTTTTATAGCCACTAATTTTTTCTAAAATAATTCTATCAAGAGCTTCGTTTAAATTATTTTATGTGAGTTGTTACAATGTTAGGTATAAGGCTTAATAATACAACACTGACAAGTCAGAAATACTTTGAGATGAAAAATATCAATGATATAATTAGATGTATAAATCCACATTTATACATCCTTAATCATGAAAGAAAGACATATATTTAAAATTACAATTTATTAACCATTTTGCTTCTTTTGGAGCATAAGCAATTTCCATTTGCTAATCATAAAAATAGTTAAAAGCAATAGTTATGTTTTAATCAATTGGCATTTTACATAGTAGAGTTGGTGCAATACCACTTATCTAGAACACACTTTTGTGTTACTAAAATTACTACATCAAATGATTTAAATATTCTGAACAATATTATCTCACTTAAGTCTAATAATCATCTCTGTTGTTGTCATCATAACAATAACAATAGTGTTTCATCTAGCCATAGAGTAAAATAATATCTATGTATTAAGAAAACTTAGATAGCTATACACTATTTTTATCAGTTTTCTAACTAATTATATCTGAAAGTCTGTAATCTTAATCATGAATCATTACACTGAAAATAAGATTTGTTGCTGATTAACATGATTGGGAGACTACCAAAAAACATTATATAATTAGTATATGAACTTTTCAGGTCATCAAAATATTAAAATGCATAGTTTATTTTTTGCTACATCGTGTAGTTTACACACAACTACTCTTCTTATGGTCCAAGATTTAAAAAAAAAAAAATTCCAATCACTTAAGAGTTGATGTTGCTGCATTTCAATCATTATCATTGCAGAAATAATTACTGGTTAGCTGTGGAAATTGAAAGTCTATTGCAAGTACTTGGTTCAGTAAAATCAATGAGTTTTTATTCCAGCCTCTGGGAGCAAAGGGACATTATAAAATATCAAATATGTAAACAGAAAAGCTTTTGTTGGAGGTAGTAGTGAGGAGAAAAAGATTGTAAATAGAAATTAGATACTCATCTTCCCATTTTCCCACAAGTATTCGTAGGACAGAAATTTATAATCTAGACGTTATTAGCCATGAAGAATGTAACTACAGCAAGACCAATTATTTTTTATTTTATTTTTTTTAAAGATTTGTTTATTTATTTATACAAGCACTGGGTACAGTCAGAAGTGCAGGAGGGTGAGAGAATTCACCAGAGCCAGAGCAGGGAGCAGAACAGGCAGAAGGACCGAAGTACACTGCTGAGGGGAGCAGTGGGCGGCAGGAGAGGTCTGCCTGCCATGCGGAACCCTCCTCCCATGGCCGGGGAGCAGCCGGGGATTGAACCGGCGCTGCAGAGGCTGCGGGCAGCTTCGCAACCCAGCGCTCAACCGCTGCGCCACCAGGGAGGCCCAAGACCAATTTTTTGACAAATATTTGTCTGCTTTTGGATTCATTTTTAATCTTTACATTTCATTGCTGAAAACAAAGCAAAAAGTAAAATAATGTCTGAAATAAAATCTTGAATTTGCTATTGTCCATTGCTTTAGTTCCAACTGCTGGTACAGACTCAGACATGTGGGTAAGGACCTCCAATAGCTTGTGGTCTTTGGGGAAAAGTTAGCTACACACACAGATCCTTCTTGAAGCAATTACATCAGAAATATGGGATTAGGTGGGAAGACAGTGTGTAGCTTTTAAGATAATGCTATCTGATTTTGAAAATTAATATTTATAAATATTGCACTTTAAAAAGTTCTCTAGCCCAGTAGTACTGACTGTAAATATTCATTTATTCATTTGATGATTATTTATAAGTTTCAAATATGTTCCAAGTATTTTGTTGAATTTATATTGCAAAAATTTATAAGCACAAAGCTGAGGTCTCACAAAATACTGAATTCTTAACATATTACAATGCTACAGTAATTAAAACAGTCTTTATGGAAAACAGTGTGGTTTATATAATCCAGCAATTCTGTTGCTAGGTATATATCTAAATTTGAATTGACATTAGGATCTCAAAAAGATACTTGCACTCCGGTGTTTTACAGTATTACTAACAGCATTCAAGAGGTGACAAAAATATAAATGATGAATTGATGAATTGATAAATAAAATGTAATATATATTCCATTTGTGTGTGTTTGTATGTTTTATACAAGACAGAAGCTAGACCCTTGAGTGATTGCCCTGAAAAGTGAAAAATTTAGAGGTACTATTCATTATTCTCTTTCCTTTCCAGGGAGAAAATAAGTACTGGGATGTTTTCTACCAGTGGTACCACGCTGAGCCTAGAAGAAGGAACAGTGAGTGGTGTCTGTATCCCATGGATTTTTCTACTGGCTTTTATGTGAGTAGTTTTGCATTTGTCTGATATACCAGGAGTCTCTTTTAGTGGGTTTTGGATTTCTTACAGAGGAAATCGTTCCATGTGCTATTGCTGAGTCAGTATCTCTGTGGGTTTTCCATTTTTATTCTGACATATTGCTAATGTCAAATTGCTGAAATTATTTTGACCATAGAGTTAAGATCTAATGACAATATTTGGAAATACATAATAAGTGAGTGCTCATAAAATAACAAATTTTAATGCAATCAATCTTAAGATGTTTTCTTTATGTATACCTAATCTAACCCATACTGAATTTCAACATGAAATCTATTACAGATAATTCTTCAGATCATTATAGCCTGATTTTGAAATAATAAATTACATAGCAGATAGAGAGAACATACAAATAAACAGTGACTAGACCACATATGACATTAGAACTCTAACACATGAAGCTCAGGGAAGGAATCCACAACCTCTGCATCAGTTATCCGAGAATATTAAAGATTTGCTCATGCCAGCCAACTTAGCTGTTTTTGCCCCTTCTTCCATCTCTGGACCAACCAGAGAAAGTCAAATATGTTTCCCAATGACATAAGATTCCCTGCTGTTAGTTAGCTGACTTCAAGCATAACCCATTACAGTGTTTCCATTTAGAACATACTTGGAGGTTCCCATTATTTCACATTAAGCAGTTCTACTCCCCTGCATGATTTTGAGACCCTGCCAAACTTAAGCTTGCAAGTAAAAGCACAGAATGCTATGTCTTTCTTTACTTCTGTAGATGTATCTTCTAGTGTATAGTAATCACAGTGACAGCTATCAGGATTGAATGATACTTGAATACATAATTACTGACAATTTTGTTTAATTCTGGTGTCTATATTATCCTAAAAACTTTATCTTTTTCAAAATGCTGCCTAACAGAAAAACAAAATTGACATAAAAGTTTTTATTAACTGCTAATTGCTAAATTTCCTTTTCCTATATATTAAAAATGTGAAATTTACCGCATTTATAGACTACATCAGGGGAGCATTAGTCAACAGTCTGCAGAAAGTGATAAGGGCGAAAGAAAAGAGGCACTGACATCTATGACTTAACTTGACCTTATGAATTTAAACATGCAGTTAATTTAAGGGAGAGATATAGTATATTGGGACTAATTTTAAATTATCTTACAAAAATTGAATTTCTACAATTTCACTCTGCTTGTCACCATAATGACATCTATTCACACACAAATGCTGTTTATAAAAAAAAAGTGATGATCAGACTAATGCTTTTATAAAGTTTTATAAAGTTTGTTGTTTAAAAAATACTGTTAAATAAATTCATAACACATTGAAAGGATTATATACCATGACCAAGTGGAATTTATTCCCTAAATGCAATGGAAGCTAAAATACAAAGCAAGGTAACACATCACTATGCCACATTAGTAGAATAAAATAAAAAATGAAACATGAATATATCTAGACTCTTTGTAAAGAAAATTAAACACTAATTCTAAATAATAGAAAAATTAATTAAAACTTGTAGACTTATTAGAAAAAAGCTGTTATTGTTAATCAATGAAAGATTAGTGAACCAGTATGTCATAGCCATATGTACAAAATGAATATGATACAAGGTATTTAGAATTATTTATCAAAGGTTTGAAGGTTCTTTTGGCTAGAGAAAACACAGATCATGTTGATAAATTTGTTGACATCTAACAAAGAATACTGAAACTATGTGATAGGTATATAATCATATATTTATTCATGCATACATATATATATAAAGAGTAAATTATTAAGTAGAATACACTCTCTAAAGAACTTTTTAGCACATGCATATTTAACCCTCTTTCTGTTGTTTTAAGAATAAAAGCAGTGAAATTAATTGCTTTGACAATTATAATAATAATTATTGGGGAACAGGAAAATACAAAGGCTGGAAGCAGATGATAATATATTGTATTTATAATATTTGTCAGAAGTTGTTTCATTGAAAATGCATCACATTATGACTAGTGCATCCTATTCAATTATGAAGTAGATGTTTAATATTTCATTATTTTTCAATCCTTGAAAATATGTGCAATTTTGAAGGAAAAAAATCATTTTATAGCAAGGTACACTTTGAATTGATTTTAGTAGGTTTTAATAGTAGACAAATTGTTCGATCCTTTGGTCTTGCATATGATTTTCCATAATTCTTTATTTCTCCATTTCAAAAATAGTTATTTTAAAATAAAAACAATATGTTCCCCTAGTATAAGTCAAAATGAATGGGCTGGGCTGTCTGGTAAAGTCATTCTGTATTTTATTATGTAATCATATAATCACCTCAAATTCGAAATAATGAAAATGTGGTAAATGCTGAAAAAATAGAGATAAATAAGTGAGAATGGGGACCTTACAATTAATTTAATTTACAGGGACTATCAAAATAGGAGAGTTATCAGTCTTTTTTATATTAAGCAAAGCAAGAAGACATTGCAGACTCCTCATTTTTGCCTTTTATTACATCAACTTTAACTTCCTTTATATAGTTTTCCTTTTCTTTTACTTATCATTTACTTAACATTTCACATAAATTTAAGGCGTTCTTGCCTTGGACATTCAGCTAAAGGTTAAACCTCAATGTTAAAACCTATATTAATAATGGTGATTACTTCCACCTTAGGTGGTAGTATTAATATTGAGTTCAACATATTGAATTCCATAATTGCTCTTCATAATAGTGAAAGAAATGAAATCAACCAGCAATAATCTTCTACTATTGATTTAAATAAAACTGAGATGTTGGCTTAATTCCCAAAAAGGAGAACTATCTCTTACTCTGAGCAGTCTTTGTTAAATGAATGTATATTGATAAAAGGTGAAAAATTAACACCTTTGCAGCAAGTTAAATTATGTGTATACAGCTTTGTACTATTATTATTTACCTTTTAGTCACAACTTTCAATTGTGCTCACTTTAATATATGTCAAAACTATCATTCTATAGACCTTTTTAATACTAAAACATTCATATTGAAATATTAACTCTAACATATATTTTTTAAATCTGACTTTAAAATTAAAACTAAAATTAATCTAGGTTATAAAATTTATTGATGGAAATATGCTTCTTTGGCATTTCAGCAATTTTAGACTTGATAGGCATTTGGGTTATTTGTACTTTTTTGCTTGCTATGAATAATGCTTTTGAGAACATTCACGTAAAACATTTTTGTGTCAATGTGTTTTACATTCCCTACTATGTATACAATACTCCCTGCTTTATGATACTAATCCATTCTATAGACATGAATGTATAGTGAATATATCATAATGTGAACTCAATAATGCATTAATATTGCATCATTTGTTGTAACATGGCATAATTTGAAAAATCCAACATATAATTAGCTTATGTAAGACTTATTTACATAGTAAAACACAAACACTAAATTTCACTTTTACTAATGTTAAAAAGATGTAATTACAAGTAAGGAAAGTAACTTAAAATTGAAAAGGTTGTTTCAGAATCACTTAGAGTTTGCTAATGGAGTGGGTAGGGGAAAACAAATTTTTGTACCAATTCACTAATGGAAACACCATTATTGTGCTTTTTTATAATGTCTTGTTTGAATTTAATTGAAATTTTCTTTTTAATACACTCTTTTAGACCATGGTTAAAGGTTAGCACAATATATTACTGTAATTCAATCACAACCAGTTGTGAAAGGCTACATCAAGACTAAAAAACCAAAACTTTTCTGTACTGAAATAAGTGTACCTGTGTGACAAAAGATCACCAAACCAATACATATGTTATGATTGGTTCATGTGCTAATGCTATTCAAATTCTCCATGCCCTACCTCCATGGTCTAGTTGGTGGCAATGGTACTGTGAATATTCAATCATGAAGGAACTTGCATTTTAATAGGAAGGACTCTTGGTAAAGTGATTGATTATGTGGTGGGCCAAGGGTGAAGCAGAGGTCTACAAGGAGTGAGATGACTGGGTGGAAACGTGTGAGGGTTCTGATATACCCATAGTTTTTTGAATATTCACAGTTTTATAGAGCAGACTAGAATGGATCACAGTAGAATTTGTTGGGTTGATGGGTTCTTCTTTATTATTTATATTGTGGTAGTTGTTGAGAACTATATGCACTTGTCAGTATTTGTAGAACATGATGCTAAAAAAAGTTAAATATCCTGTATGTTGATAAAATAACATGAACATTTAAAAAATCAATAGAATGCACAAAAAAAAATCTGTTAATGGAAATACCGTTAAGATTAGACTTGATGTAATTAATATCCAATACTGGCTATTCAGTTTTTGTAGTAGATACAAAGTTCTAAGATAATTTTATTTGAAATTGATGGATAAATATTAAAAAAATTCCCTAAATATTTTCATTTGTTTGATCTGCGTGTACTCAGTGGTACATAAAAACAAATTGAGCACACATTTATCTGAGGTCAAATAATAGTGTTTGTCACATTTAACATTATATTTCCACAGATTCAATATATAACTTAATTTGTCTTTGATGTGTGATAACACAAGATTTTTTAAAAAATAAGTATAAGATGGGCCTCCCGTGGTGGTGCAGTGGTTGAGCGCTGGGCTGCGAGGCTGCCTGCAGCCTCTGTTGCACTGGTTGGTTCCCTGGCCACCGGCGAGGTTCCCACAAAAAAAAAAAAAAAAAAAAGAAAAAAAAAGTATAAAGTACTCCTGATTTGGATGTTTAGTACCCAGCTTTAAAAGAAAATTCTTTGTAGGTTGCCACAGAACTGTTGGCTTATTTTCAAAGCAACATGAAAATTTTATGTTTGTTTTCACTATTAAGTATCTGGAATAGATATCAATCCATCTGAATGTGCTTCCTGAAGAGTGTGTGTGTATGTATCCGTGTTAGAGTGAGAGAAAGAGGGACAGAGAGAGAAAGAAGCTCTTTTAAAGGTTTCTCTGAAAACAAAAGGGCAAAAATACAAAAGGACAGCTATTAATAGCTAATGTACAGTTAAAATGTAGGCACAGCCATTTCTATGTAGAATTGCCAACAGGCAAAACTTTAGTCTCTTTAACTTGATCTTCTTAGCTCTCAGTTTAATAAAGAACTCTATCAGGAATCTTCTCTAGATGACTTAGTAGTAGATAGTGGGACTGTTGTGATGAACAAATCAAGCACCTGCCATTGAGGTTATTATAGCTCATTGAAAGAGAAAGATTTGTAATCAGATAAACTCGCTAAAAACATGAATGCAATGAAAATGGCAGAGATGAAACTGGAGAGGGCATCCATTTTTTTCGTTGATTACACCATTTTTAATATTCAATTCATTATAATACATTTTATTGATGATATTACATTCTGGTTATTATCCAAGTCCTGAGATTCTTCAGCGGTTTAAGACAATTGAACAAACAACATTCAGTCAAGTCCCATCTTTTTTTTTTTGCTTAAAAGAATTGGGGTGTAGGTCAGAAGTGTGGAGGGTGAAAGGAGTCATCAGAGAGTGTGGGGAGCAGAACAGGCAGATCTACTGAAATACACTGCTGAGGGAGCAGTGGGCGAGATAGGAGAGGCCTGCTGTGCCGTATGTGGATCAGCTTTCACATATGGGAGGCTCCTCAAGTCCCTTCTTTTTAACTTTTAGTCAAGTGACTTATCTTTTATTTTTATTTTTTTTTTTTTTGTGGGACCCTCGCCGGCAGCCAGGGAACGAACCGGCACTGCAGAGGCTGCGGGCAGCCTCGCAGCCCAGTGCTCAACTGCTGCGCCACCAGGGGAGGCCCGATGTATCTATATTTTTATATCAAACAATTTTCCCTGATACAAATTTACTTTTAAATAGATGTCTAGAGAGATGATGATGGTTGTGGTGATGATGATGATTTTTTCCTTGATATGGAACTTCTCCATCATACTGATGAAAATGTAAAAGAAAATAAAAGTATTGAAAAAATGTATTAGGAATTAGATTATTAGCTATGCGTCTTGAATAAATTTATACATATGAGCCCTTTTATGGATTTGTTGCTATTATAATGAAATGTGTGATTCATTGTATAGTCATTGAAAAATCTCAGTGTGCAGAGGACACTCCTCCAGGTTTTCTGGTTCAAGTCCCCCATTGGCTTTGAACTGCTTTATAGCTTTATAATGGTCAATAACTGATAAACAAGCAAAAATATTCTTATGGATATTCAAACTCTGTTATGATCAGTAAATTTTCAGTTAGCGACCTCTTCCCTACTGAATAAAAACAGTGTTGCCATTACTTACATTTACATTTCAGCATTCCTGATCTAAACATGTGTCTCTACTTTCAATTCCCTTTTGAATCAGTTACATCACCAACATGTATTATGCAGGTGTTTCTCTTGGCAAACCTGTCCCTTTCGGGGGCAGATTTTTCTGCCAGCTTGTGTCTGTACAAATGTCCTTTATTCTTTTCTCACTTTTTATAACAAACCTTTTTCTATATTAAAAACATCCCAAGTTATCCAGTCTGTTATTCCCATCCTGAAGCTTTCTTAACTAAAATTTCTCTAACCCATAACATGAAAGAATTTCAGGTATATCTTTGGTTCTTTCCAGGATACTGTGACATGTCTTAAAAGAAGTAATATTGTTAGTATATTGGATTTTCTCCAATCATCCATATATATCATATATATTGTATTTTTCCATGTAAAATATATTGTAAAATAATTATAGAATTAAAAAAATTCCTTAATTATGTCCCACTGTTATCTTTCCTTTTATTTTTTTAATGAAAACTAATAGTAATAGAAACAGTAATGCAAATCAGGTTCATAACCTACCACTTTTGTGTCTTTTACTATTAGATGTGACAGAAATAACTGTTTTGAAATAGCTAAATCAGACTTATTATACACAATCATAGTTTTATCTATTTTGAATATCTTTAAGCAGCCTCACAGTGGGGTCATGGTGTCTAGAAAAGCTTATTCTCTTCTGAGGAAATACCTATGAACACTTTGAAAAAAAGTCAGGGATTTTCTTTCCCTTTTAAATGCAAAGTGAAACCTGTTAATAAGTAAATGGAGATATAAAGGACCAATTTGCAATAGGTTTTAAAAGAGGCAAACTCATTGTGCCGAATTGAACTCATAATCTTTCTTGGGATATTTGCATCTGAAAATTATCTGCTTTCTTCAAAATGGTTGGATGAAATGAGAATACTCCTCTTTTTAATGTTCGAATGCATCTATGCATGCATAGTGAATTTAAGAAAATAGATGTTATTACATGGAATAAAATTTATTTTCTAAAATGTTTTAATCTAGAAGCAATTGGTATTTAATATGAAATTACTCTATTTAAATTATTTTAAAATTTTAAGTCAAATTTTAGAATATTTAATTACTGTGATTAATTGTACACATTCAAATTTCAGATCATCTGGCTTTTATAGTTAAATAGTAATGGGAAATTCATGTTCTGAGATCCTTGACCAAAAAGACCAATAGTTTTCAGTTCTAGTGATTCCAATATGGTTAAGTAGACATGGCTCTCAAAGTCGTTGACATCAGTCTGCTGTTAATGAATATGTTCTTAAGTCATTCCAGTAAACAATTTCATTATTCTTACTACTTAAAATTAAAGGTAAAAATGGGATTAAAGAGAAAAATCTAAAAATATAAAAAAAAACTTCCCTAATTTTTCTTTCAACATTTATTTAGTTAAAATTATTCATTATTTTTTCTGTTGAAAAGAATTTTTTTTTTTTTTTTACTATGTGGAGCACTGTAAGTTCTTCTGTAAATTACCATTCTAACTTGGAGAAAGTTGGCTCTACCATCTACCATGATTTATTTAATTCTTAAGTTTTAAAACATATTTATAGCAATATCAGAATTTGTAAACTATAAGCAATATCAGAATTTGTAAACTATAATCCAAAGGGAAACAATTTTACCAATAAAAACATGTCAGTTACCTTCATTTTATATATTTAAAAAATTGCTTTAGTGTTTGCAAAATGTTTTATATGAAAAATAAGTTCACTTTCAAACAAGATTAATTTCAAAAAATAATGCCACTTCATGAGCTGAACAGTTATAATATAATGTCCTCATGTTATTTCAGTTCAAAGTCAATGTATAATATTAACTAAGAATAAGAACAGTAAAATATCTTATTTGGAAAACTTTATTATTCTTTCTCTACCATTTAAAATTTCTTAGGTCTTATTTCCACTTTCATTATTCTCCTACTGTATGCAAAACTTTTAGCATATTTTACAGATTTGGTATACTTGAGAGAAATTTCTTCAATTTCTAATAGGCTGAGAAAGTGTATTTCACTTGCAAAAAATAATTTTGCAGTATGTAGAATTCTTGGTTGTTATTTTTTAACACTTTAAATCCATTTGCATATTTCAATACACTTTCCTCTTTTTGTATCATTTCTGAAAACAATTCTTTCATAACTGTATTTTTGTTTTTCTATATTAAGGTATTATTTTTTTCTCTGGCTTCTTACAATATCTTATCTTTGTATATGAATTCCTGAAATTTAAATATGGTATGTTTAATTATAGCTTGTGCTTAAAAGGCAGTTTTTGTTGTTTTTTTTTTGTTTTTTTTTAGCACTTATTCTCTTGTTAGAACTTCTTGGATCTGTGAATTGGTGTCTGTAGTTAATTTTTGAAAGTTCTTAGTTATTATTACTACAAATATTTTTCTTCTGTCCTCTCACTTCTTCTAGTACTGCAATTTTGAATATATTGCACTTTTTAATGTCCCTCAGTTTTTGACTTTTCATTAATTCATTGATTTTTGACTTTGCATTTTAGTTTGGAAATATTTCTATTTATTGCTCTATGTTTGAGCACAGTTATTTTTTCTTTGCATTTTCCAATATATTGGTAAACCCATTCATGTTATTCTTTACTTCTACTCTTGTGTTTTTAAATTCTAGCATTTTCTTGTGTTTTAGATTTTTTTGTTTCTTTACTCATAGTATATAATTGTTCTTGGATGTTGTTTATTTTTCCCCAAATATGTTAAAATATTAATTGTGGTAATTGAAAATCCTCTAACTGATAAATCTGATATCTATATCATACCTGAGTTTGATTCTCATCTAGGTTTTATCTTTTTCAGAATCCATGTACATTTGTGTCTTTATGTCCTTTTTATGGTTTATATATTTTAATTGGAATCAAGTGTGATATATTGAGTAATATATTGAGAAACTGAGAGAAATAGATTTTTATGCAAGGTTAACATTAATCTGGATAGGCTGGCTTATATCTAACATTTGCTGTATCTGTAGGTGCCAGAAGTTTCAGTTTTCTCTAGTGTCCTTTTTTATTTCTCTCTTATATTGAGGACATTATTCATTCATTTCTGATGTGAATCTTAGAGACTCAATTTTCCAAGCATTTATATTTGTTTCCAGTATTTCAATGGCATAATTATTCTATCCACTTGTGCAGCTACAATATAATCTAGATTCAAGAATGTCTATAACATACCCTGTATTCTCTGTGTCCTTCTCCCTAGAAGTTTCCTCCTGTCACTTAAGCCAGAACCACTTCCTCAAATTAAGTTTTCATTATTCAGACACATTCTCATGTATAAAACTAGAATATAAATAGAAAATAAAAATGCACATAATCACCATGTTATTTTCTGATGTTATTAGTTGGCCTTTATAAATATAATGTTAATTACATGATAAACTTAAAAAAATTATGTGTAGCCATTTTTGTTTTCCTGGCATGTCATAAACTCATACCTTAACTATATATTGTCTCTAAAAAATACCCATTATAAACATTAAATCACAAAATGAAACACAGAGTTTTATGCTTAATATTACATCCCAATCTGCCCATTAAACCTCTATAGAAACGGTGAAAGGACATGGCAAAATAAGCACACTCTAGGGGACACATTTATTTGCATAAACCAGATTATGGAAAATAGTAATTGAAAAGGAGAAATGTGCCTGGATTAAGCACTGAAGTGGGAATTTCAGGGCTGAATTACCCATTATCTGCTATTACCCTACAACATAATTACCAAGTGTTCTTGTCCAATTTTCCATCTATAAATGTCTAGGATATTGAAGGAACTTGGCTAATGAAGGAAAAATGCATGATCATGAAAGGCAGTATCACACAATAAGCTTTATTGGGCATTGTGGAGACAGAATTGCATCAGAGCAAAAGTCTCTGATAACATGTGATCATTTAGAGACTGCAGGCGAGTAGATCACCATTCAGAAGAGGAGGGAAAGGGAGCACCCTGGAGAGAAGGGATCAGAGGAGGTTCCAACGTGTAGGTGATGTTGCTCAGCAGCGCTGGCTGGGATCCGCTGGGTCAGAGAGCTCCAAAGCTCCATAGAAGGCTGGAGACTTAAAACCATCACCTTGTCATTGAACAGCACATGCAGTGTAAATTATCACAGAGATGCAAAGCAAGCAGGCTCTAAATTGCTACAAATCTGCTTTTAAGGATATTTTGAAAATAAAAAATGGATGAGTAAAAATTTGGAACTCATGCATTTTCAAACTAAAAGATTCCAACCTAGCAGTGAAGAAATAAACAACCCAGGGACAATACCCAGAGGTCATCTCTGACTTATTTATATAACAAAGTGGAATAATAATTCTTGCTACATAACTGTCACATGAGTGTTGGGGGATTAATGAAGTAATATAAAGCCTTTATAAGCCTTTCGAGGTTGTTCTCAAGAAAGTGCTTTATTAATACAAAACAGGCTATTATTATGGCAAGAAGCTTTCTCCCAAAGTAACTTGCACACGATCACTGCTGTTGTATTCATTGCAGCTAAAACGAGCTATTTGTGAAGATTATAAACATCAAAATGATCCCTTAGATTTATGGAAAGGGCACTCATTTTCATATTAAAAACATTTTAGAATATTTAAAAACATTTGACTTAAAGCATGGCTTAAATAGCATTACAAAATGAACATTTGTACTTGAATACAAATATTTAAATGATTCATCTTCCAAGGATTATTTATATTTTGATAAAACTTTTTATGTATAAACTGAAGGAAGCATTCTTAACATTATAAGATAAAAAACATTGTAGTGTTAATATTTATGTTTGAGTATATATCTAATTTAGCACTGTATGGTTTAAAATGTGTTTAAATCTATACCTATCACTCTTTTGAAGGACTGTTTCTCTTAAAATTATAAATAGAATTACTCTTCATTATGTACCTTAAATAAAGTCACACCTCTTTTTTTAAAGATATAAATCATTGTAGAATTATATTATTTTAAATAGGGAGAAATTTCCTCTCTGTCACTCTTGCTTTTCTCTTCCTTACTAAATATATGTGTATGGTATATACATATGTATATTCAGTGGAATTGAAAGTGCAAGTTTAATGATACTGTCTGTTTAATATGCCAAGGATTCAGACATGTTATGATTAATTAATTTCCTTTTATATGATTTATGTAGTCAATATAAACAGAACACAGTTTGGTTAAAGATATTGGAAATAAGCCCACATGTTTTTATTGGCCAGTTGTTTGAAATAAACCAAAAAATATGAAGAATCACAACTGATGCTGTGTATCCTTTCATTTTTTGCACATATCTTATAATTGTGAATGTATGAAAAAAGACACAAACATCAGACTGGAAAATATGCATGAAAATTATATATCAGGTCCAACTTATCTTACTTTTTCTCTCCTTTTATTTTCTTATTTTTTCTCTTCTACTGAAAAATGAACTTCCTTCATATACCTTACTTTGGATTTCATAGCAATGTTAATCAGCAAATTGATGCCCTATTTCTACTTGGAATCTAAATCCTGAATCTGTCTTTAAATCTTAGTGGTCATTTTCAGAAAATAATTAGTATCAAAAACATCTATTGCTGTAAACATGGACCTATATATATATATATATATATATATATATATATATATATATATAAAAGTTTTAAGACTTTGTGAATTCCTACTAAGGAGTTCAAAATATACTATAGGTATTTAAAAATAAAGACATTAGCAGATTTAAAGCATCCCAAATAATTAAATAAAGCCAAACTGGTAATATAGTGAAATTAATAATTGATGATCAACAGTTCTACAATGATATGTAATAATTTTGCCTTTTATGATGAAATCAGCAAAATTAATATATATTAGGCCATTTCATAGCTGCCAATCTTGCCACCATGACTATTCTGTTAATGAACTCATGTAGTAACTGAGTAATCCTGAGTAACTGAAGAGAACATGAATGACATTAATCTTAGGTGCAACTGTAAGTGAAATTCAAATATTTGTATATTTTGTGCTTAATTTTGTACTTCCTTTCCACACTTCTAAAACCATTTCATAGTTTAGTTGCTCAATGAAATCTAGTGTGAAACAAATGACCAATGGCCAGGTAAGAAATCCACAAATTTCTGAGATAGTATCTAATAAGCATCTTTGCAGTCTATGCCATTCCATTCAGATCTTATTTGTGTCCTATAGTCAAGCTACTTCAACTCAGTGGAATGTCCACATTTTATAATAATACTATACTTTCACTTTTTACCTGAAAGAGTATACATACAAATCCAAATAATCACTGAACTTCCTTCTAATCAGTGAAAAAGTTACAATATCTAATAAGGCAGAGAAATAATCTACAGGCCCATTGCTGCAACAACAATTCCCAAAGAAACTGTGAACTGAAATCCATGATCTCCTTCTACCATAACAAATTCAAAATTTCCTTCATTTTTAGCCAAAATTTCTGCTTGTCTGGGTGCCTTGATGTAGTGAGAGTTACCTTGCTCTTATAAATAGGTGGTTGCTATTTCTTAACATTAATCACAGCAATGCCAAAGAAAATCTCTAGAGTTCAGATATAATTTTCCCTTTCTTAACCTATAGCTCACCTTGGTAAATAGGTTGGAATACCCAACCAGCCCTATAAATCCATTCCTTTCATTCTGATTCCTTGGTGTGAGAAAGACAACATCACAAAAAGGTCAGTTCTGCTTCTGCATCAGTATAACTCATGATGATGCACTTGGGAGATTTCTCTCCTAGAATACAGGATGTTGTATCTAGTAGTATATAAGTTTGTGAAGATATGAGGTACACTGGAAATGATGGTGATAGGGACTGACCTTATCCTTTGATTCTAGATTTATTAAAGTAATGATTCTTGCTATTATATCTCTGCTCTTGGTCAGACAATGTATTAATCCTATCAGAATTTTTGTTCATTCTGGCTCTTTAGAAGAGAATTATACCAGACTGACTTATGATAACAGATGCAAACACATACACACACAGACACACACACAATCTCTTGAGTTAATTTCATCATCATTATAAACCTTTTTAGCCATAAAATGGATCCTCTTCTCTGAAGTGGTATTGTTTGTATAAATAAATTTTCCTTAAGCCCTAGGATAGTGAAGATAAATGGTATAGGAGTTAATCAGGAATCACATAATTGTGTATTACATAATTGATTATCTAAAATAATTATCAATGATGGTAAAGATGAACTGCTGCCTTCAACAAGAGTGAAAAATCTGATGTAACTGAATGGTTTACTGTCATGTTCTCATTACTGTCTACATCAGTGACATTGATGTTTATCAGGGGCAGTGGCTGAAACTAACTTTGGTGAGAGAAAGGTTATAAATTTTGGTCAACTGGAATAACTGAGAAGAGAACATGAGTAATATTAGTCTCAGGGAAATTATAGTTAAATTCAAATGTCTGTAATTTTGACCTTTATACCCTCCTTCTCAGATTTCCAATCTCCTTATCTTCCATCAAGTGTTATTATTTCTAAACTGCTGATGAAACATTGAGTCTTTCTTGAGGTGACCATTCATAGCCACAATTTAGGATACTTTTCTTTCCATGGAAATCTTCATGAATCACGTGTCCAAGTAAAATGCTCACAACTTTGCTCCTTGAGAGGCAATGTGATAACTCTTTATTTCTGTCTACCACAAATGCAAATCTCTACTTCATTTTGAACCCAGGTTTACACCTTTTCTTTTTCTATCAGTTAGTTGTAGAAAAATCTTTATGGCATTATAATTGTGAGTAGATAACATGGTACATTGTGCTCCTTACTACATAAGTTACTGATATCTTCTGGACTGCTCAGCATGCTCTCAAACACACCATTTTCATTGGATAATTGATTGTTTTCAATTTCTTCTTGTCACTTGGTGACTTTGATAATATCTGCTTCATGAAAGTCTGCTATAATTGCATCCTTAGTTAATGTGAAGTTAATCTATTGTATACATCCTATTATTTAGAATATTGGGTCAAGAACAAAGAGCAGAAGTCTTTAATTAGTCCTGAGGCAAGACTTATATGCACTCTTGACCTTGCTATATAAAGATTAACTGAATTTTTTCTCCCTAATGATAAAAATTGAAAAGCATGCATTCACCAGTTGAACACTCAAATATTGGGTGGATCTGTTCCAGCAAGAAGAGTACATCTAGCAGAGTAAATATGATTAGGGATACTTCTTAGTTGTTTACTATAATATCACTGTAATAATTCATCATATGCCATAATCTGCTTTTCATAGAAGACAGTGAGATAAAATGAATAAGAAGTGATAAGAACTCCACTCCTTTATTCTTCAAGACTTTGATGAGGGAACTGAAATCTGAATTCTAAATTAAATTTGGTGTTGCATTTGTTTTCTATTTCTAATCTGTTTCCTACAATAATGCACCTTTATTCCACAGGTAAGTTAATAGGCATGAAAATTCTATTTTATAAGAATATCCTTTCAAGTTGAACCCAATGTGGTAAAGGTTTGAACCAAAACTCTGTTTAGCAACAAACTTACCAAGAATGTGATCATATTTATGTTCTAGTGGACTAGGACTAGACTGTCATACTTATCTCTGAGGAAGCTTGGGATTCTTATATTTATTTTTCAGTGAAAAAAATGTTAAGAGGTTAAATACGATTTTCAATATGTGACCTATAGCTCTAAACACCCATCAGGTTTCCTAGGGCTGACTTATTATTTTACTGGTGGTTATATGACAAGAAGGATATTAAAAACCCTGTTGGAAACTTTTATAGAAATCTTCTGAAACCAAAATTCGTCAGACAAATCTTATTCAAAAACTGGAGATAAGGACAAAAATTTAAGAACAAAAAAAAGAACATATAGGGATATGCCTAAGAGTTCTGTGGGCCTGAAAAGTTATCTACACTCATTTTCTTCCTCTATGCATACTTCATTAAAGTTTATTAATGTTATGTGACCTGGAGTTTAGTGTCAGTTTAATTGCCTGATTTGAATGGTAATTGTGGTTTCTGGAGTGTCAACTAAGATCTGAAATCTACGAATTCATAGCTGATCATTGATCTTTTGGGGAGAATATTTATTGCACACAAACCAGTGTCAGTTTAAGTGTAATTGATACCCTGATTATCACTCTGTCTTTCCTGTATTCTGTAGCAATCATTTCTGCCTTGCTTTTGACATAATGCTGTCATTTTGAAGTCTCCAGTATCAGTGTTCCAAGGACCCAGTTCCGTGGCAGCTGTTCCCATTGGTGACATGGAATCTCTCAGAGATGCCAGTGGTCCCCTAACGAGGTCATTTCTTATTTCCTCCTTGGAGGGAGTATCTTCTAGACTCATCCAGGAAACAATATTCTTAGATATTATATGGTAAATATGTCATTATGTCATGAACCATTTTACTCTTTTCTTGATATTCCAATAAAGTAGTTGTGCCATTTCCCCTCACTTATTCTAAGCTATCATATTCACCTTTGAAGGAGAGATTTTAGAAGACTCTAAGGCCTAGCTAGAGCTTTCCCTCCAGCACTTACAATCTTGAATATAACACTACATTTTCTAAAGACCAGGTATATATCCCTCTTCTTAATCTTATACTCTTTTGGTTTACTGATGAAGTAGTTCCCCAGTTTGTTCAGAACCTATTTATCAGAATCTGTATTCCCTTGGCAACATTTTCTTTCTGCTAGATAAAATACCATGTGCTTCTGAGACTCTTCTGAGGTGTGTTCTCCGTTGATGGTCTAAAAGGCAATGAGGGGTTATACAGATGAATACTGAGGGGGATAAGATATTACTTTGTGAAGAACTTCCTTTTTGTGAGGTCCTTGTATACATTTAGGAGTGAAGAAATTTTTCTCATATAATGCTGAAAAAGTGGTGCTGTTTATTTTGGCCCAGAGGGTTCAGGAATATAAGCATTCAGTATTTGCAGGCTAAATTTTCTCAATCTTCTTTCCAGGTCACAAGTCCCCAATATTTGCTTCTTAGAGCTATACTATAATAAGGAACCTTGTCAAGGCTAGTCGTTAATTTTCATTGTCAACTTTGCTACCTTTACAATTATATCTGTAGCTATTTTTCAATAAGTGTTGCCTTAAGCCTGTAAGAGATGAGAATCTACTCAAAAGCAGCCACAGAAGTTCTTTGCTTTTCCAGTCCTACAGTACACCTTCAATTTCCAGTTGACTGCTCTGAGCCTATAATTTTCTTTCTGCAGGTCTTCCAATGTCATTAACCGAAGTCATCCCACTCTTCTGTCATTATCATTATCATTGCCCTCATACTGTTCAAGTGCCACAGTTCCCATATATCCCACAGCTCTCTATCCACTTACATCACATCCCTATTAATCAAAGGTGAAATCCTTAACACTTGTGATGTAAATGCATGCCATATTTCATCACCAGTTCTTTTTGGTATTACCTGTTTTATTGTGGGCTCTTCAGAAGGCAAACCTTGAGGAAAGTACTCATAGACTATTATTATTTTATTAGCACGTATAGTCTAAAAGAAACTAGATGAGAGAGAAATGTGTGACAGGGAATGTCACAGAGAAAATAAAACCAAACACGGGCCTTCCTGGTGGTGCAGTGGTTGAGCGCTGGGCTATAAAACTGCCCATAGCCTCTGCAGTGCCAGTTAGATCCCTGGTTACTGGTGAGGGTCCCACATGGCGCGCAGACCTCTCCTGCCACCCGCTGCTCCCCTCAGCAGTGTACTTCATCAGTCTGCCTGTTCTGCTCCCCGCTCTGGCTCTGGTGAATTCTCTCATCCTCCCGCACTTCTGACTGTACCCAGTGCTTGTATAAATAAATGAATCTTTAAAAAAAAAAAAGAAAAGAAAACCACATGCTACCAGAGTGGATTCCAGAACCTTTGTATCAAGTTAGACCATTTCTCTGAGAAGTATATGTTAATTTGTTTATCAATAATCTAACCCCAAAGTGAAAGAGGAAAAATTTTTCTGCTGGCTCTCATCTCTCAACGGTTAAATTTTTGTTTTATAGCTCTTAAGTGTGGGGCAGGTGAGGGCAATAGGCATTTATCATGGATTTGCCTGTCTCAGTACTGCAGGAAAAATCTGAGGGGGAGGTAATAGACACTTGATGTGAATATTGAGATAAACCTGCTTGCTTGGGTTGCAGCTTAGTTGAGCCAAAACAGAAATTGTCCTTATGCCTAAGTGATGACAAGCCAGCCCAGAAATATGCAAATTGCAAATTAATGAAATAGGGTAAATTATGTATCTTATGGAATCTTCAGCCAAAACCAAAACCAAACCAACCCAAATACAGTTCATGTCCACACACTCTTTTACCCCCTTGATTGTTTACCTCCAGAAAGTAAAACTTGGAAGTTTTTTGCTCTTGCATGTGGTATTTAGCAAACTATTTTTAAATAGCATATTTATTGATGCTTAGCTGAACATTAAAATAATATGGTTCTACCATTTTTCCTTTTTTTTCCTTTAAAAATAATTTTTGGGGCCACTCTGGTGGTGCAGGGGTTAAATACACAGCTGACCAGCTATTACCAGCCACTATAGCATGAGTTCGATCCCTGACCAGCCAGGGAGCTGCCCACACGGCGCAGCAGACCTCTTCTGCTCGCCTGCTGCTCCCTTTAGCAGTGTATGTCAGTATATCCACCTGTTCCCATCCCAATTCTGTCTCTGGTGAATTCTCTCACTCCCGGCACTTCTGGCCCACACCCCAGCACTTGTATGCATAAATAAATATATCTTTAAAAAATAAAAACAAGTTTGGACATAACTTGATCTTCTGAAGCTGACAGTTAA
The DNA here is from genome assembly GCF_964194135.1 of Talpa europaea. NCBI lineage: Eukaryota > Metazoa > Chordata > Mammalia > Eulipotyphla > Talpidae > Talpa > Talpa europaea. The sequence continues at coordinate 131,243,149 of NC_140070.1, forward strand.
GTTACTAACATTGTACTGCCACATCCAACATGAACACACACACACACACACACACACACACAGTGTACTCATGCTCTCATATGTATACACAAACATGTTTTTGCTACCTATTTGTATGTAACATTATAGCATTATAACTGTTATAGCATTATAACTGGTTGATTTACTGTCAGGATCCACATTCTAAATGCTGCCCACAGATGCCCACATTCTAATAAATTCTTTCATTGCTGCCCATTCATCTAGCTTCAATAGTTGACAGTGTATTTAGTTGCAGAGTTTCTTCTTGTGTGTGTGGTTTTTTTTTTAAAGATTTATTTATTTTATACAAGAACCGGGGTACAGGCCAGATGTGTGGGAGGGTGAGAGGATTCACCAGAGACAGAGCGGGGAACAGAACAGGCAAACTGACAAAATGCACTGCTGAGGGGAGCAGCGGGCAAGACAGGAGAGGTCTGCTGTGCCACGTGGGACCCTCCCTGGCCAGCCTGCCCGCCGGGATCAAACCAGCACTGCGCTTAACCACCTGCGCCACCCAGGGAGGCACTCTTTTTGTGTTTTTAATAATTCACAGCAGCAATTTGAGAGCAAGAAAAAAAAAAAAAGAAAAGGAGAGTGGGGGCGAGGAGAAGAGTGAGAGATTAGTTTATAAAAATTACCCTTAGATTCATTAAAAAGCAATCTTCTCTTACCCCTTCTATTACTCTATCTTGTTCGGTCTGCTGTAGTTTATAACTGTCACACAGTTGCCCTACTAAGATGGACACAGTTATCCTTCTGTGATGTCCTCATAGTTACTTTGAGAATAGCACATGTCTCAGTAGTATGGTGAATTCCTTTTGATATTCCTGGACCCTATGGTTTTCTTATGCTTGCTTTACTTCATTATTTGTAGTGGAGTACAGCTTCTAAGATAGGGAGATTTTTTTTTTTTAAGATTTATTTATTTATACAAGAGCTGGGGTACAGGCCAGAGCATGGGAGGGTGAGAGGATTCATCAGAGACAGAGCGGGGAGCAGAACAGGCAAATGGACTGAAAGCACTGCTGAGGGGAGCACTGGGAGAGACAGGAGGGGCCTGCGGCACCATGTGGGTATCTCCCTGGCCCACCGGCTATTGAACCCATGCTGCAAACGCTGTGGACAGCTTCACAGCGCTGCACGCAACCTGCTATGCCTCCGGGGAGGCCCTAAGATAGGGGGATTTTATGTAACATGTTAACATTTTATATTTCTGAAAATATATTTCTACAGAAGTTCACATATCTATTTTGCCTATATCTTTCTGCCTATATGTCATCTTTTACATCTTCTCATCTTCTTTCCATTTCCCAGTCTTTTTTTGGTCTCACATTATTTTCTGAATTCATGTTTGATCATTCTGTCCTTATTTGTATATTAAATGTTCATTCTCTAAAATATATTAATGGGAACTTAGGGTGTGACAAGGAGTATTTGCATCAATCAACAAGTTTCATCTTAAATTCATGTCTCATGCCTTTCCATTTTCAATAAAATATATGAAGAAAGAAGTTAAATAAATATGTAAGTCTCATGCTATCAGTATTCATGTGATATGCCATTGTTTTCCAATTGGAAAATTTAACTTATTCTGGACAATTGATTTCTGAAATATTCTATATGAACAACATGCCAGAAGATAATATCTAAATCCAGAAAAATGCAAGAATTTCTACCATTGAGTTTTTATTATTAAGTGAGAGAACAGCTTCTCAATCACAAATATTTAAAAACAAAATTGTTTGATAGTTTCTTCAATATGTGTGCCAGAAAGCAAGTTTAAATCTTTCCATCAAATACATTCTATCTATCAATATTTTCAGGCTGGACATTTCATGTGGGTCCATACATTTTTTATATTCTCTCAATCTAATCTGCAAAGCTATCACATTTGACTAGATTAGGTAAATCTTTTAGACTTTCTTGATACAAAACTGTAATTATGAGCTACTGTGAAGTCAGAAAACTTAAAATAAAGATATATAGTGTTTAAATATATTATTACCAAGCATTATTTGTGAATATAGCATTAAACAGTATTAGACACAATTTAGACATCATTTCTCTTATGAAAATATACATAAACAAGGTTGATATTAGTTGATGGGAATTTTATTTTTTTAATATTTATTTATTTTTTTTTTATACAAGCACTGGGTACAGTCAGAAGCGTGGGAGTGTGAGAGAATTCACCAGAGCCAGAGCGGGGAGCAGAGCAGGCAGAAGGACCGAAGTACACTGCTGAGGGGAGCAGCGGGCGGCAGGAGAGGTCTGTGCGCCATGTGGGATCCTTGCTGGGTGGCCGGGGAATGAACTGGTGCTGCAGAGGCTGCGGGCAGTTTCGCAGCCCAGCGCTCAACCGCTGCACCACTGGGGAGGCCCTCGATGGGAATTTTATATCAATGAATGTAAGATACAGGATGATAGGAATTATTATTTTATGTGAATGTTATAAAGGCCATATTGATTTGCTGCATTTTAAACATACAACAGCTACAGTTATATTCAGTTTGAAGATAACTTCAGCTCTCTGGAAATAAGATTATTTTTATGTCTGCTATGGTTTATAAGGTAAGAAGGCATTCCAGAAATTAACCATCATTCTTGCATCTATGTAAAGCTAACTCTTGTTAAATGTCAATTTTTAAACTTTAAGATTATTTTCTTAAATATTTAAGCAATTAACAGGAAATAAACGCAGTTAAAGTAGCATCAATTCAAGGTATCTCTTGGGAAAGTGGTTCCTGGAGTGTCAGAGTTACAAAGAATATAAGCTGCATTAGAATAGTAGTAAAAGATCAGATACGCCTTTTTCTTTACAGACTTACTAAAAGGAAAACAGGTTTTAAAGAATTTATTTCATTCACAATGTTTTAAATATAATATTTTGATGTAATTGAGATGTACAAAATGTGATATTTCCCTCCTTCCTTAAATTTAATTTTACAAAACCAAATTTTCAGATGTGTAACATTCTGACAAGGTCATAATAAATTTTTGATTTGTAAATTCTGTAGTGTATTTTAAAAACAGTATCACTTTGCAGATTCACATTGTGGTGTACATGAATTGGTAGAAGCATTATATGTGGAAAGGAATTAGATATTCCATTACTAAGACTATAATTACAAATATGGGACGTTTTTACATCAAAAGTTCCTTTTAATGAAGAAATAAAAGCATAATACTAAAAGCTTCTTGTCTGAAATAGAACAAATACATTCAGCACTGGAAAGAATGAGATGTGAGAAGTGCAGTAACCTGTTTAACCAACATTAAGAAGATTAGCCTTGCTCTGTAGAAAAGTAAAATAGCCAATTATGCTTAATGACATGATCATTCTAAAGGATTTTAATAAGAAATAGCTCAAACTTCTTGATGTCCTTATGATTTAATTTTTTTTTTTGTTTTCCACTGGGTCATCAAATAATGTACCCCTATATATTCTGCATTAGCTGAATTTCTAAATTGATTTCTCTCACATTTCTGACTTTATTCTAATCCCTAATACTGTCCTTTAGTGATGAATGCATTCTAAGTTAATCACATTCAACATTGATTCAATTGGATAGGCTAGTTTTATTTGAGGTTTTCAATAGTGTTTATCATATACAAATAGTCTAATGATTTATTATATTAAAATGATGCTGAGAACAGTATGCTGGATCTAAAGAGCTATGGCCTTTTAAAGACTATATGAAAACCTTTTGGGTGGATGATTAATAGAGAGTACCTACAAAGACAGATGGTGTAAGATCTTTGACATTATACCGTGTTAGTATTTCAGACCAGTTTGTTATAGAAAAAGGTCATTCACTATTAGAGATGCCAGTAATCTTAATGAAAGATTGAGGAAATAAAAGTTAAGATTTTGGTTGGAATTTTTTGAGTATTAACTGCACCATGATTATAGGTATAAGTAAACATATTAAAAATTCCTTAAAGGACATGAAGGAGAAAAAGATGTTCTATCTTTGATATAACTGCTAGAGTATTTTCAGTTCCAATGAACTCAGTACATACACTCCTGTGATTTTTAAAAGTAATTTGACTCACGCCTACCTTTCCTTCTCTAACTTCTCTGTCTTCTGATTGTAGCATTCTCATCTGTAAATACACAAAGTATCGATTCTCAAAATTATGGTTTTCAATTCCATCATCTGCAGAAATCTCCAAAATTACATTTTAAAATTCCTTTGACATCTGTATTTAATAATCTAAAATATCTTAATGTTAACATGGCCACAAAATAGAATTATTGAGTCCTGTCTTCCTATATAATGGGTCCCTTTCCAGTTTTCCTCAATTTTTTTTTTTTTTTAAGATTTATTTATTTATTTATACAAGCACTGGGTACAGTCAGAAGTGTGGGAGGGTGAGAGAATTCACCAGAGCCAGAGCAGGGAGCAGAACAGGCAGACTGATGAAGTACACTGCTGAGGGGAGCAGCGGGCATGGCAGGGGAGGTCTAAGCGCCATGTGGGGCCCTCGCCAGTGGCCGGGGATTGAACCAGTGCTGCAGAGGCTGTGGGCAGCTCTGCAGCACAGCGCTCAACCACTGTACCACCAGGGAGGCCCTCCTCAATTTTGTTTATAGTATCATACCTACCCAACATACAAAGTAATGAACCTCATTTTTCCCATTAAGATTCCCCTTTATCCATTATCAAATTCTTTAATCTCTGTCTTTTAAATTGTATATCAAAGTCATCATAGTTTGCATGTTCCATCTCAACTACAGCAATTAACATCACCATTATCTAAATCCCTGATTACAGACTGATTCTGACTGGATCAATCCAGTTCAGACTGGATAGATAAAACCAATTCAAACAAGTTCTGACTGGATAAAAAAAAAGTTCATACCAGTTCTGTCTGGTTCTGAATGGATAATCCAGTTCAGAAAGGTTCAACAGTTCAAACAGTTTCAGTCCGATTCTGACCATATTAAAACAGTTCAAACAGGTTTTTACCTGATAAAAACACTTCAAACTGGTTCTGACTGGTTCTAATCAGTTCTAATTGGATAAAGTTGGTTCAAACAGTTAAATCCAGTTCTGACTAAAAACCATGTCAAACCTGTCTGACCAATTCTAACCAGTTACTACTGGATTAAAACATTCCTACTGAATCAAACTGGTTCTTACCTGTTTGAACAGGTTCTGGCCAGATCAAACTGGTTCACATGGATTCTGATTGGATCAATGCATTTCTTATGGATTAAATTAGTTCAAGCTGGTGCTGACCGGATCAAATCAGTTTTGACTGGATAGAACCAGTTATGACTGGGTAACACAGGCTTAGAATGGTACTGATGGATTAAAATAAATTCAAACCAATTATGACCAGATCAAAATGTTGATGTTAATTTAAAGATAAGGAACAAAGATGACTGTGGTTTTGGTCTTGGGTATACAGTCTCACTCTCCTGATATTACTTTTTTTTTTTTTATAGAAACTTAGATTTCAAAAAGTAGCCTTGTGGAGAACTGCAGGTGTTGAGGAGCAAAGATGACATTGCAGTTCAGTCAATATTTGACTAAAACCTCATGATAGGCTTTGTCCCAGAGGCACATGGGCAAATCATTTAATTTGCTAACCCAAAGAAACTGAGAAAATATATATTTGTGGTTATTGTTTTCTAAATTTGAGTTTAACTTGTAATGAAGCAACAGATAAATAAGCATTGTGATAATTATAAAATGATATATTGGGGATTTTATAAGTAAATATTAATATAATAAAGAATCCAGAAACTTATCTATGCATATATAAAATCTTAAAACATGTAGAATTTCAGATTAAATTAAAAAAGAAAGTGCATTAATTATTGATGACTTGTGTCTAATTAAATTTAAAATATGGTATTATAAAATTTCAGAATGAAATGAAAAAATGTAATCTAAAGTGCCATTTATCTCCTAGGGCTTGATGCATGTAAGGCTTATTCCTAGCTTGTGGAAGGCCAGATTATTTTGGCAAAGTCTTATTGTTACTGGGATATCAAATGCTGTAGCAAATTGGTACTGACATAAGGATTTGATAGAATTATCAAATGCATTCAGCCAAAATTCTAATACAACAAAATCAATTGCATTTCTGTTCTTTTGTCATTTAAGCTCATTTGTCTTGAATAGATGGGGGGAGGGTAGAAAAAAATGAGGGAATAACTTTATGCATTCACTAGATATTACCATGATTTTGGTGGAATAAAAAGTATATAAATTATTGAATGACATTGTCAAAAGTAGTCTGAATAGTCTATTTTAACTAACACTAAATACCTACCATATTAATAAGTTTATATATGTACCAATATGGCTAATTCACCATCAAAAGTAACTGGAAGATGCAGTGGTAAATGGCAATAGTTATTATGTATTTGCACAGATCATCCGAGTGATAGAGATTGAATGCTTTGTCAAAAATTAACACAGTAATTTAATTTGTTAAGAAACCTAGCTCTCATTAAGGGGACAAACTGTTTTGTTATCATTATGCAAATACTTCTTGAACAATTGACACATATGTATAACCAAACATTGCTTGTGGTCACTATCTTTTTTTATTAATGTCAATATAATATGAACTTGGAATAGAATTTTTCTTTTGATATATGATTTAATTTTTAGATTTTATGCTTTCATAATGTAAGATGGAAGCATCAAGATGATCTCTAATATCATATAGATTCTCCATTTTCATTACTAAATTATGGGCCATAGAAAAGAGATTAAACAATAGCTTTGTCATACCATAAAATAGGTTCAAAGTATCTGACCTCACAGACATGAGTTAGTATCCCCTAAGTATGAAAAGCTATTAATTGAAAAATCTTAACATTATAAAAGTTTTAGTATAAGATTCTCCCCATAAACCATTGATAATATATAATTTTAGGAATTATTTGCAAAAATTATCAGACTCAACTGTTTGGGTGGAAACATTCATATACATATAATGATATTAACGATATATTTCAAATTCAACATAGGTGAGTTTAATTTTTATGATTTGTGATTACTTAAAGCAAACTTTTGGTAACTGAATTATACATTTATATAAAGTATATATTTCTGACTTTAATTATCATTTATATACATATCTCATATGTATTAAATATGCGAATTGTTGTGGAACATATGTATTATACATAAATTGCCTTTAGAAGATACATTGCCTTTAGAAGAGAGTTCTTAAGTCAATTATTGATTGAAATCATAAGTATTAAGGACAACAATTAAGGACAATAGGTATTATAGCATGTTATTTATTTTTAAAGATTTATTTATTTATGCATACAAGAGCTGGGGTATAGGCCAGAGGCGTGGGGGGTTGAGAGGATTCGCCAAAGACAGAGTGGGGAGCAGAACAGGCAGACTGACTAAAATATACTGCTGAGGGGAGCAGTGGGCGAGACAGGAGAGTTGTGCTTCGCCATGTGGGTTGCTTTCTGGCTGGCTGGGGATCGAACTTGTGCTGCAGAGGCTGCAGATTGCTTCATAGTGCAGTGCTTAACCCCTTGTGCCACCAGCATAGCATGTTACTTAAAACAAATTCCTTTAATTTCATATAAATGATTCAGCTTCAAGACAATAAAATATCAATTATTTGTATATCAAAGTGAGTTAGTTCTTTGAACATGGAGGGAAGATTAGAAAAAAGTTTGTAACTCCCACTCCATCTATGTTCTGGACACAATTGGGCAGGGCTTGAAGATGAAAACCCAATAAAGTGTATGTCATTCAAATTAAATATTTTTTAAAAGGACCTTGTTAATTAGATGAGAAAAAATATTTGCAATTCATATATAGACAAGGGATTTTTATCCAGAATAGATGAAGTGTTCTTTAACTCAACAGTAAGAAGAAATTCTAATTTAGAAACACACACCTTCATTAAAAGGGACATACATTTGGAAAATAAGTGCACAAAAAGATATTTAACATTATTGGCTTTTAAAGGAATGCAAATTAAATCTATGATGAGAGATTGCTACATACTTATTAGAATGGATGATATAAAAATGATTATACCAAGTGCTGCAAGAGTGCCAAGAAATTGAATTGCTCATATATACTTCTGGTAGAAATTGCAACAATGTGACCATGCTGGCAAAAATTAAATCAGTCATCTTCCACACATTCTAACAATCATATTGTTGTCTATTCCAGAATAATGAAAATTTATGTTCACAGAAATATTTATACATAAGAGCCCCAAAATGGAACAATTCAAATGCCCTTTAATGTGTGCTTGCAAAAATTGCTACAACAGTACAGGGCAATAAAAAGAAAGGACTTTTGATTTGTGTGACTTTGATGGATTTCAAGGTCATTTTACTGAGGGCAATAAAAAGTCAATCTTAAATGATAAAATACTGTATGATTCCATTCACATGATTTTTTACAATTTCCACAATTTTTGGAACACTGGTATTCTCTTCAAATACACTTAAAAGTTACTTTCTAACGCCAAAACTTCAATTAATCTTTACCTGAATGTTTTCATCATAGAATTCCAAAATTATTGTATTTATAACTTTCAAAGATACCTATTTTTTTTGTTCCCTGTGCAAATTCTGTATCATTTCATTTCTTTAAATTCATGAAGCAATAGGAAGTGATCAAAAGGACAAGATTTCATATATTTTGAGTCTACAGCCACATAACTAATGACATTTTCTTATTTTTAAAACAAGACATGCTTTTGCATGCATAATTTTCATAAGGGACAAAGCCAGTTAGACATGTGGGCTTATGATGACAAAAGTAAAACACAGTGGATTAGTGAAAGTGAGCTAAAAGCACACCAAATTCAATGAAGAGCAGGTCATGCATACAAGAACTGGGGTGTGGGCCAGAGGTGTGGGGGTGAAAGGATTTACCAGAGACAGAGTGGGGAGCAGAACAGGTAGATCTATTGAAATACACTTGTGAGGGGAGCAGTAGGCGAGGCAGGAGAGGTCTGCTATGCTATGTGGGTCAGCTCCCTGGCTGGGGATTGAACTCATGCTGCAGTGGCTGGTGATAGTTTGGTAGTGCTGAGACTATCCCTGTGCCACCAGGAACTCCCTTGAATGCAACTCTTTTAAGAATTTGAATGAGCTAAAATTACCTTCTAATGTGTTATCACGTTCAAAATTAATATACTCTGTGAAAAATGTAACAAATCGAACTTTTGAAAATTAGATTAAAACTTAAAATAGGTGAAATGTCTTTTAAGTTCTTCTGCCCATTTCTTGACTGGATTGTTTATTTTGTTTTCGTTGAGCTGTGTGATTTGTTTGTATATCTTTGTGATCAGTCCCTTATCAGTTGACTGGAGTGCAAAGATTTTTTCCTAATCAGGGGTATCTCTCTGTTTTGGTAATGTCTCTTTTGCTGTGCAGAAGCTTTTCAGTTTGATGTAATCCCAGGTGTTTATCTTTTCCTTGACTTTCTTTGCTTTGGGTGATGAGTCTTTAAAGACATTTCTCCAAAGAGGAAATGCAAATGGCCGACAGGCATATGAAAAAATGTTCAACATCCTTTATAATCAGGGAAATGCAAATTAAAACCACATTGAGATACTACCTTACACTGGTAAGAATGGCACATATCCAAAAAACAAGCAACAACAAATTTTGGCGAGGATGTGGTGAAAAGGAACTCTCCTACATTGGTGGTGGGAGTGCAAACCGGTCCAACCACTACGGAAAGCTGTGTGGAAGTTACTCAGTCTACTAAAATTGGAGCTACCATATGACCCGGCAATTCTACTCCTAGGGATCTACCCAAAGGACACGAAAACATTGATTCAAAAGAACACCTGTACACCCATGTTTATTGCAGCACTATTTACAATAGGTAAAACTTGGAAACAACCCAAATGCCCAAAAATAGATGACTGGATCAAGAAGATGTGGTACATATACACCATGGAATATTATTCAGCAATCAAAAAAGATAAACTCATGCCATTTGCAGCAATGTGGATGGAACTAGAAGGAATTATGCTCAATGAAATAAGCCAGAAGGAAAAAGAAAAATATCGGATGATTTCACTTATAACAGGAATATAGGGGAACCAAATAAGACATCAGTGTAAAAAAGTAATAATACAAAACACAACAAACAAAAACAGACAATTATAAATCAGAGACACCCTGAAGGGAAGGAGGAGGGAGAGGGAAGAGGGAGGAAGGGAGGAACATAGGGGACTGAGGTGATAGTACATGGGTACATTGGTGAGGTGGGGGGAAGCAAATATTGTTTAAAAATGAAAAATGATGTAAAAAATAAAAAAAACTTAAAATAGGCAGTTAAAATGACAGAAATCTATTATTTTATATGCCAAACTGATTTTTTCATACATATTTATATGTTTATACCATAAATATATAGATATATACACATGTATATTTCAAAATATAGTATATGTGTGTATGTATTCCTTAAACATGAAGTAAAATACTGTATGATTCTATTCACATAATTTTTTACAATGAATTTAAATGATAGGAATTTTATCATTTCATTAACTGAAAATACATACAAGATTTTTAAATTTTGAATTCATTTTTCAAGTTTAATTTTTCATTAAATATTGAATTAAAGCCAGTATAAAAAATATGTTCTAACTCTCCTTTGTGTTACTGAAAGCAGAAGATAAATTGCCCATGTGGAAATGCACTCTCCCTGTAACAGAAGGATAAACTGCACCTTTATCACTGAAGATAGGGAATTTAGGGCTAAGAAAGCTCTATTGACCAGGTTTATTACTTCTTCACTAATTTAAAAGTCCAAACCTTTTTTGTCAATTCTTCTTTGTCAAAAAGATATAAAAACTGGGTCACAGATACTTACAAAATTAAATTATGTGGTCCTGTTTTTCTTCCTATACCAGCCAAAGGAATTTAGAAGGGCAAGAAAAGCTCTATTTTCCTATAATGTGCACTAAAGGAAAGACTTAGAAACTCTGCATTGCATTCCTTCCTTCTTCCAATGAGGCTTCTTTGGACCCTAAATTTTAATCAGTACTATTATAATAAAAAATAAGTACTGCATGATGTTTATTTGGTGATTCAGTGACACTATGGGTTTGAAACTGCTTTATAAATTCTTAAATGCTTAACACATTTTCAAGAACATTTGAAATTATTGATAGCTCATTGAAATATTTTTTATCTGTACTCTTGGATACCCAGGTGATCTTATCATTTTGATGATTCTCCTTTTCAGTCTTGCTTACTGAATTTCTTCCTCTCCTTGACCTCTAGTTATTGGAATGACCTGAGACTCTATGTTCATATTTTATGGCTTTTTTTACTTGTCTCTTCACCACCTGGATGACCTTATCTAGCTATACAACTTTAAATACCATGCATCTGCTTCCAAGTGTCAAATATCCCTCTCAGTTTCTGAAGTAGCTCCTGAACTACAAAGTCATTATTCACCTACCTTGAGGAACAATGAGTAATTCAAAATTAACATGATTTCTTCCCCCAAACCTGTGATTTCCTCACTAATATCATTTTGGTAAGCGTTTACTCCGGATAAATTCCTTAGAAACAAATTCAGTCTTGTCTCTCTTATAGTTCATTCAGTCAGCATATCTTGCAGTCATTATTCTCCAGTTATATTATAAATCAGATCACTTTTCACCAACTCTATCCTTGGTGTCTGAGTCCCACTCTTTTATCTTCTCATACTTGATCTGCCTTTATAGTCCTACTATTAACCATTAGTTTTCATTTTCAGTCAGTTTTCCACAAAGACATCAGTGTAGTCTGTGCACATGCAAATTTGTGTCATATCAGTACCTGTTTAAGATCTTTCCTGGCTTCAGAAAGAAAAAGAAAAATACCAGTGGTCTCACTCATAGCAGGAATCTAGAAAACTTAAATAAGGGACCAGGAAAAAAAAAACTATAAGAAAGAAAATATCAAAATCAACAAACAACTATAAACCAGAGACACTCTATGGTGGGTGGGGGCCAGGGAAAGGAGGGATTGGGGTCAAAATAAGGGGATTCTAATTGTGTGGGGAATATAAAAATAAAATTTAAAAAAAAATCTTTCCTGGCTTCAAAGTTCTTTCCATGCCCAGGTGATGGGCTAACTCTGAACCAAACTTCTATCCTTCCTTGTTAGCCATCTTAGTCTTCTTGAGTCTCTCTTGGAGGGGGGGGGGAGAGAGAGAGAGAGAGAGAGAGAGAGAGAGAGAGAGTGTGTGTGTGTGTGTGTGTGTGCGCGCGCGCGCGCGTGCGAGCATGAGAAAGAGAAACTGATTTATGATTTAGAGCACCATATAATCATCATGTCATATTATACAGGCTGTGGTTATGAAGTTTTGTTTTCATTTCTGAAACCCACATCTTATATGTATAATGTTTAGATTAATAATAACATTAGTATATAAACTTTTAATAGCATAGGGTATTAAAATAGTTTTCTTACTTTCTGTGAATGTTGACTATAAATCAGTTTTCAGGATTTAGCACATGCAAGTGTATAATGCTGTAACATTAAATTGGGTTAGTAAAGATGTATCAACTATTCACAAAGAAAGTAGATAGGTAATGTTTGAAATAATTTCATGTTGATTGCCATGCATAATTCCAGGCACAGAATAAATCTAGTTAATAAAGCCTACAAAATATATGGTTTGGAGAAGTAGACATTTTCATATATTTAAAGTCAGTTATTCTGCACCTTCTTCCCATGATATATAGGAACAATATGGTTTCCTTCCTTCATAAGACAATTTTTTTGTAGTTTGAAATAAATATCTAATTATATTGAAGGGCTATAAATTTCAGTAACCCTAACTGAATACATGATTATTGCAAACATCTATAGAGTCAGCAAAATCCAAATTCATAATTTGTAAAATATTTTATTATTGAACCACTGAAATAATTATTACGTGATGACTTACAAAGAAACAATAATTCAAATAGTCTTCCAATTCTAATTCATGGCGTTTATTTTAAAAATACCTATGTATTGGTTCTAACCTTAATTATATTACACTCTCCTATCATTGTCCCATTATGTCTATATGACATTGACTAAATAAATGTGAGGGTCAAATGAAATTCTTTACTGTACTGAGCACAATGCTAACCATTTTGCTTCTAAGAATGGATGTCAATACAAATACACTGAATGACCCAGGGCAGTTTCCTGATATCCTTGTTTAATATTCCTGACTATATGGCATGCATTTGTGTTTAGTGAGGTTTAAGTCTGTCTATGCTCACGAGCATAGAGACCAACAGTTAATTGTGTTGCTTGAGGAGTAAAGTATGATTTGGATCTATGTATTCAATTATGCTTGTACTCAATTCTGATTTGGGTCTGTATCATTCACAGGAAACTAATCTTAATGGTTATAGAAAAAACCTGTTTCTTAAAGTAAAACTAGAAAATCAAACTAAGTAATGTTGAAAATAAAGTAAAATTATCAAATGACAGAATTTTCAGATAGTGGCCCATTTATACCAATGTGAATCACACATTAATTTTGCTTGAGTTGATTTTTCAGGTGTATTTTGTAATTTTGTTTTTGCTTAAATTTATTTTTTCTTATTAAAACATTACCCAGGTTATAATTTCAGTTATGTAAACTTTGATAACAGAAGCAAGTAAAAGTGAAGAGACAGGAGACTCACTCTCAAATATTTAAAAATATATACTTGGGTAAATTCAGGGATTGATCATAAAGTATACTAAAGAGGATAAAATATTAATAATACACTAATTTTTATGTACTTAGATTTTTTTTCTAGATGCCATGTTATTTATACTCAATGAATCTGTTTTTGAACCCCGTTGTATCTAAATACAAAAGTTAGGTAATTTTTCTGCTATAATGCTCCATACCAGAGCATTTGCTATTAAAAGTAAAGAGGTCTAAAAATGTTTTGGTAAAGCTAATCAAGTGTTTATTTTTCAAGGCTGGCATAAAATACAAAACAATCACCCAAACCATTACGAATGCAAGATATAATTGGAAAATTATAAAATGTTGACATAAATATAATTTGAAAATTGTAGGCAATTTTTAAATATTTGATGGGATACAATCTACTTTGGAACTGTTAAATTGGGGAGTAATAAATGTATGTTTTACTTGTTTATATTTTATTTTCAATTATTCAGGCATATGAAATAGGTTTTATGAATTCTATTAAATTTATTTTCATTTAAATTTCATAGTTATTTATCATTTGTGATATGAAGTATCAAACCAAGAAATGTGTTTCATAAACTGTGAAAGTGTAAACCACCTTCATGTCACATTTTTCTTTTTTTTATTTTCATTTTATATAGTAAGGTAAAATTTTGCTTTATCATTTCAGGATAAGATAATGAATGACATCAGAAGTATAAAAAACAAGGAATTTAAAATATTTTAGAAACATACTTCAGTAAAAACTGGGATTTTAACAAATTGACCATTTTAAATTTATCATAAAAAGAGAAGCTTCAGTAGACTAAACTACTAAAACTATTTTAGCATGTACATTTTCATGTGCATTTTCATGTACATTTTCATTCAGTCACACCTGGTACCAGTTAGTCTCGTATAAAGACTTTGATAATTAAAAAATAATGCATCACAATAAGAAATTATCTATTTAGAAATTCCCGTTCTAATTTACTACCTCCTATAATCTATCAAGGAATGTGATCACAAGGAGGCTCCACTATTTTTTAAAGACCTACATTTTTGTTTGGAGACCTGTAATTCCTAAGAAATTGTGTCATAGTCTGCTGATACTGTTTTCCCACATCTCAGGAACAGGGCACTAACTCACTGGTAGGAATTACTAAACCACATAGAACCTTGGTCTATTATATTCCCAGAAGGAAGATTTGCTGACTATAGAATCCTTACATGATTAGTTGTTTGCTTGGCAGCTTCACCCACTAGAATAATAGATACTTTCTATTTTAAAATATTTATTTTCTACCCATGATATTGTCTGCCTTTGTTTCTTCATGAATTATTATTTAGTTTCAGACCTTGCCTTCATTTCAATTGGCTTTAACATTGGTTGGCGTTATGCTGACTTATGATCATTATCACTTGAATTCCTCCAAGCTTCCAGGCTGTGGTCTTGTCAATCAACATTTCTTTCATGTCTCTTCTGTACTATCCTATAGAAGTCTCTATATAACCAATACTGGTCCCTATATATAAATTCTATATATTATTCAGACTCTGTAAATTTATAAGAAGCAGAAAATCCAATGCACATGAAAATATTCCAAAGCAGAGAGAATGAATATTTAACAGACACCATTATAAATCATGTATGACTTGCATCCACATTTAAAAGCAAAAAATTTGTACACACCAGTCATATTAATAAATAGTAACCTAAAAACTTCAAATGAAACATCAGATAGCAAAAGTTAGTGGATTACTAAAGAATTCTTCCTATTCTGTGTTAGTATTGTAATTATGATAAGAATGCAAGAATTCATTAGAAACTTATTAATACATTTAAGCAAAATAATTAATTAAAAAAATCTAAAATTTATAAATTCAACTATGATAAAATATTTTTCAGAATATAAAAACATTCTGTAAAATATTTTATATAAATAGCAAGATAATTCACAATGAATTGTTAAAATGAAAGTCATTTCAAAGGTATGAATATTAACCGTGAATAGTATTTAAAAATGAATAGTATTCTTGAAATTGGAGCCAGCAGAAAAAGACAAGCAACACAAAATCACATAAATGAAAGGTCAAGATTCTGTTTTTATAAATCCTATGATTAACTACCTACAGAATATAAAAAATGCAATTATAGGGCCTCCCTGGTGGCACAGTTGGTTGAACGCAGCACTGTGAAGCTGTCCGCAGCCTCTACAGCACTGGTTCAATTCCCGGCCTGCCAGGGAGCAACCCACATGGTACAGCAGACCTCTCCTGCCTCGCTGGCTGCTCCCTTCATCAGTGTGTTTCAGTCATTCTGCCTGTTCTGCTCCCCTCTCTGTCTCTGGTGAATTCTCTCACTGTCCGGTGCCTCTGACTGTACCCCAGTTCTTGTATAAATAAATAAATCTTTAAAAAAATGCAAATATAGGGTCTCCCCAGTGGTGTAGCAGGTTGAGCGCCATGCTGTGAAGCTGTCCTCAGCCTCTACAGCACGGGTTCGATTCCTGGCTGCCCAGGGAGATTCCCATCTGGCGGGGCAGACCTCACCTGTCTCGCCGCTGCTCCCCTCAGCAGTGTATTTCATGTCTGCCTGTTCTGTTCCCTGCTCTGTCTATGGTGAATCCTCTCACCCTCCCATGCATCTGACCTGTATCTCGATTCTTGTATGTATGAATAAATAAATCTTAAAAAAAAATCATTTGCAATAGCAACAAGAGAATAACTAAAATAGTTTTCAAAAGTATAATCATTAATGACCATAATGAAAATCTACAAAATTTAAAATCACTAGGTGCTGGGGTAGAAATATTTTTTTCTGTCTATTTATTCATTTATATTTTTTAACCTTATTCTAATATTAAATTTCATTCCTTTACCTTTATTTTCAACATTTTCACCTCTCTACATTATGGTTCTGCATCTCCAAAAGATTGTAATTCACATGTCCTTGAATATAGTTTTTTATACTTCTTTGAAATCTTTTTTTTCATGTTAATAATATGATTTATTTTCATTAATTACATTTGCTTGATTATCTATTTTTCTACTATATCCTTTTATATTCTATTTCTATTTTATATTGTCTAATCCTTCTATATTAAATTAATATATAGTATATCCTTTATGTATAATATCTAATTTTATGTCATTTCATCTATATTTTATAATTTTCCACATCTGAAAGCATTTTTAAAAAAAAACAGTTCTTTATTTACCTATCTACCTGTTTGCCTATCTATCTATCTATCTATCTATCCATCCTGAAGTTGTCTGCTAGGCTGTCTATTCATATATAATATAGGAATACTGGATTGTTTACTTTAAATTAATTATGTGTGTTTTTCTAGAATTTTAACCTATAGAAGCCTGTTTCCTAATGGATTTCTTTAAAAAATAACTACCTGGGACTCATTAAGAAAAAGCTGCATGTTACCTGGACAACTCCGTTTGAAGGATGCTCACTAGAAAAACTAGTACCACCTCCCTCATGCGTGGTATTTCAAGAATAAATGTTTACCATGGGTGACCTTCTGACACTATAAAAACCTTAACTCTTTCCTGAAGCTTATAGCATTTTATTTTTTCAGAATTGACCTATAACTTTATTTCCCTGGAGTTAAATTCTACTGTTGGTGCTTTATCTTTCCATTGAAATCCTGTACATCAAGCATACCTTCAGAATGCTATCAGATCCCTCTGGTTTCTCAACTGGGAGAGTGCCAACAAACTCCCTTTAGTGTTTATCTACACTGAAACTGCTTTCATTTGAACAATGTTTATCAATATTCCCCATTAATGGATAGAGTTAAGCTTATTTATTTGATGTTTCCCCTGATGTAGCCTCTTTACTGATAGGGAGTTGGCATTTTAGTACTTTGGTATTGTTACTGCAGTGGGTGTTTTGGTAAGATGGTTATTCACAGATCGTTTTGCCAGTGGTTGAACTGTCTTAGATTTCAGTGTGCCATATATAATGTTAATTTCATGTGATTTGAATTCTATTTCGTTATAGTCATCATCTTTCAATTATGGGGTAAGCAACTTACTTGTTTTTTTTCTAAGTGAGAACATTGAAAATCAGATGAAAAAATGTAAAAGTCTGAGAAAAGTATTAAAAAGTGTAGAGTTTGAGATATTTTACACATTACAGTGTGCTGCCATATATTGAAAATAAAATATTTAAATTATATAACTATATCCTATGTATTGTATTTAAATATAGCCTAAATTTATGATTTAAATTTGTTGTATACCTATGGAGTTGAAACTCAATTCAATTATTATATTTTAGTCAATAGTACTTTACCATTAGCTGCTAAAATTTATTTTGTACTTTATAGGTTTTTAATGAAGATCAACCAAACAAATGCTCTCTAAGTAAACATTCCCTCTATACTTTAGTAACTATTTCACTGTTACTCAATTGATTTGAATTGAATACTCTACTTCACTATCTATCTTAAGATAGAGATTTGACTCTTTAGACCCAAAAAGCATTCACTTTTTTGAAAAACTAATCTAAAAACTATACCCAAGTCTTTGATAGCACATGGTGATATATGTATATAAGCTATAGCCATAGTTTTATAGTAAAATAACAATATCAAATAAAAACATGCCTTTTATAGTTACTTAGTAAAAAGATATATCCTTCTTAAGGAGCCATTTCCTTAAGCAAATATTATATAATATGTGTACATAGATTTTTATTTTCTGCAAAAATCACTGTTATTTTAAATGTAATAATTTTGTATAATTAAAGTAACAATGTAATCAAAATAATAAATGTTTCCATTATTTTATATTTAACATTTTTTATTTCAACATTCAATATATATGTATATACTTTTGATGTTTTGATCCAATTGTTTGATCCTTGTGACTTACAGTTAAATGAATTTAAATATTTTGTCTTCAGTATATGGCAGCACTTTGGAATGTGTATAAATTTTCAGACTTTGAACATTTTAATACTTTCCTCAAACTTTTATGTTTTTCCATCTTACTTCAATGCTCTCACTTAACAAAAGAGGAAATAAGTTGCTTAGCCCATAATTGACATTGAAAAATGATGACCATAATCGAATAGAACTCAAATATTTTTATATATACTAAACTTGAAAAAATAATTTGAGTTATGAGCATTTCTTTTCACAATAAAATTCACTATGAGACCATGAAGAATTAATTTGAATATATTTTAAAATAATTTGTTTAACTTTATTCAGCAAATGATTTTTAAATATTTTTTGAAATATATTTAGTTTTTTGTTTGTTTGTTTTTGCATAGAAGAAGAACTGGGGTTTAGGCCTGAGATGATGGGGCTGGAAGAGGGTAAGATTCACCAGAGACAGAGTGAGGAACAGAAGAGGTGGATTTATGGAAATACAGTACTAAGGGGAGCAGTGGGCAAGACAGGAGATGTCTGCTGAAGTCTGCTGTGCTATATGTTGGTTACCTCCCTGGCCAGGATAAAACTTTGTAGAGGTGATAAGGCTGAGTCTTAACCCCTAGGCCATGAGGGAGACCCAATGTGTGCAGCACTGGTTCCATCACCGGGCGAGTGTCCTACATAGCGCGCACAGACCTCTCCTGCTTCCCACTGCTCCCCTCAGCAGTGTACTTCGTCAGTCTGCCTGTTCTGCTCTCCGCTCTGGCTCTGGTGAATTCTCTCGCCCTCCTGCGCTTCTGACTGTACCCAGTGCTTGCATAAATAAATAAATAAATCTTTAAATATTCTTTGTAATCAGCATCATAGATTGGACAAGAATCCATGTAAAATCATAGCACGTCAAATAAAGTTTTCCAATGAATTAGATAGATGGTATTTTGCATTTATTTTTTATAAAAACTTATTTGTATTTATTTATGCATACAAAAAGTGAGGTATAGGCCGGAGGTGTGGGGGTTAGGGGGTAAGAGGATTTACCAGAGATACAGTGGGTAGCTGAATAGGAGGATCTACTGAAATACACTGCTAAGGGAGCAGCAGGTGAGGCAGAAGAGGCCTGCTGTACCATGTGGGTTATCTCTCTGGCTGGGATTGAACTCATGTAGCAGTGGCTGGTGATAGCTTGATTGATAGTGCTGAGACTTTAACCCTTGCACATCCAGGAGACCCCACTATTTTGCATCTTATATGTCCTTAAACTTATTTTTGTATTTAAACTCACTGTATTTTCAGAGTGACATATATGGAAGTGAGAGACGATAATTGTTTTCCTTTGAAAAATATAGTGCCAGCCATTTTTACTTTTCTGAACTATACTATGTTAGTTGCACTTGGATACAGAATGTTATCATTTATAAGAAAGCTATCAGAAAGAAATGCATTTTTACACTGTGCAAACTTCTATTTTAATAATTATTTAATTGTATAGCGACTATTTTTATATTTTATCATGGAAATACAACCTTTGATATTTGAAGAATATATTTCTTCCAAGTACTTGTCAGAACTCTTACTGTCAATCATTGTGTTGGTTGCAGATCGACTGTGTGTAGAAATCATAAACTGAAAACTCAAACCTGGAGCTATTCACATTTCTCCTTCAATTAAATACAGAGATCTCTTTCTTTGCAGCTTTTTCTTTTCCTTCAGCTTCCTAAGTTTCTTTATCTTCTGTATTTTTCAAATTGTACAATTTATGTTATGGTGCAAATGTAAAAAAATGTATCAAATACTGTGACTGATGTCATCATTCACACATTTTAACTGACATATGCTGAGAGGATGACAAGCTGAAGAACATAATCTGTGCAGCAACATGATGCTTATTGACATATAACATCTATCTTCCAACTGTAACAAACATTTTGCTTACCCAACATTCAAGTTGGCACTTCTGAAAGGTCATAAGGACATATTTGCATAGTGTTATAAAATCACATTTAACACTGCTGGCAAGCTTTTGCTAGCAAAAAAAGAAAATAGTGTTTATAGTTCTATAAAATATATTTTATTTAAAGACTTCACAACGTTCTTTGGTGTGGAGTCTTTTTTTAAAATTTTTTTTTAGCTTTTTATTTTTATTTTTATATTCCCCATACAATTGCACCCCACTTATTTTGACCCCATTCCCTCCTCCCCCACCCCCATAGTGTATCTCTGGTTTATAGTTGTTTGTTGATTTTGATTTTTTCTTTCTTATAGTTATTCTTTTTCTGGTCCCTTATTTAAGTTTTCTAGGTTCCTACTATGAGTGAGACTGATGTGGAGTCTTAAAGACATCTTACAGGATAACTAAATCTATCAATATCTGCTTTTACTTTTATTTCATTCTTGGTATTTTGGAGTTAAAATAATTGTATTAGACTACCCCGTTTTTTTTTTGTTTGTTTGTTTACCTTGGCTTTTCACCAGATGAATGAAGTTTCCACATCATTCATGCCACAGGTTTCTGTTTCTCCTGTCTTCTTGTGTCCTCCCAATTCTACTTCCATTCTCTTTTCCAGAAGTTTTAATCAACTTTTTTGATTTGTGGTTCATCTCTTCCTAAATTAGGTGTTTTTTTTTAACCTCTCAGTAATTGCACTTCTGGACAGATTTGGTTTCTCTAAAAAGAATTGTGTGTGTGTGTGTGTGTATACACATATATGTGTGTGTGTACACATATATTAGGAATATATAGAATCCAAGCATATCTACTAAACATATTAGGCACAATAGAATATGAGAATATCCATTACATAGACACAATTTATGGAAAATGAATATGCAATTGCCCTAGAATTAATTTCTTGTGGTTTATATTCGCAATTTGAAAAAAAAGTAATTTAAATATTTTAGAAAACTTAAAATATAGTGTAATATAAATTGTAAATGTAGGATGATTACAAGTAAAAAGTTTAAAAATATACTTTAAATAACAGGAAATAAAATTTGTTACCAATAGTTGATCTTGCACTATTAAAAATAAGCCTTCTTGAGGATCAGAGTTGGACACATTTCAAAAGAAGACATATAGTTGGTCATCAAACACATGAAAAGATGTTCATCATCACATATTGAGAAATACAATGCAAAATCACAATGAGATATCACCTTATACTCTGAGATGGCTAGTTTCCCTATTTGGCTAATGTAAACAGTGCTGCAATAAACAAAGTAGTGGAACTTTTCTTTCAAATTAGTATTTTTTGAAACTTTCCTGTAGATGCTTAGGAGTAGAATTACTAGATAATATGGAAAATCCATCTTTAATCTTTTGAGACACCTTTCCTTTTTGTTCAATTGCAAGTGATCTTTGTAGATCTTCAGTATCAGTCCCTTGTCAGATGTATGCTGTGCAAATATTTTCTCCTACTCTGTAAGGTGTATGTTCATTTTAATTATGGATTCTTTCACTTTGCAGAAGATTGATTAGTTTAATGTAGTGCCCTTTGTTTATATTCTTTTTTTCCTTGCTGTCAGAGATGAGTCTCTAATGATGTTATTGAAGTTTATACCATGAAGCAGTTTGTGTATTTTCTATTCTATGCAGTTTATGTTCTCAGATTTTACAGTCCAAGTCTTGTATCCATTTTGAATTGATTTTTGTGATTTTTATGACAGTGGTCATGTGGTTATCCAGTTTTCCAACACTATTTATTGAAGAGAATGTTCTTGTTCCAGTATATGTTCTTGGTTACTTTGGCATAGATTAACTGTCTGTGTAGGTATGGGTTTATTTCTGGTGTTGTCAATTCTATTCTATTGGTCTGTTTTTATTCCTGTACCAGGCTGTTTTAATTATTATGGCTTTATAGTATATTTGGAGGTCTGGAAGTGTGATACATACATTCCTTTTTTTCCTTTTTGTTAGGATTGCTTTGGCTATTCAGGGTATTTGACAAAATTGATTCTTCCTATCCAGGGATCTTTTCCCATTTCTTTGTATTGTATTTTAACAAAGTCTTATAGCTTTATTTGTATAGCTATTTTACCTCCTTTATTAGGTATACTCTAGTATTCATTTTGTCTGTGTGTGTGATTGTTAATGGGACCACTTTCTTGATTTCTTCTAGTGATGGTTTGTATATAGGAAGGCAACTGATTTTGCGTATTGATTTTATACCCTGCCACTTTAAAAGCTGATTAATTGTTTCAATTAGTTTTTCCATGGATGCTTTCAGATTTCTGGCCTCTAGAGTGTCCATTAATTATAGGACATCCAACATGGGTATTATGGCATTTTTATCAAACTATACGCCTTCCTTGTGCTCGTGAAATATTGTCCATGTATCTGTTAACTCTTCCTTACTATTTTTGTCTCATTGCTGTTTAGGTGAAAACAAAAATATAATTTACAAAGCTGTGTATGTTTGGGCATCTTCCACCCATTCCAGCTTTATCATATATTCTTGATTCTTAGCTCTCTTCTCTAGCCACTATTACTGATTCTTTGTCATCCTTTTATCAACATCATCACCACCACCACCATCATCACCCATATCCCACCTGTTCCTTGCATAGGTCATTCTTTCTCTTCTCAAAATGCCTTTACAGATTTTTTTCCTGCTTATAATAGGCTTCTCTCCCACTAATTTCACATAGTTAACTATTATTTATTTACTTATTTATTGGCTTAATTATTTATCAGGTTATAGACTTTCAGGGAGCAGAGCTGTGGTTGTTTTAGCTCATTGTACTTGTATCTTCAAATGGAATCTCTGGCATATAAATAAATCAGAGAAATACTGCCAGCTTCTTTGAAGTTTGAAGTTGAGACTGGAAGTATAGAGGCAATAAAATTACTTAATTTTGGCTACCTGGGCTTTGATGTTTTTAATTTATACGTGGAAATCATCATTCCCTTGCTATAAAATTAGTTGTATTTTGCAAATTCCTACCATAATGTTCTTGTCCATTACTATTTCAATATATACTTTCTTTAAATACTAAGTCCCAGCTTTTGAAGTTTGCATTGCCTTCTACAAACACTTATTTTCTGACAAAGAAACTGAACATTATTAGACTTAATTAACTGCCAGGATCACACTGCTAGCTATCCTATTAAAATAATGTGTTGTAGGCTGCAATTAGATGAACATAAAAGGGATTGGAGTAAGTGTAGTCAGAGAAAGTTTCAGAAGTGTCAATGTTTGAACAAGTTTTGAGGAAAGATATAATTTTCCAGGAGAATCAAATGTAGGAGAAAAGAGTCTTAAAAGTAAGAATTGAATAAATATTCAAGATTATCTCTTCCTTTTGAATTGCCACCACCAGTGAGTTTTCAAACATCAATATTTCTCAGTTTTTTGATTGTCAGATATAAGTCCATGTTTATGTCAATATCAATAAATAAATCAATTGCCTACATTATTAATTTAAACATAGAGTACTTGCTAGTCTGATAAATACATATCTGCCTCAGATTTTACTTTGTAGTTATAAATGATTCACTTGAAAATGCACATTTTCCATTTTCCTAGCACTATTTATTGAGGATATTTTCCTTTCTCCATTGTATACTCTTGGCTACTTTGTTATAGATTAATGCCATGTAAATGTGGGTTTATTTCTGGGCTTTCAACTCTGTTTCATTGGTCTGTATGTCTGTTCTTATTATGATACCAAATTACTTTCATTACTATAACCTTATAGTATAGTTTGAAGTCTGGGAGTGAGATACCTCCATTCCTCATTTTTTTGGTCAAGATTGATTTGACTATTCAGTATCTTGTATATTTCCCTGTAAATTCTGGTAATGTTTTCTCTATTTCTTTGAGTAATGTTTTCTCTATTTCTTTGCTGGAAGTTACATTGAATTTAAATATTACATTGGGTAAGATGACCGTTGTAGTAATGTTATTGTGCCATGAATATGGAATATCTTTCCGTTTTTTGTGTCTTCTTTGATTTTTTATAATATATCTCATTTGTTTTGTTTATTCCTAAATATTTAATGCTTTTTGATGCTACTATGAATGACATTATTTTCTTGATTTCTTTCTTTCTAGCTAATTATATCATATGATTACATGATTTTGTGGCCTTATAATTTACTATACTGATTTATTATTTCTAATAGTTTCTTTAAGTCTGTAAGTTTTTTCTTTGCATACTACCTTGTAATCTACAAATAGTGATAGTTTTACTTTTTAAAATTGCATTCTCTTTATATCTTTCTCTTGGCCATTTGCTCCAGCTAGTCTTCCAATATAATGTTTAACAGTAGTGGTGAAAGTAGACATCTTTGCCTTGTATTTTATCTTAGAAAAGAAGCTTTCATTTACTCGCCATTGATTGTGATGATTCCTGTTTATCACATATATTTTATTATGTGGCTGTATGTTCCTTCAGTCTGCATATATCCTCAGAATTTACTTGTTAATTGCTTCCATAATTCAGTAAAAATTCCAAAGGGGTTATGTGTAGTTCTATTAACCCTAGGCAATGTCAGTCAGAGGCAAATTGGGAATAGTTACATAAAGTGAGGCATATGTTCATAAAATTGTCATGTGATTTACATTCTTCAATTTCTATAGTTGCTCTTGTAAGAAATAACATTCAAGTAAAAGACATAACCTTTACCCTGAAATTAGCACTCATTATTATTTATTCCAAAAACTGCATTTTAAACAGAGAAATTATTAAAGTTTAAAAGAATCTTACACAACCACCAAGTATCAGCTAAGGGCAAATATTGTGCTATTTGTATAGAACACCAAGATGATTAAGACATAGGTATTATTCATGTGAAAAAATGTTTGGTGACTGGAGATACATACAGTGCTATATGAGATTATTAATCATTGTATTTTTTTAACCTCCCAGTACTGCCACTTATAGAACAATACTTTAGAGGAAACAATACTTTAGAATAAGTAATGGGGAAAAAAAGAGATATGAATCATAAATTGTAGGTGAGAGTAGAGAGGGGAAGCAAGAGAGAAAGAGGGGAGAGGGAGAACAAAAAGAAAGCCTAATTTTGGTTTAGTCATAAATGATTAAGTCACAAATGATTAAATGAATCAAAACAATCAGAACTTAACATTAAGAAACTTAAAAACATAGATAATGTCACAAATTAGCATAGTTATTTGGGCTCCTATAACAAAAAAATACTATAATATAGTCTGAGTGATTTAATCAACAATATTTTATTTCTCTGGAGAGCAGGAAGTCCAAAAGCAGGTGCCAGTAGATTTGTTGTCTGATGAGAGACACCTGATTCTTAGGCTGCAGTCTTCTTGCTGAACCTTCTTTTGGCAAAAAGGGCCAGGGAGCTCTGGGGGATTTCTTTACTCAGGGGATTAATCTTATTCTTAGGGATCTACTTCATGCCCGAATCACCACCTGAGGACCTACTGCCAATTCTATCACATGGGGATTTTATTGATATAAGAATTTGGGGGTTGGTCATAAAGATTCAGCCTAAAGCACGAAAGATGCAAAGTAAGCAAAGTATGAATACACATGATTGTGTATTGAAAAGATCAGCAGAC
Organism: Talpa europaea; assembly: GCF_964194135.1. Classification (NCBI taxonomy): domain Eukaryota; kingdom Metazoa; phylum Chordata; class Mammalia; order Eulipotyphla; family Talpidae; genus Talpa; species Talpa europaea. The sequence continues at coordinate 131,269,261 of NC_140070.1, forward strand.
AGGTAAATATAATAGGAGTTAAGGATTTTGTATCCACTTAGTTCTATAAAGATTAAAGTGTTACATATACGCATGAATGCACACACACACACATACAAACACATATATATTCTACAGATTAACAGAACTCTAAACAAAAATGGTTACACTTAATATGTTTGGATTTGGGAACAGCAACATTACTAGCAATAATAACGCTATTCTTTGTTTCTGTTTTGTTTTCAGTATGAGCAAATAAATAATTTTGTTGAGGATAAAGGAGTGAACTTTCTCATTACTGAAGCAATGACTTTATATAGAGGTTGGGTTAGAATAGAATTTCATCTGTGGTGTCTGGTTGGACTTAGGTTATCAATATATGATCAATATGTCCTAAGGCTCCAATTTGAAGGGGTTTCCACTGGATAATTTGAGATATTCTATCAAAATAAATAACAACTACAAATTATAACTCAATAAGTGAAAAAATGTATATTCATAGTTAAATAAGTTTAAAGTAAAAGAGGAAAATATTCAATTAGAGTTTAATTCCTGTAATACACAGGAATGATAGACTGGTGGACATTTTATAAAACACTCATTTAACAACCATAATGCTCACAATTACTTCAGATAAGATTTAGTAATGACTACTAAGACTTATTGATAAAAGGATAACGAAAAACTGTGTTTTAGTTTGTGTGTGTGTGTCTAGAGCACAAATTAAAAAAATAAAAATTGTGAACTCTGGGTGAAGAGTATGGGAAATTCTATTTGCTAGTCTTGATACTTTAAGTGCTAAAGTATGGGGATATATTATAAGGATTTGTAATCCCAATTTTATTCACTACAACATGGAATATAGTATACAATTTTAATCATAAAAATGCTTTAGGTAACAAAGTTTATCTTTCCCAGTATAGAATATGGATTCTAAGCACATAACTTTTCCCTTGTTTCTTAAAGTGGTCAAAATGTTTAAAATTTGATTTAATCAACTAATGAACAACATATTTTATTTCTGTGGATTCTATTAAAACACTCTCAACATAAAAGTTTTCCCTGCTTAAAAGTGGGTGCTATCAGAAATACTTTTCTAATATGACAGAAGAGATGTGGCATAAAAATAAGAACTAGATTCTGGAAGCAGACATCATGGATTCAGATTTCATCTCAGCCATTTTGAGTTCTTTGATGTTGGAAAAGTTACTCGGGCACTCGAAGATTTTGTCAGTATGATGTGTATGATGAGGATAATTATTAGTAGTCATTTCAAGAAGTTGTCATGGGGCCAAAAAGAAAATTCAAGAAATGTCTGCACCATCCTTAGATTTTTAATAGAAGTTAGATATTATAATAAGGATTTCACATAATAAATAGAGATAATTGGATACTAATTCTCCTCAAACATTAACTATGAAACTCTTCCAGAATATGAAATCTTAATGAATTCATGATCTAAATTTAAGAATAAAGTTAGATTTTTATTGGTTAACTTAATGCATAGTGTATTATAGTATTTCTATATATTGATTTTCCATGATACATGCCTGAATCTCATATAACATGATAATGCAGTTACTTCAATAAAAAAAGAGAGAAAATACATTGAATAAGACTAAATTTTAAATAAGGCAAATAAGGGAAAATTTAAAGTAGAAAGTGACCCGTAGGCATACATGAAAATTATTAATACACTAGAGATTAGGGACATTCTCTTTGCCTAGGGAAAGAGACAATAATGTGTTCTTTGATTTTGAAAACTAAAATGTTATTCCTATTATAAGTCATTTATCAAGTAAAATTACAATATTCTATTTTAAATATAAATTAAAATACTATGTTAGTAATTTAATTAATTCACACTTCAAAGGTGATGAACATAGGTTTTTCAATTTTTTAAAAAGCAAAAAATTCAAACATATCTAAAGGAAATTTCTCAAGTTGGTACTTTATATGATTTTCATTTCTAATTTCATTAGATATGCTCTGATAAGAATTCACAACCTGAGCAACTACTTGATAATTCAGCATTCCTTTATATTGTTTGCAGCCACAGACATATTTTTAATTGAAAATCCAAAATGTTTCATGTTGTACTTGTCATCCTGTAATTTACTGAATACTCATTTAAAAATAGTTTTAATTGTTCTTTTATTAGCTTTTCTTTGAAAACTCAGATGCTTTGTTTTATTACTGGTTCCCTTTGCTAAATAAATCCAGTAATGCAAGAAAAGCAGAGAAAATCGGTTTTCTTCTCAATTTTTCAGATTTGCATGATTGGATTGCTTCTTTGCCTCTGGACACTGCACACTTTGATGAATACTGACAAGAGTTTTAGAACAAAAATTGGTTTTAGGCAAAAAGAAGTCTGGAATATAATCATTATTTTAGAACCATCAAAATGACACAAAATTAAGAGTTAGTTATAGAGATTTTATTATGAAGTTAGTAACTGAGATTAGACTTCTGGTGCTTGGTTAGTTTAACTGATTTAATTATCATGCAATTAAGGAAGAAAAAAAATTTTGGAGATTTAAAAAAAAACCTAGGTACCATCTATTATATCAATATATTATTCTTTCCATAACAACTACTAAATCTGTTGTTTTAATTATTTTATAGTCATCACTGGAACACATGCAACTTTTAAAAATCTTAAATCCTGTTTTAAATGGCATTAACCATAACTCTAGAAAACAGAAGACTTTCTTTGGTTCATTAAAATGTATATTGCTTTGGATGACTGAATTGAAGAGAAAAAGGGAAGGAAACGGAGAATTAACATAGTTAAAATTATTGCATTACCTACAGTAATATACAGATTCAATGCAGTCCCTCAAAAGGAATCATCTTATAGACTTAAATCCTCCAAGTATCTATAATGTTCTCTTAAGTAATAGCTGTGATTTATCAACATCGAGGTACTTTATAGCATTCTATAAATATGGCAGAATATCACTGGCTCATTTAAGAAAGTCTCCAATATGTGTGACTTAACACCTTTTTGCTTATGAAACATAACCTGAATTTGAACAACTGGTGACAGTTTTAACTCTACAGTGTTCCACTTCTTTGATTTTTATGGATCTATATAGCAGTCCTTATCCTAGAAAATTACCCATTGAATTCATTTGGGGTAACATGTGCCCTAAGAAATGTATGTTCAGGCCTGTGAATATCAATAATTTAAAATAAAAGGGCGAAGAAGCACCAACAATTAAGCTCTTAAAATGTGCCTTTTAATTAGAAAAGGATGTAAAAATAGGACAAACTTTCAAGTAGTAAAATGAAACCCATTTGTAACATATTGGCAATTAAACTTATTCCTTATTTTATTATTCCTTAGGTACCCTATGTTGTACTTACAAGGCCATCCTAATTCTTAAATGCTAGTTTTGAATCACAAGTTTAAGCTGACAGTTACTAGGTTTCTTATTTCAGGTTTTTAAGTTCTTCTGTGTTGCTTTCTTTCTTTAGGTATCATTAGTTTCTTTTTAAATATTTTGATTTATAACAACCCATTTTCTGGATATTGCTAAGTATGCTTAGAATACAGTAAGTATTGAGTAAAATTTTTATTCAGGCATCTGATGTTCTTAATGGATGTCTGAGAATTTTTATATACATTATAGTTCATACATTTAAATGAACAAAAACTATTCCTAGAGTCAGAATATATAGCCTAAATTTTCTGACAAAATGATAATTTTGTCCCTTCCCTTGAGGTTCAGTTTTATGTATTTAACTACATGTTATTGAATGCCTATTATTTCACAGCAGTGATAAAGTATTAAACCAGTTAAACTAACCAAGCACCATGGAAGTCCTTTAGTCTCATGGTTACTGATAATTGAAGTATGTCCATAATATATAATTTTCCGTAATGAAAATATTCTCTGCACAAGAAAACTCCTTTGCTTACATTGTGTTTTTAGAAAACAAATAGATGGTTTTATTTCAGATAAATGAAATTTGTATTTAAACCACTTGTACCTCAAAGAATTAAAGAGTTGGGCCTCTCTGGTGACACAAGTGGTTAAGTCTCAGCAATATCAGGCTATCACCAGCCACTGGGGCATTAGTTCAATGCCCCATCAGGGAGATGGCCCACCTGGCAGCAGACCTCCTGTCTCGTCCACTGCTCCCCTCAGCAGTGTATTTCAGTGGACCCACCTGCTCTGTTCCCCACTCAGTCTCTGGTGAATTCTCTTATTCCCCACACCTCTAGTCTACACCCTAGTTCTTGTATGCATAAATAAATAACCATACTTTTCTCAAACCAATTCTGGACTTTAATCTAGAAAATCTTCTATATAAGAAAATACTTTCTGTGCTTAGCAGATCAGTTGATCTAAGGAAGCACACAGTCACCAAGAGTGGCAGAAGTGAGTATTTTGTAGATGCTCTAGTAGTTTTTGTTTATCACATGAACTAATAGGGTTTAGATTTCTACTTATCAAAAATTCAATCTTCTGCTAGATCCTGTCTTTCATAATTAATCAAAACAAGTCTTTTTTACTTATTTTAATTTACTGAGATATTGGCTTACAATATATGATTTAGAGATAAAGGATTATACCCTTCAGATGTGTGTTACCACACCAAGTGCTCCAACAAAAAACTGAAAGTCCAACATAGCCCATTGTGCCCCAACCCGACTCTGCTTTCTCCCCAATTCTTTTCCCTCTGGTAGTCTCAGTTTGACAGTTTTCTAGGATCTGTTACTGGTTTGGTTTTACCTGACCCTTTGTTTTGTTTCCACGTATAAAATACCCATCTGCTATTTGTCTTTCTCCTTCTGTCATTTTGCTTAGCATAATCCTTTCCAGTTCTATCCATGTTGTTTCAGATGCCAATAATTTACTATAGATAGATAGATAGATACAGATATAATATGATATTCTGATAATTTATGAAAGATACACACACACAGGTGAGTAGTATTCCATTGTGTATATATGCTATGTCCTGCTAATACACTCATCTGTATTTGGGCACTTAGATTGTTTTTATAGATTGACTATAGTGAATAGTGTTGCTGTGAACACAGAAGTGTGCTCCTAATACAAATCCTTTTGTATTATTATTTTTAATTTTTCTGGTAAAAAATCTGTATCTGACAGAAGGAAAAGATCCATGTCTTTATGGTTGAATTTTCAGATTTATTCTCTCTTGGTAGTCAAATATCCCCTTGCGGACACAAAATACTATATATTTTATTTTTCTGTCTCCCATTTTATTGATTTCTGTTTTGCTATTTGTTCAAGCATCTTAAGGGTGCAGAATTTCCACTTTCACAGCAGGTGGCACTGTATGTTGGGAAGAACTGACCTATATCTTTTTAATTCAGGGGTGGGTGAGGGATCTGGATGGGTTAAGTCGCTGGTGGAAGTGGTGTTCCTGGATGACACATGTTAGTGACACTGATGATGACCCTTTTCTCTGACTTCCCAGGTGCATGTCTGGAGGTCAGTCTTTTAACACTTCCTTTCTGGATCAATAAGTCCCAAGGAATGGGGGAGGGGTTCTTATACTCCATGCATTGTCCTTTTCACTGGCTTGTCTGACACACACCAACACCCCTGCACTTATCTCCCCATAGACAATAGTGAACATCCATACCAATCAGTTCTTCCCTTTCCAAGGCTGCCAACCAAACATGGCAGGGGAATCTTGCACTGGTTCCTGTCCCAGTTGCAGTCTCCATGTATCTCTGTCTACCCATCGTAACTGTGTGTTGTTAAAATTTCCTCAGTGTTCCTCTGTCTTTGTTAGCATTGCTCTCTGATGTTCTAGGGGTTACAATGTTTGCGTGAGTCCAGTGCCTCTCAGACTACCTTAGGTTATCCCACTGGGAGTGAAGCAGGGAACTCCCTCTGAGGCCATCTTCCCTTACCTCCTACCTGATCAACTCTGAAGACTATTCACTTGGAGGGGCTTATTATTCTGGGATTAATGTTGCAGATTTCTCTTCCTCTCATTTCCTCATTGAACTAATGTGTAATGGGTTGCACTATGCCCCTAGCATTCAGTTACATTTGTGTGTACCTGTCTCATATTAGATTTACTTTAATGCCTTTGGGTCTTCATTGTGTATTTCTCATATATAATGAATTTTTCCTTATTCTTAGAAGGGTTCAGATTTTAGGTAAGGTTTGACCTCAAGGAAGCCTTCTCAAAGTCTCCATACAATCCAGTATAGTTCAAATGCTCCTGTTTTCTGATCACAAATGGTTCTTTACATATCTATAAATGCATTTGTCATAATGTATTATATGATTATTATATTATTTATTCTTATCACATTTTGTATAATAGCTTTTTACAGCAATTTTTTATTATTTTAGATAACTTACCTTAAATTTGATAGTTCTCAGAATTACTGATAAATTTAGAATGTTGCATGTTTTTCATTCACAAGTTTCAAGACTATATTGTTAAACTGTTTTTACAATGCTTCATTAAATTAGTATTTACTGAAGAATGTATTGTCACATACCCAACAGGGTACTGGAGAAGTTAAGCAGGCACATCAAAAGACTATGACAAACTTCTGTTTCTGAACATGACAGAATAGTTGATATTACATTGACATTCTCATGGAGAAAAATTCAGTGAAGAAGTAACTCCATCCTACCTTCAGTACCCCCAGATTGTCCTTTTATTGCATTAAAATAATAGAAATGAATTTAGAAGATACTGGCAACAATTACATTATATTTTGTAAGAAAAAGAAAACTCACTGGAAAAATGAGAAGACTTGCATAGAAATTTCGTGATAGGGTAGGCTATATGAAAAGATGCTTAACATTATTCATTGTTAGGGAAATGCAAAATAATATCATAATAAAATATCACTGCTACCCCAGTAACTGCTCAGTTTCTAAGACAAGACAAGCCGTGGTATAGAACATATTTTTGAAGAGGAGTGAACCCCTAAATCATATACAGTTCTGTAAGTCAGTGTTACCTCAATTAAAAAAAAAAAGGCAACCAAACACCAAAATTATCTTTTCTGTTACTATTTGCTGAAGGTGGATATGTACTATTTCATTAGAAGCTTTACTCATAAAGGCAGTGAGGGATCTTGTTTACTTTATAAATGAAAAGCATTTATTTTTTATAATAATATACCAAAATAGTTCTAGATGACCTTGGAGATATTTTGTAAAAAATTACCAAGATCCTTTTCAACCTAATTCGATTTCAGTCTTTATATTTGTCTTGCAAATCGTATTAACAGATTTATATTTACTGATAAATTTGCCCATGACTTTCATGTGACTTAACTTTACATAGTAATATTTGAATGATTTAATATTGAAAGAAAAATACCTAAAAATTCAGCATGTAATTTTCACCATTATTTGTAAAATATTTATTTAGAGCTATGGGGATATGAATGGTTAAAGCTGCATCTATTTTTTTAAAGAATAGCTTTGGAGCATTTGAATAGATCAAAGAGATAATTAAGAAGTAAAGGGAATTTTTGTCATGTACTTCAACAAAACAAAATATGCCCTTTCTCTGTCTCTCAGATATTTTAAAAATTCTACTCGTATGGCCTTTGTTTCTTCCAATTTTAGGTTACATTTAATTAGAAGACTTCCCCGTGTAACACTTCCCACTGTTCTCAGTTACCCTCTCTGTCTCTGTCATCTGCGTAGTACAACTTTGAAGAGGCTGTTTTAAGGCTGTTAAGGTTTCTTTCAATTTAAACTCAGATTTCTTGTTATATTCAAAGATTGTGTGAAGCGTATTTTAATAAGGTGTTGGGGTACATTAAAGAAATGTAGGTGTTCCTGGTCTCTTAGACTCCCAGGAAAAGAAGAATATGAGCCTAGAGGCTCAGACCCTCTAGGACACCCTGGTTTTCAGCTTGCATGGAGTGCAGTTACCTATCTTATTGCCCCTGGTTCTTTACTGAAACCACAGACAAATGTAGTTTTTTTTTTTAAAATAAATTTTATTTTTATATTCCCCATACAATTGCAACCCCCTTATTTTCACCCCAATCCTTCCCCTCCCCGCCCCCAACTCCCATAGAGTGTCTCTGGTTCATAGTTTTTTGTTGATTTTGATTTTCACTTTCTTAGGTATTCATTTTCCTGGTCCCTTATTTAAGTTTTCTAGATTCCTGCTATGAGTGAGACCATCCGGTAATGTATTTGGGAAGTGAGTTAATACCTCAGTGACCTCCCAGTAAGAACCACCGAGAATAAGAGGTCCAGGGATAAGGGCCCAGGCAACCTTTTCCTGAACCAAAAATTCTGGAAAGTAATGAATTATCATGTTCTGGATGGCTTGAGTCCTTACAGTCATGTGAAAAAAATCAGTTGAAGACCTCATTTGCTCCTCATCTCTCTCTCTCTCTCTCTCGCTCTCTCTCTCACTCCCTCTCTCTCTCATCTTTCCGATTTTCTCTTCAATCCTATTCACTCCACACACCCATACTACCTATACCCTAGGTCTTATTTCATGTTGTGTTTTTCAGATAACAAAATAAAACCTATGCTTTGGAACATACCTGCTATGGCCTTTGATTTTATATGTAAAAAGCAGAAGAAAGTTGACACTTAGAGGCTTATATTTTAGGAGAGCATAGAAATAATGTTAGCACTGTAGCTAGGAATGGAAATATACCCATCCTTTTTCTTTAAAAAAATAATGAATATATTGGTCACACACCTTGCCATTTTTTAAATAATGAAATGCAAGTTGGAGAGTAGTTTCCTCTCAAAGATGAAGATAGAATTGAGAAATTAATCCTTGTCTGGTCTAAAAGAAACACTTTTTTTTGGTGAAATACTTTGTTTAAACCTCTGATAAAATTTATGGTTTAATTGGAAGATAAAACAATAATTTTATGTCGTACTCAGTTTTTTAGTGTCAATTACAGTGAATGCCACAGTCTGAAAACTGTGATTTGTTGGCAGTCCTCAAGTTTTATTTTTGAGTAAGTTCCTTCCACTTATTTAGCTCTTCTATTTCCCTCTAATAGTGCTAGGCAATGTATGTGCATAGACCAGTGAGTTTAAAAATAATATCCTAGAGAAAAAATGAAAATTTCTCACAATATAGCTTTCAATATGTTACTATCACAAGTACTTATTTATGGGATGCTTTTGTTTTAGTACTCTTGCATAAAGCAGAAAGTATTATGTAGAAATCAATGGACCATCATTTATGTTTTTCTCCAAATTACAATATTTAGAGAGCCTTAGAAACTTTTATTGTACTGCGTACCTAATGTGCTCACAGTAATCTTTTTATTACAGTGTTGCTTAAGCTACTGCTGCTTTAAGCGTTAACAGCCATATTATTTAATCAATGACATCAAACTGCGGTGTTGAGAGAGTATAACTGTACCTCTTCATAAATTGGTAGGTTGTAGTGCTGTGTTAAGTAAAACAAAGAACAATTTATGCCTGTTGTTACTGCATATTTTTATCGCTCATTTTCTCTCAAAGTCATTTCTGTTGAATCAATGACAGGAGAGTATTTCATACTAATTTTTGTTTTTACCTTTTACTTTAAATTACATTAATGGCATCTCCTGGTTTCCCCATTGAGTCTCCTGAAATGGGAATTTGACAGCTAAGTGTAATATATAGTTCATTCTGCTTGAAAATATAATGAAATCTGTGTATTTATAGTACTACAATAATGGATTTATTGTGATAATTGCTAAAATGTTTTGAGCCAAAAGCATTTAAAATATTCAGAAAGGTTGAAGATATTCTTGCATAAATAGGCTTTTTTTTTTCCAGGATGGGAAAATTTCATGCAAAATGAACCTCTATATAAGTGCAAAGTGAGTTGGATGAGTAAAGGTTTCTTATGATGAGCAATTTCCTCCTGCAAGGTATATGTAAATGTTTTAGGAGAGCAGAGTATAATGCACAAAGGTAGAAAAGATGATTAACAAAATTACCTGCTGTCCTAGAGAATTAATTGGCTTCACTGGGAAAGCTGTTTATTCTCAGGGTATTTTAATGATTCAGATTCATGATAGGGTTGAATGAATATCTTCCTACTCATGAGTTAACCCTACATTAAAGTATTTATGAAGGATAAACTGTTCACTTATTTCTCAAGTTCTTTTGAAGGTAGCGAGAAGGTTAAATTGAGAACATAGAAGAATTTTTGCTTCAGAGAGAACATGTTGCATACTTGATAATATTTGAATGCAATTTTAATCAAAATCTTTGTTCAGTTTAACAATATTTCTAATTTCTTGTATTTTAATGACTGGCATTGAAAATAAACATGTAATCTGTATCTTTATACCCATAAATAATTAAGTTTGCAGTTAAGTTGTGTAATATGTTGAGTGTGTGGTGTGATAGCTATTTCAGAATGAGAAATAATCATATTGTAATATTAAATTTGAGACAGTTAAATTTTAGCCAAAAGATTAAATGCCAATATGTTTTATAAACATGTAGTGAAAAAGAATAATGTGGGCAAATTATATTTTTCTCTTACTATTTCCAATTTGATTATACTTTATTAATTCGCTATGCAATAAATCAGAAAACATTTTAAAATGTTTAAAAAAATCTTCAACTACTGAGCAGTTGAACATATTATTAGCTCTCTCCCATTGTTTGTTCTTAGTTTTAGAGCAACAGCAGCAACAGCAAAATATTAAAGGTGGCAAAATTTTCTCCATAAATGGAAATATAATGTCAGGGCCTCCCTGGTGGTGCAGAGGGTTAAGTGTCAGCACAATGAAGCTATTCGCAGCTACTGCAGCATGAGTAAGCTCTCTGGCCAGGGAGCTACCCACATGGCACAGCAGAGCTCTCCTGTCTTGCCCACTGCTCCCCTCAGCAGTGTATTTCAGTAGATCCGCCTGTTCTGCTCCCTACTCTGTCTCTGGTGAATCCTCTCACCCCTCACACCTCTGGCCTGTACCCCAGTTCTTGTATGCATAAGTACATAAATCTTTAAAATATATACATACACATATATATGTAATGTCTACATTTTTAAACCTTTATAGATGCATATACATTGATCTTCTAAATTTTCTGAATCTTTCTTACCCATGGTGAAGACTCTAAATGCAATTATTTGCAATTATTTTGCAGGTTTGGTCCATTAATGATCCTTCTATTTTTATTAGTGTCCCAAATTTTATCCTAATGATTTTAGAGAATTGTGTATCTACTAACAAAATATTATATGAGCATATATTAAGTTATGTTTAGTAAAAAAAGTGTTTAATTAGTGAATTAGTTGTAGTCTATCCTTACCACCATTTCACTCTTCCATTTCATTGGGTTTGACTTAGAATAAAATCAAAATAACCTCAATAATGCTATAAAGTAAAAAGAAGACATATATAGTTTAAGAATGAGCATGTAGTTTAGATTAAGAATTTTATTATGTAGTTGATATTACCAGTGTTAATTAAGTATGGATGCTAATAAAATTAGCACAATCTAACTTATCTTGACATTTCTCTATAAAGGAGGTATTATTTCACATCTCTAGATAAACTATCTTTGAAACTTAGTGTATAAAATGATATGGGAGTATATGATAGAAGGTGAGTATTCTGAAGCTCCCATGCTTATTTTCTGTGTGGTGATGTTATTTATTCTAATTCCTGTGTATGTGCATGACTAAATGAAGTTGATCACGTTAATGCTGAACATAAGGTTTTACACAATAAACATCCTCTACCTATTAACATAATGAATCCTGAATCATTGAGTATATAACCACTGTGAAAAAAAAAATATACAAAGTCCTTCTAAATACAATGCTTTTTTGGTTTGCTCATTACTAGCCTATCTGGAATGGATTTGAAAATTAACATCCATTTGGGCCAAATAGCCACTCTGTAAGACTGGTAGAGGTTATACATTATGCTCTCAATGATAATAAAGGATTTTGGGGGTTGTTTTTATTTTCCAGCAATATCTCTTATTCCAGCATCAGAACTACTCCCTAGGAAGTTCTCTAATGGTTCACACAGTATCCAAATTAATGAGGGTGACACTTTCTTAATGTTGCCATCTGTAGTAGTCACTATGGCTCCTACCCCTTCCACAAGGTGGCAAATTCTCCAGTTCTATTAACTAGCAAGTTATCTTGAGAATATGAATTTTTGGATTTGGTGGGAATGTGGCTCATACCTTAGGATAATTCTGAGTTCCTGCTCAGTCTTTCTGTAAATTAATCTAGATTAGCCTTAGCACCATTGTATTTTTTTTAAATTTATTTATACAAGAACTGGGGTACAGGCCAGAGGTGTGGGAGGATGAGAATTCACCAGAGACAGAGCAGGGAGCAGAACAGGAAGATGGACTGAAAACACTGCTGAGGGGAGCAGCAGGCAAGACAGGAGAGGTCTGCCATTCCATGTGGGTATCTCCCTGGCCGGGAATCAAACCCGCGCTGTAGAGGCTGTGGACAGCTTCACAGCGCTGCGCTCAACCTGCTTTGCTACTGCTCCTATCCAGTCTTTCTCCTTTCCTTTCCTACACCTAGTCTTATCGAATCTCTCTCAATTGAAGGGAGGAGCTAGGAGTGAACCTCTTTCAAGTGTGTGTGTGCGTGCACACACTACCTACATGTGCTCTTATAGGTACATGCACATGCATTCTTAAAAAATTGTTTATATAAAATTATGTATATATGCTTTATACATGTTTTAGCATACACATTTATGTATATATATTTATATGCACACAAATTAATATATCTATATATAGTGTATAAAATATAAAAATAAAATAGATAAAATAAATAAAATAAAATAGAGATAAAATATAAAAATCACAGTAAGGACTTGATATATAATGAAGTGTAAAATCATAGTATAGTCTCAGTACCTCTGTTACAGGGCAACCCCAATGTGAAATGGGGTGGCCTGACTGTGGATCCTCACCTATACGCTTAAAAGGAAGTTATAATGAGACTCAACTGCAGGCACACACGAAAAGGTTAATAAAGGGTTTTTTTTTTTACCAGAAAAAGGGGGGGTAATGAAGAGAGGAATGACTCAGGGAGAAAGAGCAAGAGATAAATTGGTGAGTGTGTCCTACCAGATTTGCTGAGCTGGGACCCCAATAGCAGGCTGAGAGCCTGCAAAAAACCAAGGACCCGCAAGGCCCACATGTCTGGTTGTATACCAGGCCTGGCAGCATAGCTCTACCGTCATTGCCCAGAAATCCTCCCTTTGGTAGTGATGACATTATGGGATTTGTAGTCTTGGATCTCTTTGGTCTGGGGTAGGGGTGGGTTCCATAAAGCCTCTGTGGAGTTCATTCAGGACACCCTTCCCTCCCAACACTTCATTTGTGCTAGTTTCAGTGTTGCCCTACTCCTATCCAGATCTTCTCTGTATGCAGTTTTTACTTTGAATTTTTGTTTGATTTTTTCACTATATTAGTCAGGGTCATATTCAGAGAAACATAACCAATAACACACACATACATACAATATATAAGATAGATATATATGCATAATTAGCGTATGTTTATATACCCAACAAATAAGACTGTGTGCATATCTAGCAACTATCTTCAATCTATGTTTATAGAGATAGTTGTCTACTTCTACCTTTTTTTGTGTCTCTACTTTCTCTCTTTCCCTCTCTCCCCCTCTACTTTTTTTCACTCTTATTTATGGAAATGCCTGTGAGCTAAGTTGGGACCTCACCTAGGTGGGTGGAGTGTGGGGGTTCACAATTAGGTTAACATGGCAGAGTTGGAGCTGGCAGGATGAACTAAGTGACATAGGGTCTATGTGGGGAAATAGTGGGGGTCCTGATGGAGGCAAATGTTCGAAGAAGCCATTCAGGATGTATCCGCACCTGACCCCCATGCTGATGCTCCTTATCTGCCAACACCTCCACCTTGTTAACATTTGAGTAAACATCCACATATTCCCCAAATCTAATATTATATAATTTTAGTAATACCATTTCTAGCTTTTATATAATTCAATAATATGCATTTTATTGATGACAAGTAAAATATAAATAATCTAAAATGAATTCAACATAGCATGCCTTTTTTATTAAGTATAAACTTCATTAAGCATAAAATAAAAAATATGCCCTTATATAAGTCACCAAATTATTATGTTGCAGCTTGCTACTAGGAGCGTGAACATAGCTTCATAACAGAGACAAAAATACTTAATACCACAAAGAGCCTCTATCACATATTAGGTATGCAATAAATAGCAGGTAAATAAATATCAGTTTATTGGGGTAGCTAGATTGACTTGCCAATGTGCTCAGCATCATATTGTAGAGTTTAAATGAAATTCCCATGGGGTTTAAATGAAATGCAAAATATTGCTCATGCCCACAAGCAACTTTTAAATTACTTTAAGACATTAATATTTAATACATAAAGCACTAGGAAGCGTGAAGAATATTACTTAAAGCTACTGTAAATCCCTATATTTTACTTGATACTATATTATATTATTATACCATTCAAAATAAAGCAATGCATGGTGGTGTAATAAAAGACAAAGAGATAATATTTTCAAAAGGTATATAGAATAGTTGTCTAAAATTTTCTGAAGCTATGTGTAGGGTCCACTAAAAATTGCAGTCTGTAATCTATTTTGTGTAGATTGTGAGACAATGTCTCAGAGATAGATAATTTGGAATTGGGTGTAAGAGTGCCCTCTAGGCAAAACTGAACAATGGGAAATTATGAGAAGGGCATAGTGATAGTTTCAAAAACAAACACCGATCAAACATTGTCGAAAACGTTACATATGGTCACAGCAATAGGTTTATGAGAAATTTCTTAACCTGCAAAACAAAACCAGTGCAGGAGTACTTAAAAATATTTTTCTGCAATGTGTGAGTCTTGTGCACTAAAGGAGAGGCACCTGTCACAAATTATCTTCCAAGAATAGTACACCCAAATAATCCATGTAAAAAGTTATTAAATGCCAGTCTCAGTGTTAAAAAATTTGCTGGCTTTGCACAGTACATTATTTAAGCTAATTTGCTTCTCTGACTAACATCTATAACAAAATCTCACTGGTATAGTCATCAGTGACTTATTGGCAATATAAAATAATTGAAATTATCAACAGATGAAATTAAAGGAAAAGGTTTAAATGATAGAATCATAGTACATGCCAGCAATTTCTCAAAGTGAATTACCCAAATATAATTGCACATCTCTGCTGTGTTCTAAAGTTCAACAGCCTGAAATGTTATTGAATTATGCATGCATTAATAAGGCACTGCATACCAAAATGGGGAAATAACACAAATGGTTTAAAATCTATATGAGCTAGAAATCTATTAATGGTGTCAATGAATTATATGCTCCATTTTTTGTTACCCTTACTTCCAGATGCATCAACCAAAAAGGATGAGGCTCATATAAGTTATTCCTTTATATATTGTCTTATATATTTCATCACTAAAATCTTAAGACCTAAACCTTATGTTTTTATATTATTTTGCTTCAAAAGAAATGAGTTTTTATGTATCTTCCTTCAATAGACTTTCATATTTTAAGACAAATAAATTTGAATATTTTAAGACAGTATTTCATATAGTTATACAGATAGATGACATGGTTTGGGGAACATTTACTAATCTATTGTGTTTGAAAGGTTATGTTTCTATAAAAGAGATGGAGCATAGATGGTATAAAATGATGTTTATGTTCTGTTTTTGCAATTCCAATGAAACCATTTGTGAAACTTAGTTATGAGTCATTTCCATTGGCAAACTTGCCAATTTAATAGGCTTACTGCATAAAAATATATAGTGACATGTCATAAATAATACTGGTCAAGGCATTTAATAGCAGGGATTAAAACCTAGCATACTTTAAACAAAAAAAAAACTGCAACATATTCACAAGATTTATGCATAATGGAAGAGACACTGTAAGATGCTGAGACATATGAAGAAAATTATTAACTAAAATGCAAAAACATTAAAATCAGAAAAATTAGAGATACCTAGTTTTCTAAAAAGTATGTTATTTTTCCCCCTCAAATCCTTATGTGACAGTTCTCATTATAGCTTGAAAATACACATGTGGATTCAGAAATATCTGAAAATTGAAATAATAAATAAGACATATATAGTCATACAAACATGAACAAGTTTAAACATTCTTAAATTTTTATAAAATAAAACTTAAATCCAACCAATATTCTGAAGGAGTTATGATTTTTTAATCTTAATCAATGTAAACCAAAGCTGCAGCTGCTACTTAAGGTCTACCAAATAATAAGAAAAGATTAGTTTGAAATAATTTTGGACATTTGTGTATGCATTTAGTATGTACACAATACTGAATTCAATTCTAATTTGGAATTTAACAGTTCATGCCTGAAATAGAGTATTTTCTAAAATAATGTATTTTAATTAATTAGAAAATATCTTACCCAGCCAAATTTTAAACATTTAAAAAATATATATTGGTTTAATATGTCTTTCATATATGCTGTTTGCTCACCATACCAATTTACTAATCTTTTGGTTGCATAGTTAGGTCATACCAACCAGATTTCCTTGTGTTCAGTGCAGCCATATGATTGAGTCCTGGCTAATTGAAAGAATATATAGATGACATAGTCAGGTTGGTCACTGAAAAAATAACCATATTCATTCCTACATTTTCATCCTCCTGTATTTAGTTTGGTGGTTAACACCTCAAGGTCATAAAGAAGGATAGAACCACAAGATGTAAAGAAGCTTTGACTGTTACCATACATCATGTATTACCCAAATAAATATTCTTAAGACTTGTTAAAATATCTACTGAAGCTATGCTAAAAATTCTCAATATGTCCATCAGACATTCACTATTTTTATTTAACAAAGACAAAATTGAAATATTCCTTTGCAAAATTTTCCAATTCTAAGATTTACTTCATTTGAATATATGTAAATCACATATATAAATATTTTACATTAAGTTGAAAATGTGTAGTTAGATCAGATCATTCTCTATCTAAACTAGCTAATTTTTAAATAGGACATGCAATTTATCAGAAAAGATTCCATTTTCTTAGAAAGCAAATAATGAAATCCACATTTGAGATATATATTGACTAAGTAAACAAAATATACTTTAAAGAAAATTAAAATCTTAATTTCCTCTGACTTGACTTCAAAAACATTTGTTATTAAAATGGAAATAGTATTTCACTGAAGTCACAAAACTGTTTCTAAATAATAAGTGTCCTTCATGAATTTACTGGCAAGTAGGTAGTAAGAACAAGATTATTTGTGTTAATATAATTCCATTTTATGATCACTTGTTTCTTTCGTTTCCTTCCTTCAAAAAATAAAATTCAAATGATACAAAATTACTGATATTTGAAATAATTTTTTCCTTCTTTCAACTTGAGTTAAAGAATAGCTGAAGCAAAAATTAGTCTAGTAATTTATCTATCACTCTTACCTTTCTGTCTTGTTAATATTCAATTTTGATAAATATATCATGCAGGCTAAATGACTGAAGTGCGTTTTTCTGAATAACAGCAAAATTTACTTAAAAACATCATTCATCATTAATACATCATGAATGAGTATAAGCCTAAGTTTATCTGTATCCCCTTTTTCATGATCAGGAAATTATGACTCATCTTGGTATTTATTCAATAATCTTGAATTTCATGTGCTTTCTGTATTGTTACTATTAACCTGGATGCTGTTTTGATTAATTCTAGAAGGCACAAGAAGTAACATAACTTGATAGCCTCAGGGCACTTCCTTGGCCAGACTGGAAATAAAATTCAAAAAAGAATTTGCTAGTGAAACAGACTAATTATTTAAACAACTAAAATAAATTAGCAAATGTCATAAATCCTTCCATGCTTTTACAAATAGACGAAAAGATATATTTAAAAATAACAGCAACAGTTTTATACAACATGCTATTTGTAGTAACTAAACAATGAGCATTCTGATATGATCCCAATGGGCATACTTCAATAAACAGTTACAAGAAATAATATAAAATAATAGCAATAAAATGAAATAGACTAAAATGGAGACATCATAGCCTGGGTAAAACCAAGCCATTTAGAAGCCTGTGGAGTGTGGGGCTTCAGGCATCCAGCAGGTCTTCTGTGCTGAGATGTGCCTACAAAACTGGGAAGAATTTAAAGACAGATACTACAAATCACCCAACTCAATTGATATTCAACTCAATCACTTACCACTAAATCTTCACCCAATCAGAATTTGACTGACTTCTAGCCTAATTTGCATAGAGAACCTGGGTGTGAAATGTATCATCTCTTTGTTGTATATATATAAACACTGTCACAGAATAAGTAGAAATACCATTGAAGAACTAATTGGATTAGTGTCTTCTTGCTACAGTCCTAAAGCCCCAAATAAATACTTCTCTGTTCCAGTTTAATCAGGTTTTAGTTCCTTGTTTAACCACAGTATATAGGCATTTTGTGTGTGTGTGTGTGTGTGTGCACGTGCATGTTAAGAATGACAGATTAATAATTATATGATTGTTACCATTCTTTTCATTGATTCAGTAAATTGCATTGATAAATTTCTGATGCTGAACCATCCTTGAGTTCCTGGAATAAATCATACTTGCTCATAATGTCTGATCCTCTTAATGTATTGTGTCCAATGACAGATGAGTGATTTAAGAAGATGTGATGTATAAACACAAGGGAATACTACATAGCTATGAAAAGGACGAAATCTTACTATTTTCAACAATTTGGATGATTTCACTTATATGTGGAGAACAGAAAGATTAAAGGAGCAGACAAAACGAAATCAGAAAAACTACAGAAATATGACTGTAGAATTGAGGCTTATATTGCTTAGAATAATTGAGGCTTCCAGATAGTGAATGGGAAGGTGAGGAACAAAAAGGAACGTGGACCTAATGGACTATGATGGAGGATTATGAGAAAAATTGGAGGTAGTTGTGGACTGAACACATATCTCTGAATCATATACAACATTGTATGCCCATATAATGTATCAGTTCTGGGCATATTGTATTAAACAAAAAAATTCTGTTACTATAATATGAACTAGATGGTAATTAGAATAAAGTATAACACAAGTGAGTATGTGCATCTCTTAATTAGTGATGACTATCACAAATTTTGAAGTTACAAATTAAAATGACTTTCCATCTAGTATTCCATATCTAATATTAATTAGGCATTATGGTAATTAGTGGCTTTTTTATATAACCAAGGGCACAACAGTTTTACCTCCTAAGAACCATTTTTGAGAAAACTAACAGAAAATATTCTTAAACAAGGGCCTCCGGTGGTGGCGCAGGCAGTTGAGGCCATGCTGTGAAGCTGTCTGCAGCCTCAGCAAGGCTTCCATCCCAGCCGGCTGGCCAGGGTCCTACAGGGCGCGGCAGACCTCGCCTGTCTCGCCCGCTGCTCCCCTCAGCAGTGTATTTCGTCAGTCTGCCTGTTCTGTTTCCTGCTTTGTCTCTGGTGAATCCTATCACCTCCCATGCATCTGGCCTGTACCCCGGTTCTTGTGTAAAATAATAAATCTTTTTTAAAATAAAAAAAAGAAAATATTCTTAAGTGAAAAAAAAAAAGGAAAGAAATGTGAGATATTTGTGAGTATGGAATGCAAGCAGTCTAAAATGAAGAGATCCAAGACAGCAGTCACTAGGAAGAAACATAGGAGTAGTAAATTATTTAATGTGTTTTTTCTCTAAGGAGAGAAGTGTTCCAGTTTTCCAACTTAGAAACTTTCAGATTAATGAGTGTCATGGGCAAGAAAAAAAAATCTGAAAGAATGAGTAAATTATTAATTCTGAGTAAAACAGAATATTTTGTAAGTTAACAATATAATCATAAATGAATTTGTCACTAACAGTAATTGTATAAAACACTGAATATAATTTTAAATTGCATTTTTACTATAGGGATAGTAGAAGATATTATTTGTAGTCATTTTTGAGGTGATTTGTAAAATGTGTAGTATTCTCCATTTTTTAAGGGCTAGGCAGTAGATGGCATTAAGTTAATATGAATGTGCATGCTATACATAAAAATACATAATGTTCATAATAGGCACTTATATAAAAACTCTAGAGAAACATAATAAAATCTTAAGAGTTAGAGTGTATTGAATCTGTTGATTCATGGATAATTGTGTAGATACAGGAAATAACTTCTATAATAAACCTCATATAATGTTTTGATTTTTTTAAACAATATGCACATATACATTTGATTTTTAAATTTAATCACAAAGACAGCATTTAATATGTGTCAATTGTTCTTATGATTAAGCAATGAAAAGAGTTTGCAAGACTATTTTGTAATGTTTGTAAGACAAATGAGTGAGAAGCAAAATGAAAAACCCAAGCCCTAAGTGTCCTATTTATTTTGATTTCATGATTTA
Source organism: Talpa europaea (assembly GCF_964194135.1). Classification (NCBI taxonomy): domain Eukaryota; kingdom Metazoa; phylum Chordata; class Mammalia; order Eulipotyphla; family Talpidae; genus Talpa; species Talpa europaea. The sequence goes on from NC_140070.1 coordinate 131,289,623, forward strand.
TTCCATGATTTTTTAAAGGAAGTCAAAATTATATTAAAATAGGAACTGTTTTTTTCAATATAGCATAGAATTATGAATTGTCAATGTATTTATGCATATGAACATACTCATATACATATACATATGCATGTTTATTCTGTCTATTGATTTTGAATATATAGTAATAGAAATTAGTCACTAAAATGCTTATTGAAAATTTGTTTTTCTATTGCTTTGCACCAATTACCTTCTTAAAATTAGGTGGGAATTAGTTTGATTAGTTTGATGAAATGTTCTGATTGAGACACCTCAGGTATAAATCAAAATTGGCTTAATTTAATTTCCATTTGTGATTTGATTAGAATCATATTGCAGCTAGACTTATGCAGATGGCCTAGAATTGACAATGTATTTTTTTTTTTTTTGCTTGAATTTCATTTTTGGAAAACCTAATCACTGTAAAGTATTAAGTGACATTTAAAGAGCATAATTTCCATATACCTACTGATTTAACTCCTTGGTTTATTTGTAGAATTTTTTCTAGTGCTCTCATTTTTTTTTTTAAGTTTGAGTTTTTAACTTTATATCTTTATCTAGAGTTCTATGAAATTGCACTGATTTTCAAGACTGTAACCTCTGTGCAAAAAATTAAAATATTCATACTCACAAGGAACTTAGATGTTAGCAGGATCTTACTCCTTTCAGAGGCAATGCAGGTAACTCCTTTCTGTCTCTTCCTGCTCCTGGTACCATTTGGAAATCCTTTGCTTGTGATTATATCATACTTTTGTCAAAGCCAATAGCTTCAAATCTCTCTGCTTCATCTCCACACTGCGATCTCCTCTTTTGTGTAAAGTCTCCTTTGGCCACTCTCATAAAGAAAGGTATATATGATTGCAATAATGGCCCAACAGGATAATCCAGGATGACCTCCCCAATTCAATATACTTAACACAGTTTCATCTCCAGTGTTCTCCTTTATTGACAAGTGATGTAACAATTATAATTTCTCAGACTGAAATGTATATATCTCCTGGGAGGCATTTTTCAACCGATAGTACAGTCACTTGGCTCTTCAGGGCTAAATCTGTGTAAGTAGTAGAGAACTGCTGAAAGTAGAAATAATTTAATTTAAATATTTATGGATATAAATAATTGATATATACAATTAAAATGTATAATTAATATACATGTTTAAATTGGATGTTTTTTCCTCCCTTTGAACCATGAGCTAGTCTGTCCTGATAACGTTTTGAATCTTGCTTTTTAACATGTAATCTCTAGTATAGACCAATAGCATCAACATTATGGAAAAACATGGTTAGAAATGCAGAATTTGGCAGATATCAAAATCCTATATATTATCAGGATTGCTCAGTTGTATGGGTGTTTTATATACCCCTATCTATATGGAGTGAGAATGAGTATGTGTGCCTTCCCAGACATTGAGTAAGTAAAAAGAAATATCTGAATGATTCAGTATTGCATTTTAATGCCTTCATAATCTGTAGAAGTATGGGGTCATAATTATTCAAATAATTGATAGTTTTTTAAATGCAAATTGTCTAAATAGTAATGGGGCTTATACATGTGACTTCACTAATTAAAACAGATTCTGTTTGTATTCAAGATATTTTGTTATCCATTATATTCTATTATGAAATTTTCTTCAAAATTTGGTGCATTAGTTTCTATGAACATGTCAGAATACATTGACCAAAGCAGAGAAAAGCTGCAAAATATCTAGGAGACCAGAGGTCTTTTTTCATTATACTAGTTCACACGTTGTTTCTCACATCTAAAGATTAGTTATAAAATATGTATGTCACAACAATAATCACTAAACTGTCAAAAGAGTTTGCCATGTGCAAGTCACACTACTAAGTTTTATTCAGAAAAGTAAATAACAAAGAATTGTATTGTTTCATCACTTTAAGAAACGTTCAATGTAATAGGTAAAATATTTAAATTTGAATTAAAAAGTCATTGAGAAGTGAAAAAGTTCATATTATCAGTGCAGTGGTGAGACTAAAGAAAATATTGAGTTCTATACTTTTATTATTGTGTATGAATTACCTAAATTATTTAATATGCATTTACCTACTTATGGGCATATTAACTTTTTTCCTAGTATAATACCAAATGCACAGTTAACAATGGTTCAAAAGCAGTAGAAAAATGTAATTTTATAAAATATTTAATGTCTACTTGAAATAATTAAGAAAATAATTGTGTTCTTTGATTTAGACTGAAAATATTTCATCAACAATTTCTCCATGATCATTAAATATTTTGCCAAGATCCATATTTCAGAAAAATATGTTGTTTGATTTTGCTATAAATGTGTACATGTTCTCATTAACTCATTAGATATAAGAAATAAAGGAAATCATTATATCTGATGCCTACCAAAAGGTTAGTTGTATTCTTTTTTTTTTTAAAGATTTATTTATTTATTTATACAAGCACTGGGTACAGTCAGAAGCGCAGGAGGGTGAAAGAATTCACCAGAGCCAGAGCGGGGAGCAGAGCAGGCAGAGTGACCAAGGTACACTGCTGAGGGGAGCAGCGGGTGGCAGGAGAGGTCTGTGTGCCACGTGGGACCCTCCTCCAGTGGCCGGGGAGCAGCTGGGGATTGAACCGGCGCTGCAGAGGCTGCGGGCAGCTTTGCAACCCAGGGCTCAACCGCTGCGCCACCTGGGAGGCCCCTTAGTTGTATTCTTATACATTAATTTCCCATTGAAATATATGAAAAAGTTTCTTGTCAATGAGAGCAATAATTTAACTTAAGTCAAACATTTGTAAACAAATTGTTTATTCTATATCAAAGAGATTGTTTGGAGTAAGATAGTCCATTTGTTCATAAGTTCTTACCAAAAGTATCTTACAGAAATACATGTGAAAATATGCATCAAATAAAAATTAATGATAGTCCTAAATGTAAAAGGTAAAAATCTGTCATGTGTCTGTTCATGTGTGGTTAGTCTTTGAAAACAGTAGCTATGGAAACAGCACAAGAAAAGAAGGTCTTGAGTAATCTTCACTGCCAAATGCACAATTTGGACAGTAAAATGTCAATCACTTGAGTGACAGATTATTGACAAGGATAACCAATTTTTAAAAACTGTTCATTTTGTTTCTGCAGCCAATACCTTATATATCTTTACTTAGTGTCTGAATCTCAGGCATGTTGAATTCTTATAGTCAGGTTTTAAATAACATAAACCACTATAGTTCATTAATCTGTTGAACATAGTATCTACTATTTGATATGGAGTACTGGGATGCTAGATATAGTAAAGCTACAAACTTTGTCCTTGAGGATATGAGAAGCCAATAGAGAAGGGGGACAAGTCTTCAAGTGTTTCTAGTATACTACAAGATGTATGAAACAATAGGAGCATTTATAGGCTACAAAAGAACAGATTAGAATGAGATATATTCAGAATTAGATATGTGTTTGACTTTTACCAAGGAGACAGTAATTCAAGATGTAAATACAGAATTGGTCGTGAAATATGTTAACAGAAAAGCTAGGGATGATTAAATTGTAACTATGTATAGTATAGGGAAAATGTAAACTTATTAAGCTCTTGGCTTAACATGCCATGATGAACACAAAATTATTTAAATTAAAGATATGCAATTTCATGTTATCCATACTTTAAGACTACAAAACCAAATAAGTAAGTCACCAAATATTTAAGTGAATTCTATGTATTTATACATTGGAAAATTTTATCTGCATAATACCATCAGTGGACACAATAAGTAGCATAGACTTAAGGGTATCAAGTGCCTGTGAATCATGGTGATGGATGTTTGGGGGTAGGGTAAAGGTTACATTTCCAGGGAACTGGATTTGGATCTGGACTAGAAGTCTTAAATTGTATTTACAGGTTTGTCATCTCATATATATTTCATCTTTACAATATCATTTAACTTTATCTTAGACTTTACAGTCACATTTGAAACCATATATATCTCTCTCCAAATAACTATGAGAATTAAGGAACAATATTTTTTTGAATGAATTTAGCAAAAAGCCTGGAACAGAATCTGTTTTTAGTAAGAGTACATTGACATGAATTAGGAGTAATTGCTGTTGTTTCATATTTGTCTTTGTAGTTAAGTGTTAAGACATAATATTTAAATTTTGATAGACATTTCAAATAGCATTCATTACTGTGTTGTACATATGCAGGTATTAAAAAAACAGCTCAATATTTCATTATTCTAGTATGATGAAACAAGAGCTAATCAAATCTTACCATGTAGTGTCCTCTATTGTGATTATACAGGATTAGTACATAAAATGTGAAAAAATGTCATAAATATCACGTGTTTCTTTTACAATGTGATTATTAACTCATTTGAATTAGATGAAAGGAAATATCTTCTCACTTGTATTTTTGTCTTTTCACAATTTCTTAAGAGTTAACAGAGATTGTCAGGTTAGGAAAAATGAAACACAACTAATTTGCTTTAGACATGTTTCTTTTTTTTTTCTGCCTTCACTGCAGAGGATTTCACAGTCTTGAAAGATACAGTTGCATTCTTGTGGTTGAGGTTGTAATGGATCTTTCTGCAAAACAAATTTTTCAATGTCAAATGTCTTATTCTGCCTAGGTCAGTAGACACAGTAGCATCACAAATGAATTTATTTGTGATATTTCAAATGAGAATTTCCACAACTTAGATGTTTGCCTGAGGTTATTTTAGCTTCTTCCTTTTCCATAAAATTTCAGTATTTCTGTCTCTAATTTAATGCCTTGAATTTTCATTTGCATTAATACACTTTTCCTTGCTGTTTTCTCTATATGATAAATCAGACATATTAGAATTTATGTGACTAAAGTTTCTTGAATCAAGATAGGTGCAAGCTGCAGCAAGGTGCAAATGTGTTTTGAATTGATTTTTGAATCAATTTTGAGATGTGGAACAACTGTGCTTTACAACATTATGGAACTTATTCTGAATTTTTCATTTGATGTCATAGGTAGGTCCCATAATTTTTCCATTTATATTTTCCTCTCAGTGTGTGTGGATTATAGCAGGGAGTTCACCAGTATATAATCAATTTCCTTATCATTAACTTCTTGATTTTCCCATGAAATACTTTTGCTTTATCAAGAACATCAGTAAAGTAATAGAAATCTGAACATCAGAAAGTAATAGAATAATAGAATTAACCTATACTTAGTCAAAATGGAAAATAATGAATTAATATTTTGAGAATTCATGCCCAGTAAAATCCATCTCCATAAGAATCTAAAATGCTCTCAATACTACTCAGCCACCAAGAAAACACTTCACATTATTTACAACACTTTTTACTTTTAATTTCTGCATAACTACTATTAATCTGCTAGATATTTTCACTGTTAGCAAAAATGTTCTTATTTTTTTTTCAAAGATTCGTTTATTTATGCATTGAGGAGCTGGGGTACATACCAGACATGCAGGGGGTGAGAGGATTTACCAGAGACAGAGTGGGGAACAGAACAGGCAGACTGACGAAATACACTGCCAAGGGGAGCAGCAGGCGAGGCAGGAGAGGTCTGCTTCGCATGTGGTTTGCTCCCTGGCCAGCTGGGTATTGAACTTATGCTGCAGAGGCTTCAGATTGCTTCGTAGTGTGGTGCTTAACCCCTTGTGCTACCAGGGAGGCCTACAAAAATGTTCTTATATTTTGACTTACTTTGATATAAATAATTCAATTTATTCAATTTAATGTATTTTTGTATCTTTAAGTAGTTTATGTTTATAAATCCTGGTACACATTTCTTGTAATATGGTTTCAGATGCAATATTAATAAAATGGGACTTTGACATAGTTGCTCTATTATGAGAGATATTCCTTATCCTTCATGGGAGCTATGGAAGAATTAGGAAAGGTAATGATTTCCTTGGTAAGGCTGAGAAAACTGAAACAGTGCTTTTTAATATAAAGGTGCATCCATGATTAGATAGAAGATGTTAATTTACCCAACAATCCAATCTACCAAAAAGATAGAATAGTTTTTACATAGTAGGCCAGAGAATTTTTACTAAAAGACAAGCAGATATGGTTACAGAATACACCAGTAACATGACTACTACCTGTTATAGATTGTATTTTTCTGTTCCTACAACAGTCATATGTTGAAACTCTTATCCTCAATGTGATGATATTAGAGGGCAGGGATTTGGGGAGGTTTTTGTTACTCTCTGTCATGTGAATCTATAAGAGGAAGCCAGCCATATGCAAACCAGGAAAAGTGTCCTCACCAAATACAAGATCTACCACCACATTGATTTTAAACCTCCAAGTCTTCAGAACTGTGGGAAATAATAGCTTGTCATTTTAACTACCGAGTCTATGGTAAATTGCTGTAGCAGCCTGAGCAAATAGACACCACCAGAAACTCAAAATGGAATACATTTTAGAGGGCCTCCCCGGTGGCACAGCGGTTGAGCTCTGGGTTGTGAAGCTGCCCACAGCCTCTGCAGCACCAGTTCGATCCCCGGCTGCTCCCCGGCCACTGGAGGAGGGTCCCACATGGCGCACAGACCTCTCCTGCTGCCTGCTGCTCCCCTCAGCAGTGTACTTCGGTCCTTCTGCCTGCTCTGCTCCCCGCTCTGGCTCTGGTGAATTCTCTCACCCTCCTGTGCTTCTGATTGTACCCAATGCTTGTATGTATAAATAAAAATAAATCTTAAAAAAAAATGGAGTACATTTTAGGAGTTACAGAACGAGTGTTTTATTTTTCATAAAAAGCTTTGAAATATGGAACAGTGACATCTTTTATTATATCCTTGAGTATTATAGAAAGGTGTTGGTTCTCCTTTAATAGATTAATACATTCATATTAAATACTAATCATAGAGGAGTAGAATTGAATCTTTTTGGTACCACAGTTCTCACCAATGGAACAGGAACACAATATACATGGGGTGGGGGGAAGGGTGTATGAGCATTCTTGAGGATCCTAAAGTGCCCTCAGGAGGAACATGGCTGACAGCTGGAGATTATTTCCTGGGAGTTGCTGTGGAAGAAATTATTGTATTGCATCTCTACTTAAGGATGGAGAATCACTGGAGTTCAGGGGGAAAAATATGTGGAGCTGTAACATAAATAGAAAATAATAGGTGGTACTTCTAATGAGCAGAAAGTGGTTTCTCCACAGACATCATTTATCTGTGTATAGAAAAGATAGAGTTCATTATTAGGTTCTTGCAAGAGAATCACAGCACCATGTAATTGTGCTGTGGAAATAAATGGTCATGTTGAGGCTGATACATGAAACTTGGGAATTTGGGGATTATTCTATGGCCACTCGGTAGACAGATAGCCTAGTACCAAAACCAGTACAGGTTTGGAAGTAAGATGATAAGTAATTACTATGCATCATTATTTCAGGATAATAAGTATAAATCAGAACTATCTTGGCTGAGCTGTAAACTATATGTTTTCTAACTTTAGAACATGGCTTCCCGGCCCCAAAATGACATTTACATAAAGGTAGAAAACTCATTTTAATGAATTCAGTAAATAAAATGTTCCACGACAAGATCAAGACATTCCTTGACATAGGGTACATATATTTTTGTCTCTATAACTATATAGCCCAAAGCAGGTAACAATTTCACATGAATCAAATAATGTATTTGGCTGGACCATGCATACCCTGAGCAAAATCAGAAAGCTCCATGTAGAGTATATGAATTTTTATTTTTTTAACTTTATGGATTGCCTGTTTATTCTATAATGATCCAGGTAATAAAGAATCTGGTACAAAATAGAATGATTCACTTAACGAGAATCTGAAAGATTAAGAGTATGCTCTAATTTCTCACAGGTTAAGATTTTTCTTATCATGGCCTTCGAATTATGAGATTAAACTTTTGTTTCAAATGCTAGAAGTCTTTGCTTGGAAAAGAAAATATAGTTTGTCTGATTCACATTTCTCAAAGTAATAAAATATTTCTTACTTGATATACAGAAAAGAAGCATGACTGTTGGGTTTGACAAAGAAAAAAAAAGTATTTTGGAATAGTATCCCTAAGACTGACAGAAAATTTCTCTTTGACTTATTCAACTGAGTGCTGTTGTCACAATAAGACAATATTGTGATATGCGAAGAGTTGTGGGAAATTGAGTTTTTTGTTCATGTCTTGGTATAAAACTAGAAACACTGATACTCTCAGACATTGGAAATGACCCTAACATTTGCTAATGGATATTAGAACAGCTTCTAGAAAGAGAGCAGAAGAAAGATAACAAAGTTACAAAATAGTACAACAAGCCAGCATTTTTAACTCACTGAACAAGTGGGGTGGAGGACATTCCTCCAAACCAAATTATTGAGTGTTACACCATGACCTGAGGAACACCTTATTTTCGTTTTTCTTTGTCATTGGGAGTTAAATAATATCACCAATCACTATCATCATTATCCTGGCTGTCTAGAGAGGATACCATATAAACAGAAGGAGAACAATTTTATAAAGAAATAACAAAAGATGTCATTGATTATCTTGCACCTTGGACTGATACACATGTGCTGTGTTAAATCTAAGATGTAATGGAGTTTATCTTCTCTCTCTCTTATATGTTAAGATCTTACACAGTAAAAATGAGAAACGCAGGCATCCAGACACAAAATTATATTTTCAGTTAACTTTTTGAATGTTAATGTTGGTAAACATAATGAACATGAAGTTTAGGAAATCATATTACAAACATGGTGTGAGTACTTGCATGCTAAATACATTGGGAATGTCGACAAGCGTTTAAAAAGATATTTAATGTACACCATGTATTCAAATTCTAGAAGTTAGCTTTCCAACCTCAGCAAATGTTTTCTGTAATGAATTTTAATACTCTTATGTTTCTCTACTTCCTTAATTCAGTTGTCTAGGGAGGTCATAATCTGTTTATAAATATGGAGTCTTTTGTGCCTGTTCAAAATCACCAGTGCATGAGCAAAAACAAAAATGAAAACACATTTAATTTGTTAAGCATACTTTTTTCCCAACCCATGAATACTTGAAAGAGAAGCTTAATTTTAGTTTTGAATAAATGGATAACTACAATTATTTTTCTATTGTATTAATACTTTCTTAATTAGATGCTGAAGTATTTTCTGTGAAATTATATGTAAAATTTGACTGCAGAAAACTGTTTATTGAAGATAATTCACAATTAAGAACCAGTGACATTGTGGAAAACTTGTAAAACTAGCCAAATGGCACTTTTCCTATTTTTTTTAATAGAAAACTCTTTCACATTCCATTTTGTGTTTTTTTCAGTCACATATCAAGCTGAATTTATTTTTTATATTTTAGCTAGAAGATTTAGATTGCAAATAAAATGGATTCAGTTTATAAAACATTTTTCTATGGTAATCCTAGACATTTTATTTTATTATTTAGGTATGGCTAGTTTAATATGAAAATACTTATTTTCATACCTTGAAGTCTGAGGCTTATTTATTGTGTATAACTTAGATATGTTAAAAACATCTTTTATCATACTTATTGTTTTCTAAATTGGAAGCTTATTTTTTTATGAAGATTAGGTCTATTCATTTTAATATTGCAAGTATTGAAATACCAAACAATGGATATGATTGTCACCACTCAAGTTCCTGTAAATGAACTTCCTTAGGCCATGAGAATCTCCATTTTTCTATTCTATTTGATATTTGAAATATATCTTGAATTATTGCAAACTCCTCCATTTGTACTCTTTCATGAGATTTTCTGGATCCATCCATCATCATATTTCAGCTGCTTGAACTTTGTTTAATATACTCTACCCTGTCTATTTGGATTGATATCTTAGTTTGGAATTATTCCTCTGGTTGGAATTAATTTACCTAGAATGTAACTTTTTACTTCTATTTCTAAATCATCCAGATATTTAGTTTTAAAAATCCTACTCTGATCCCTTATTTGTCAAGTTATTTGTGTCATCCTCATTTCTTCTAGTCATCTGCTAGGTATGTATCACTTATGATAATATCCATGTGTGATGAGAAGGTAATATATCATTTATTTCCAAGATATTTTTAAAACCCTTATGTTAGGACATATGGTTACAATCAGATCATTCCTACTTTATATGCTAGAAATTATATCTTAGTAATTTTTAAGTAATATATTGATTAGGAATTGGGCTAAAGTTTAGAAATCCAAATTGTTTATTCTTCATTTAATCTACTTTTCATTAGATTGAACTCAGTTCTAAGGCATTTTTATGTTCCTTGTAAAAAGTCATATTCTCAGTGTTTTTTAAAATGAAGATAAGAAACATTTAAAAATGTAACCAACTAGATAAAAAGTTCTCACATCATATTTATTAAAATAACTATAATTTGGGATGTATTTCTAAATAATTTTATAACAGGTCTGTATATTATGAAATTTATTTTCCTTCCACTCTACAATATAATGGCTCTGCTATAATATTTCTAATTTTTAGACAAATGTGTCTCAGTATGTTCTTTTTAAATTCATTGGACTGTATGACCGAGAAATATTATATTTCAATACACCTTTAACAAAAATCAATAAATGTATGACTACCTAGATAATAATTTATCAAGGTTATTGCATTTTTAACTGTACATGAAAAATTTGCACAGGAGTTGAATCCATTAAATTATGATAGAATACTCTGTAAATGTATAGTAAATTAGATATTTCTATTTTATGTTACTATGGCAGAGTGCTTAACCTTATTCCTGTCAGCAATTGGAACATTTTTCTTAAGACTCAGAATACTACTTTAAAGATAATGAATTATATATTTTAGCTTATTATTTATTCAGTTAAAGTTATTTAGTGTGTATTTTAATCATTAGATCATTTTTTTTTAAGATTTATTTATTCATGCATACAAGAACCAGGGTACAGGCCAGATGCGCGGGAGGGTGAGAGGTTTCACCAGAGGCAGAGCGGGGAACAGAACAGACAGATTGACTGAAATATACTGCTGAGGGGAGCAGTGGGCAAGTCAGGAGAGGTCTGCTGCACCATGTGGGAGTCTCACTGGTCAGCTGGGATCGAACTGGAGGCTGCAGAGGCTGAGGACAGCTTCGTAGCGCTGAGCTCAACCGCCTGCTCACCAGGGAAGGCCCCATTAGATCATATTTCTAATCACAAAAACTATCAGTCTGTCATTTCAGAAGGAAATAAGATTAACTACAACTAATTTTATCTGCTCATATTTTAAACCAGCTCAATGTTAGAATGCAGAACTAAATTGTTTTTGTCAGATGAAAATATTTGGTAGCTTAAAAATCATTCTCAAATGTTTAATTTAAAAAAGTCCTCCATTTTAGTGAAATAATTACATATTCATATTTAGATATAAAACTAGCTTGGCAAGGAGAAATTACTATTTCATGTAATTGGCTATTGTAATGATTTCCCATTATATGTATATAGATATGTGTATATATGTGTGATATCACATATATGAAATTATATTCTAATCTGAAGAATTTTATCTTTTGATGCTTCCATGTATTGGATAAATTCTTTGGACAATTAAATGGTTTCCTTTCAGTTTTAGTATTCTATATCGATAATTATACATTGCCCTCTCACCTGTTGGATAAAAGAAGCTCCTTACAGAAAGAAGAGCAGGTTAAGATCTGTATCACAAGGACATATTTCCTTAGATAAAACTCAAGTCCCCAAATCTGTCTTCCAATTGGGGACATGGCACAAATGGAGTGTGACAATTACTACTCTAAAAACCACAGGGCAACGTTAGGTTGTTTAGGGCCTCTAACACCCAGATTTCCACCCCAGGTATGCGATGATAGTACAGTCAGCAGTCGTTGGCAATGAAATCTTGGCAAAAAAAAAAAAGTAAGTCTCTGGGATTTTTCCTCTGGCCATTTCTGGTGCCAGAGTCACAGCTGCATAACCATCTGTGTGAAAATGTGCAACCTTGTAACACTTTTCAGCTTTTAAAAATAAATTATTCTCAGAGATTTTCTTGCTTTTGGGAAGTCTTGTGGACTCTTTATTGTCGTTTCACCAGAGTAAGGGAGCCAATAGACCAATGTCCTATTACTATCAACATCCTACATTTGAAAATCCCCAAAGATACATTTCTTTAGACTATAAATACAAGAGTCACCCTTGAATTTGGCCCAAGCACAAGATAAATAAATCCTTGTTCTATTTTCACCTGTTGATTTATTCAGGCAAATCTTAAATGGCTCTCACAAAGTGCTATTTCCTTTTTCTAAAACATACCAGTAAAATATATATTGGTGCTGCTTGGAAGTCAACACAAAGTCAATTTTAGTATGACTGCAAAGTACTGTCTCAGGTTAGAATTACTGGCCAGATATATTCACTATATCATCCCCTTCTCAGATTCTTAAAGTTCACTTCAAACTGTCTGAACTACCTTCTTGCATACTCTAACCTTTTATTTTCTTTGCATATGAATTAGAATGTTTCAGAATGTCTTTAAACTTCAAAACAAAGAGGCAGCTCTATTTTTGGAAGCAAGTTATGTGGCAAATCTCTTTTAAATTTAAACAAATATTTTGGTTGAAGTACATTTAGGCTCATATAGGAGTGACCAGATTTTTTTATCTGTAGAAATAAAGATTTGTATTATTTGATAAGGAAAATAAGCAGAGAATGGATCACAGGGAAATGTTAGATATTTTAATTTATTTAAACAACTGCCATTAAAATCACAAACTCTAGGTGTTTTCAATGTGTACCGATTTCTTATTAACGCCAGCAAGTGTTATTTTTTTAAGTGTAGCTCATGATGTAAGCCTATGAGTTCAATTAAAAGAAAGAGTATTATTTTTAGATTAGAGAATGACCTATTTTATACTGTATAACTGGCTTATCAATTGAGTCTTTGAAAAAATTAATCCAAAATAATCTACTATTAATAGTTTATGTTTTTCTATTTCAACCTTAAGTTTATGGTTTCACTAAATATTTTCAACAGGTTCGATTTTTTAAAGATTTATTTTTATTTGTTTACCCATACAAGAACTGGGGTGTAGGGCAGAGGTATGGGGGGTGAGAGGATTCACCAGAGACAGAGTGGGGAGAACAGGAAGATCTTCTGAAATAAATTGCTAAGGGGTACAGAGGGCAAGATAGGAGAGGTCTGCTGCACCATGTGGGTCAGCTCCCTGGCCTGGGATGGAACTCAAGGTACAGTGGCTGGCAATAGCTTGATAGCACTGAGACTAACAGCTGTGCCTTCAGCAGGTTCAATTTTAAATGTGTTTTAATATATATTTACTTGAGCTATATAAAAATAAATATATTAAATTTTAATGTATTTTTGTTTTAAGTGTATCATTCTTTTTTTTAATGAAATGAGTAAAAATAAGAGTGGGTTACTGCAGGTAAAGCTGGGGATTTGTATTCTATGTCACCTTTCATATCTGTAACTTCAGTTTATCATCCTTTGGTTGATGATATACAACAATTATTTCTTATTTTGTGCTGCTTGTAGAATTCCTTCACTGTTTTCACTTTGATTCAGTATAAACATATTAAAGATGAGATTTAAAAAATTCATCCTTAAACTAGTTGGTTAATAATAAAAGTAAAGGAATAGTGTATTATACTAAAATAAGTTATAAGCATTTAAAACCCTCCAGATCTTTTTCCTAAGCTTTGCAGAATGCTGAAATCATGTTGAGGTAATAGAGGCATATAGATACATCCTAAAAATGAGCAATAAATAGAACTTAATAATGTTAAGGCTATGGATGTTTCAGTGTTAATATTTGATTGCTGCATAATCTTGCAAGCCTGCAAATGCAAAGGGGATAATTTTTAAGTTTTTGTTTTTAAAGACTGTATAATCTTATTTGTAGGGAGAAAAAACTGTTTTCTCTTTATCTATCTTAAGTTCATTGACTCTAGTTCTCTGAATTAGATGAACAAAAGGCTAATGAGAAAAACAAATAGAAGTCCATTAACATGTGAATTCTGCAAACACATGGGGGTAACTTGTGCTAAGCAACTCAGAGTTGATTAGAACTAGGCTAATAGAGTATCTTAACAAAGAACAATACATAATTACAGGAATGACAAGACAACAGATTTAAATTTTAGTATCTAAGAAAACAAGTTATAGGAAGATAAGTAAAGAGAGAGGTAATGGATGGTAAAAGCCAGTTATATAAATTCCTCTGGTGCTGTCTAGCATCTTTGTCTAGAATTATCCTGCTTTTGCTGGCAGGGAACAGGTAAGGTTTGGTGGGAGTAGAGAGTTTGCTTATGTCTACGTTTTTCAATTGAGTTCAGCTTAAAATAATCTTTATGCCAAAATAGCATCAGCTAAAAATAATCTTTATGCCAAAATAGCATAGTTTGGGATGGCATATTCTGATACCCTTCCTATTACTTAGTTTTATATCTCATTTTATACTAGAAATGACATAATATTATATTGCTTCTGGCCATCATCTTTTATATTCTGATTTTCTTTGGTTTCCTCTCTCATATATTCCAAATTTTACTTTTTGAGCACTACAATTAGCCACTATATAAGAAGTTAAAAGCATTAGAGTACTGCAATTAGATTCTATATAAGAAGTTAAGGGGCCCTCCCTGGTGGCACAAGGGGTTAAGATGCAATCTATGAAGCTGTCTGCAGCCACTGCAGCACGAGTTTGATCCCCGGCCAGGGAGCCACCCACATGGCACAGCAGACCTCTCCTGACTTGCCCGCTGCTCCCCTCAGCAGTGTACTTCAGTCAATCTGCCTGTTCTATTCCCCAGTCTGTCTCTGGTGAATGCTCTCACAACCCCCCACCCCCATACACACACACCTCTGGCCCGTACCCCAGCTCTTTTATGCATAAATAAATAAATCTTTAAAAAAAAGAAGTTAAAAACATTACTATAAGGCATTTTGGGAACACAAATGGTTGAGCTGCTTAATATTTTCTATCATGATCAGTAATTGCTCCCCCAAATGTTTAACTCTTAGGTATAGATTGGAATTTTCCTGTAATACAACCTGGCTTATTTAATCCATGAAAGAAAGAACAAAGAAAGGGGATTTAAAGATAAAAAGAAGAAATATGAACAGTTCTAAGTTGTTGTTTTACTATTGAGATTGAGGACTCAAAAGAGAGATTTTTGTTGGTAATGAGTATATGCCATTAAATACTTTTGTTTTTGCAATTGGAATGATTTTTTTTTTTATATTAAGGATCCTGACTCCTAGTTAAAAGATATAGATATGATTTTCGAGGCCTGATTCTAGAGCATCACAAAGATTTCCCCTAGTAGACTTCAAGGATGAAGGCAGTCTACCCCTTCCTAGTCTTGTTGCACAGATAGTGCATTGCAGCTTTTGAAAAGGTATCTTGTTGCACAGATAGTGCATTGCAGTCAAGGACTCAGGTTACCCTAGTGTCCATCCTCTTCACATATCTACATTCCTAACCCAGGTGTCTTCTTTCATCCAATAGTCCCTATATCTGAGAACTTGGATGGAGATCCTCTGCCAAAGGCCTCCAAGAAGATGATGTAGGGGCATACCTTGAAGATACCATTGCCCATTCTGAGTCAGAGCCTGGTACCTCTTCATACTTAATCTTTCCCCCTCTTCTTCCATCTCTCCATCTCTTCAACATATATGACTAAGTGCTTATAGCTCTTTTAAAACTAAACGCATGTTAAAAATGCCATAAAAATGCCAGAGTCTTCTGTTCAGGGCTCATAGTGAGATGAACTTTTCACTAATCTAGCTTAGTCTCCACCAGTGTGCTGTTCAGTGAGTGAAAATGAAACAGAGAGAGGCACCACTTTCTTGATTTTTAGACATGTATACCATTGCAGTAACTTATTAAAGACTTAACACTTTCATTTTAGGCTTATTACTTTAATCTGACAGTTTTGACTTCTCTCTTTCAGCTCAGTTGAACTCCTGACAGATGGCCTTCATACTACAGATTAAATTAGAATCCCAGGCAGCAGACAACATACTAGATGTCATACCTTTTGCCTTCAAAAATCTATACTGTAACTCTAACTATTGTTATATCTTTTTTCTCTTATAATCAACTTGCTTTGTATTTGGAAGGCATACCTACCCTGTTATTCTACAAACAGTGACATTTAAACAACATCCTTATGTGGTAGCACATGAATATTTTACAAATTTGTCTTTCATTTTCAGGCCATCTTTGAAACACATCTCCTTTTCACCTACTCATTCTTACAAGAATTATGATCGCAATATAGTGGACAAAAGCATTGACCTTTATAACATTGATAAACTTATTTAGGTACCTCTTGGCAAAATTATGACAGAGAACAGAGATTATATAGCTATTAGGCAAAAGAGGGAATGGTGTTTTTAAAGTTGCCAGTTGGAACTATGTTCCTTGGGATGTTCTTACTTTTCTAAAGTGACAGTCTACTCCAATAGACAAAGGCTATATTGATTTTCATCAGTAAGTGGATGACACTGTATTTATGAGTAGCTACAACTGGATTCATCACAGGATTAAGTTTATGATGATCCTCTGGTTCTCTCCAGGATATATTCATCCTCTGCTTCATCCTCTGCACAGGCTAAAACTAAATGAGATTGTATTAGGAATTCCCTATCTTGCCTCTTGCAGGAAGTATTATTATTGGTTTATTACATGTGTAGGCAGTGTTTTCCCAGTGACTTCTTCAGAGCCATTTAAGATATTATAATTCAATTCTTAGCCATGTAGGAACTGTAAAGGGAGAAAAAAACTCAGCAGGCATTACCATGGAATGGTACAGTGTGCATAGGGTACAGTTCCATAGGGAAGTAAAGAGCTTCATTTGCTTTTTTTGAGAGGCTAGAAAGATGACAAACTATTCAGTTTTTGTAAACCATATGTACCTCCTATAAAGATAAATTAAAAAATATCATATGCCATCAATTAAACAAATGTATTATAAAACACATTTTCTTGCATGTTATGAAGATAATTAGAAGAAAAATGATATGTCTAGAGAAGTACCAAAGACATATATGACTAAGAGCTTATAGCTCTTTCAAAACTAAACACAGGTTAAAACTTCCATATAGTTCCATTTAGAAATAAAAAGTTTTACAAATTCTTTTATATTTGTGATTTAAAAATGATATGATCAAATACTAATTTCTAATTCTTTTGGCACAAGTATTCCATTTTTCTTAGAATGAGACAGAAGAGATGTTACATTCTTTCATAGAAAAGCAGTTATATTCCCAGGGAAACCAAATGTGTATTACTCAAGAAAAGATGTGCATCTATTTTTACCTTATTCTATATAATTATATTTTACCTTATCAAAGAAAACTATTACTAATTTGTATTCCAACTTATATTCACCTGGACTTTGTTAAATTACTCATTTTTACAGGACATTAATAACCAGCTCTAATTCTAACATACTTATTTCCTATATAAATTTGTAAGATTTGTAGAGTCATCATTTGAACACAGTAACAAATACCTTCCCTTTGTATCATTTAGCATTGTTTTAATATTTTATTTCTTGGGTTCATAATCAATTGCTTCTCTGAATATTGCTGGAAAAAATTTCTTAGGGAAATTGTTAGACCTAGTATATACTGGTATTAATATGAACCTTTGCCCTAGTACCTGATATAGCTTTTCTGGTTTTCTTAAATGATTAATTTCAAACTAGGCTACTCTCCAAAACCATCATGACTTGGCCCCATAATTCTTTGAGTAATAAGTCTTTCAGGAATGAACTCACTGAATAAAAGTTCAAAGAAGCTTTGATGACATCCACTTATTCTTTTGGAAGAGGTATTAATACTCTCAGGTTTCTTGGGCACCACTAACTCTCTACAGCCATATGGTGATTACAAACCTTACTGCAAGGATTGTCGTATAACATTGGGTGGAATGAGATCATGAGTTCCAGAGATGAATGCTTCCTTCCATTTCTGCCCTTATAGGTCTCAAGTTATCTGTTAGAGTAAAATAGTGTGCCTTTATTGATCATATTCCTTGAACCTTAGACAGGCCTTTTTAATTTCTCTGGACCCGTAAGCCATTGATGCATGCTTGAATTCTTAATTAACTTGCCTGACAGCAACCTCCACACATCCAACTGTATTTGGAATTAACTAAAGCTATAAGAAATTGAAGAATATGTGTGCAGATATTTAATTTTGAAATATTAAGGAGAACATTCAAGTATCAGAGTGTTGTTTTCTAAATCAAGTGAAGCCTGAAGTGGATTAATAAGAGGATATTTTATTTTTTTTCAATTTATTTTTTTTATTTTATAGAGGCATGTTTTTATTTATTTATTTTATTTGTTTGTTTGTTTGTTTTGTTTATACAAGCACTGGGTACAGTCAGAAGCACGGGAGGGTGAGAGAATTCACCAGAGCCAGAGCGGGGAGCAGAGCAGGCAGAAGGACCGAAGTACACTGCTGAGGGGAGCAGCGGGCGGCAGGAGAGGTCTGCGCGCCATGTGGGACCCTCCTCTGGTGGCCGGGGAGCAGCCGGGGATCGAACCGGTGCCACAGAGGCCGCGGGCAGCTTCGCAACCCAGCGCTCAACCGCTGCGCCATCGGGGAGGCCCAATAAGGGGATATTTTAAATGTGGATGAATGTTACCTCAACAATAAATACATAGATGTATTTATGTATGTAATACATAAATGTAGACACTAAACTATCATACAAAGATAATATGGCTTAAAACAGCCTGGGAATGTTTTCCTCAGCCTTTCAACCTAACATGTAAGCAAAATTCTTAAAATATATTTGGTTTAGAATGACAAGGATTTGTCAAGGATTTTTTTCATGAATATCTGACCTTCAAAAGCCAGGGAGCTACCCACGTGACGCTACCCACATGGTGGGAGGGAGCTACCCACATGGTGCAGCAGACCTCTCCTGACTCACCTGCTGCTCTCCTTAGCAGTGTACTTCAGTCAATCTGCCTGGTTTGTTCCCCACTCTGTCTCTGGTGAATCCTCTCACCCCCCTCCCACCTCTGGCCTGTACTCTAGTTCTTGTATACATAAATAAATAAATCTTTAAATAAAAAAGAAAATTAATTGTAATTCACCCTACTATAGAATTGTACAGGGGATGTGTGTGTGTGTGTGTGTGTGTGTGTGTGTTTGCTTGTTTGGCACCATGTTGCTGCTAATTAAGACACTTAGTATGTATATCTCTATATTTTCGAAATCATCAAGATACTAGATCCAGTGTAGTGCTGGTAAATCTTTCATAACCTGATTTCTAGTATAAAATTTCTTGATTTTTACCACTTTCCATGTTATGTGATGTAAGCTCCCCTGAAGACCAATTTTATGCTACCAACCTGATGTCTCTGCAAAGCTGTAGTGAGATCTAAATTGGCTCTCGTGGGAAGCATCTATTCCAGTCCAGTGCAGGATTCGGTCATGATGAAAATGTGTTAGAATGTAATTGTTGAGATGGTTAAAGTGGTAAACAAAGGATTCTCATTTCTGTACTTTCCTGATTTTCCATTTTCTGAAACCCAAAGTGAACATTTATTTGGGGTCATCTCTCTACATATGCCCATTACCTCTAAGCTAACCTTAACTTGTTTATCAATATATGTAACCGTATGTCCAATAAGAAATGATAGTGTGAAATTTACCAAAAGCACATCATAAACAATAGCTATCCTATAGCTTTAACAAATTTTAATGACCCAGTCCATAATTATGTACCCATGTTACCAGTACATTTATATTTTAAAATACTGATATGTTCTATTTCATAATCAACCAGAACTCAGTTAAGCATCAAAGGAAGAACTGGTCCCATTACATTTTCTGAATATCTATATACACATTATGAGTTCTGTTCCTTACTATTTCCTAGTCTCTACTCACTATTATGTTCATTGCACAGACAATGGAAAGGGATAATTGGGCATCCATGTCTGAGTTGTTGTGAGACTTAAATGTGTTGAAATAGCAAATTATGGGGCCTCCCTGGTAGTGCAGCAGGTTAAGATGCAGCGCTATGATGTTATCCGCAGACATTGCAACATGAGTTCGATCCCCAGCCAGGGGAGGTGACCCACATGGTGCAGCAGACCTCTCCTGACTCACCCACTGCTCCCCTCAGCATTGTATTTCAGTCAGTCTGCCTGTTCTGCTCCCCACTCTGTCTCTGGTGAATATTCTCACCCTCAAATTCTCTGGTCTTTACCACAGTTCTTGTATGCATAAATAAATAAATCTTAAAAAAATAGCAAATAATTTCATATAATGCTTAAATGTAATTGTTGCTATTATATATGTATACATTCACATATATGTATATATACATATATATGTATATCTTTACCACTACTATGATAGATTCTAACTTTGTGTTTAGTAATGGAGCAAGGAAATGATAATAATCCAAATGTGTTGGTTGCTCAGTATGTGCTAGTAAGTGTTCTAACAACTTTTTAGGTATTAATTTTTCTCTTCTAAAACCCTGCTATGTGGATTATATTATTATTTTTCTTTTTTATAGGGTAAGAAGACTGCAAAGTGTAGTTACTAAATAAATTTCCTGATTATGGAAATGGTAAATGTAAAGTAAGAGTTTGGATAAGGAAGTCTAGCTACTGAGCTTGCACTAAACATTTTACTGTTTGCAGAATATTAAATAAGAGGCTAAATGACTCAGAAGGGCAGGAATGCTGAAATGGATTTATTATATAAACCCAGCCTCTGACCAGGTTCAAGCAGAGGAATGAACACACATTCCCTCCTTAAAATAATAAGAAATGCATTACAGAGAGTTGGAGCAGCATCGCTGAGAATCTTTGGTAGAGTAACTCTGAAGAATCTGTAGTTACTCCATGCTGCTAAGTAGCCCAGTGAAATTATATTCAGGTTGCCCTGTTTTAACTTACCCCTAATATTTCCTCTAGATTCAGTATATTTTCTCTTTGTATTTCTCTTGTTATTTTCTACTGATACAATTTTCAGTGTATAAAAAAATAATCTCTGCTGTGATCATTCTTTTGTTGGATGCATCTTAATTTACTATGTAATTAAATTTTCATTTTTAGCCTTTTTTGTTCTTTTCTATTGAGTTTTGATCTCTTTGACATTCTTCAATTTTTCCACTTTTTCAAATAATTTAATAACTGTTTTTTTGCTGGCCCTATATAACTCTAATACCCTGAGAGTGTTTGTCTGGTTCTATTGCCTGTTTCATATCTTGATCTTCCATGTAGCATGGTTATTATAAATCTTGATGATCAAGGATGAATGCAAAAATCATGTGTAAAATATATATATTTAACTTAATTTAAACTATTCTTCCAATCCTATCCTTTGCCAAATAGTGAAGGAGTGGGTCATGTTATTCCAATTGCTTCTTTTGTGTTAAAAATTAACCTGTGGTGTCCTAACTTACCCTTTCATTTTGTGTTTGATTTTTCTATTTATTTACTTCCTTGTTTGTTTATATTCAAGACTACTCTCCTTTCAGAATTCTGAAATCCTATTTTGATTTTCTTAGCAACATAAGACAACTGCAAATTCTGCTTTGATTTTTATCTTTCAGTTTTTGCTTGGCATTCTACTCCATGTCTTCAGAGTTTCATCAACAAATGTCTCCATGAAAAGTCAGGTTCTTGACTCATTTCTCTGCTTCTTTCTTCCAAGTGCTTGGGTCTTTATGTCCTGGTGCCCAAGAAAGTCTTTAATGCTGCTTTCAGTTTCAATGTGACTGTGGTTACTCCTGTGTTTAACTTTACATATTAGCAAAGTTTCCTCTGTGGTTTGTTAAGACAAGATTTGGTAAATTCTTAATAAAAGCAGCAAGCAGGTGAGTTATTCTTCTCTGCTGGAGCTTATTTAAAGCTATTTGTGTGAAAACACATTGCTGGGATCCATCCCATTTCCCTGCAATGCTCCTCTGCAAGGGAAGAGTCATAAAACATAACTAATTAACTTAATAAACCCAGTTTTGATTAAAATAAAGATGTTAATAAATATTCCAGAGCTTTCTAAATATGAATAGATTTCATAAAGTGCTATGGGAGGAAAAGATAGAGATTCAAATTCAGACTTTACAGGAGATTTTAATGAACATTTTCAGATGCTAAAAATCATTAACATAGAGAGTCAAAGAAAATTGAAGCGTGGTTTGTGTCTGAGGAAGATAGCCTCCTTCATAAGTCTGAAGAGCTGGGAAGCAGAAGTAGAAGGTACTCAGAGAACTGAGACCAGATTATTGTTGGGAAAAGAAGGGAATTATAAGTAATAAAGATGGACAGTCATCAGAAGATAGATCATAAAGAATTTTGTATATCCTTATAAAACTACAGTTCATTAGTTATTGTTCTTAATATAACAACAGTACTACTAGTAGTATCACCAATGGTTATTCTTATTATAAAGGTAATTAAAACTTTGAAGCACAGATAATACAAGTAAATTCATTGTTTAGAAAAGGTGAGAGTAAATGTCAGAAGACCTGGAAATCACCATTATATCTTTTGTTTGTAGCCATTTGAAATCATTTAATTGTTTTATGACTTTGTGTTCTTGTTCCTTGTCTATGCTTGAGTTATTTTTACCTTCTCTATATGTTTCATGAATGAATTCACTAATGATTTACTATTGCAGTAAATAAATTAACATAATTCTAAATTTTGACATAAATGTAAAGCATTAAGGATATATTTTAGACTGACAAAAAGGTATTTGATCCTTTTTTTTTATTAGGAACTAGACTTTTACTGAAAGCCAGAGAGTTTATGGTCACTGTTACTACATTAGATTAGTTGAAAGAAACTCAATTTAAAATCACATATACTTGACAATAATGTGCATACAGCACATTACAGCAGTAGAAATCATACAGTATTTACATAGTTTGAAAAGACAAGGTCCAAATTAATTTAAAATGCCCTGTCAGTGCTCAGATGCAATAATCCCTCATGTACATTTTAGGGAAGGTCAATGAAAAGAGAGTTCCAATTGCCTTATTAAAATGGCAGGGAAACCAATCAATATTGCCAGACAAATTAGAGCTTGAAGAAAAACTTTCACTGGAGCAGGTCCAGATGTTATGTGACTGCATCAAATATCTTGTGTTCTGATTTCATTTCTTTGACCCGTGGGACTATTTTCACTTCATCACAGCTCTTACATTTCAAATGGCACAATGCTAATTTATACTTGACTCCAGTTAGTCTTTCTCTCTCTCTCATTCTCCCTACCCCCTCCCTCTCTCTCCCGTCTCTGCTTCATTGTTATCTGTGTAACTACTCCTAATATCATTAACGTTTTGCCTTCCTATTTTATATTGATTCAGCTTTTTATTTGTCAAATATGTGCTTTTTCAGGGAACATACATTATTTTGTGAAAATTATTTTTTTTTTTTTTTGTTCTCTGGGCTAAGTCACAGCATATCTCAGTGTACACCTAGGAGTTTGATGGAGTGCAGATAGGAAAAGAAAAAATGTGTTTTCTCTAAGAAAATTCAAATTTCCATAATCAAGTAGCCCTTGAGAAGACCACGTTCCTTCCCATAGATTACTTTGCTAGGCTTCTAAAGGATGCATGTTACTTTGCATAATAAGTTGGGACTTGTCTGGGACAGGGTAGCATATTAGCAAATTTTCATGTATGCCTTTCTGTAATGGTGCTACATTTTTAAGTAACTAATTCTTCTAAGACCCTGTCATTCATTTAAGTTTTCAGTAGAAATAATCTCCTACAGCTTTTCTTTTGTTCTTTGTTCAGTAAAATGTATTGCCTTTAGTAAAAAAATAAGTTAATTGTTGCAAAAGAATAAAATATTCTTCAGTATTTCGGTGTTTAAAATATGGTAAAAAAAATCTGGCAGCATTTGCTGAATAAATTTTCTTAATAAGTTTACAATATAAGGAATACAAAAGGAATTACTATTTTGTGAGAACAAGTTATTTTTTTTTTCTTCCACATATTTGAATTCCTAGAAGAGTGTGATGAGTTTATAAATGACATGCTATGCTCTCATATCCATTAACTGTAGATATTCCATTAAATAAATTTCTAATTGTTTTAGGGACTCTAAAAAATCAATTTAAAAACTGTATTGATATTCTTTACTAGGGATAAAAATTTTAAAACCATATATTGCTATAATGTCATTATAGAACAAAAGGCATCTTTTTTTTTTAATAAAATTTACTGTTTGACTGGTTCACTGTGAAAAAACATGAAATATTTTTTAAGAAATATGATTATCTGAAACATTCATATTTTTTCACTGTGATTAGTTTTTAAATAACAAACCCAATCAATCCTGCTGTTTCTCTGAAGTGCCTAGTTGGAAAGAATTTCTCATCTTTTCATTTACAAATGTCAAAATTACTCCGCTTTATCATATTAATCATTCCAAATCTTATGTAAAAGTGGCTATCATTTTTCATTAGAAAAAAACATGTAACATGGATATCATTTTAATTTGTTTTTGCTCATTAAATCATCATGGCTAGTTTATGAATTGATAGTTTTTATCACTTCAACATCAGAGCGAAGAATGTATCATTCTACAAGGCAAGACCGACCACTTAGCAGTAGTGGCTAGAAGATGATATAGTGAATTTATTTTTATGTTTCCTGTTAGATGAATTGACTATTGGCCTTTTCTCTCTCTCTCTCTCTCTCTCTCTCTCTCTCTCTATACATATATATATATATATATATGTGCTTATACATATATAAGCAAAATTAAATGTCATTTAAGAAACAGGATAGATTTCTTTCAAACTGTGTTCTTATTCTAATGCTATATTTATTGTCTCTTATTTTAAATAGTTTATGTGATTTAAGAATAACTGATACTGATACATAGTTACATAGTTTAATAGCTAAGAATTCAAAACTAAAAAAATCTAGATCACTATATACACACACACACACACACATATATATATTACATAGATGTCAAGTAAAATATGTATGAAATTGATGTCAAATAAAATATAAAGAATATAAAAGCAATTGCTATCACTTTCAGGATTTAAATTTCAGAATCTAGGTTTAAAGAGCATGGGTATCCATCAGTGGTTTCATAAGATACATGGCTTTGTTTTTTTTTTAAAGGTTTACTTATTTTATGCATACAAGAACTGGGGTACAGGCCAGAGGTGTGGGGGGTGAGAGGATTCACCAGAGACAGAGTGGGGAACAGAACAGGCAAATTGACTGAAATATACAGCTGAGGGGAGCTGTGGGCGAGTCAGGAGAGGTCTGCTGCACCATGTGGGTAGCTCCCTGGCTGGGGATTGAACTGGTGCTATAGTGTCTGCGTATAGCTTCATAGGTTGCATCTTAACCCCTTGTCCCATCAGGGAGGCCCGGCTTTGTTTTGTTTTACAATCTGAACTCAGTGTTGTGTAGGCTACCAATATGAATCAGCCATAGTTCCTGCACTCAAGGAAATTATATTCTAATGTGTAATCATATGAAATATCTATGTAAAAGTACACTAAACACACACACACAGATAGTTTTGTCAGAATCACTGACTAATTAAGTGGTATGCTGGAAGTTCCATTAGTTTTATAAAAAATATTCCCTATTAACAATTAGAAAACCTTGACAAGGGAAAAAAGTATCACTCTTCCAGCATAATACGACTGATATGTATTCTAATTTTGGATACTATATTCTATAAAGTTTATATAGGGTTAATGTTAATTAGAAGCACTAGCTTACTGAGTTTAACTACAGTGTAATTATATATTATTTAAATCTTATAAGAAATTTAATTTAAATTGATTACAGAAACCAGAGAACTCCATATTATGGTAAGACTCCTATTTGGTTGTTCATTCACTTACATAACACTTTTTACAAATAACTAGTTTTTTAAATTTCCCATTACAAACTTTACTTTGACTATTTTTGACTTATAAAAATTGACAGATTGTAAGGAAAGTGCTTATAAATTAGCAGTGCTAATTGGTGAGACATAGGAAGAACTTTACATTGGGTTTAAAGATGTCATAAAGTTTCCAAGCTTCATCAAAATAACCATGAGTTTTGAAAAGACTATATCTCTACATTTACATTATTGAGAAATAATTTGCTGGAATTGGTCTAGGATGTTGACTTTTTTAGCATATCTAAGTGTTGGAATCATTTAATCACTATGTCACTTTTTCTTCCTGGAAAGGAAAATCATTGTATTTTAAAGTTCAAGTGGCACTCAGACTCTAGAAGGTGTTACGTGACTTTGAAAGTTGGACTTAATGAAGGGATAACTTTTACTTTGGTGCATGGAAGCCAAATTCAATTTTAGACAACAAGTATCTGTGAAACAAAATTCACTTCTATGCAATTTTATTTCATTTTTTTAAGATTTATTTATTTATGCATACAAGAACTGGGGTACAGGCCAGAGGTGTGGGGGGTGAGAGGATTCACCAGAGAGAGAGTGGGGAGCAGATTGACTGAAATACACTGCTGAGGGGAGCAGTGGGTGAGTCAGGAGAGGTCTGCTGCGCCATGTGGGCAGCTCCCTGGCTCCGGGATGGAACTCCTGCTACAGTGGCTGTGGATAGCTTCTTTTTACTATGTCTTAAACCCTTGTGCCACCAGGGAGGCCAATATGCAATTTTATAAATGTATTACATGGGAAAAAACTAAAATGACTTAAATTTTTGCCACTAACTAGGACCCTATTATTCAAAGTGGAGTAAACATCCTCTTTCTTGACCCTTGTACAGTTACCCTTCGATCAGAATGCCTCCCACGACACCCTCCACCCCTGCTGCTCATTCTTCACTACCACCCACTTTTCACAAGTACATGTGCATGCTGTACCAGCCCATTATCTACGCAGGCAGGAAGCCCTAGTTCTCTTGGCAGGAGGCAATTGAATGAGGAGGTGTATGTGAGCTGTTGGTTGACCAAGGTTTTTGGTGGGTGTGTTTTTTATTCCAAACTAAAGTCATCATTTTACAAGTATTTCCAATTTCCCTGATGTTAAAATCTGTGAGAAAAAAAAGAGTAGATCAAGAGGCAATAATAAACAGAATCAAAAGTGGAAAATGGAAATGTAATCATGAAGTGTTTGGCATCTTTTAATTTCTTGACTATATTGCTAACCTGGCTTTTGTGGTCCCTGCAGTCACAAAGATTGCAACAGCCTGTGATATTATGCTGAATAAATATCCCTAGGTAATCAACCTATAATCTCGAAACACTATTTCTGTTAGATTTTAAATTGTTAGCACTTGGATCTAAGAGGTACTTGATATTTCAGTCAATGGCCGGTTCACTAAGCACTGTTCTTTTCACCCTCTCATCATGTTGTAAACTGTTTTCTAGCTCAGCCAGGCAATAATTGATCTCAATAATGTGGCTATATACTTAACCACAGAGCAGCAACCAGGAGTGAGGGTATATTCCTACTAAAACACTTGAACACTGCCCATGGGAAAGTGAGTTTAATGTCAGTTCCATGCTTGATGTAACAAGTGCTCTTTGGTGAGCTGAACTCTTTTAATGAGATTATTTGTAAGCATAATGGGGAGTATGGACATGTGCCAATTGAAGAGTCAATGGGAGAGGAATAATAGGGATAATGAGTAACAGGGAGAGAGAAACAGGTATGCCAAGGAAATCAGGCACATTGAGAACTCTGTAAAATCAAGTGAGTGAATTATGGCTGTAAGAGATGTCTAGTGGTAATTATTGATGTGTTTTATACCCAAGAGTGTGAAAGTCACTTTATGCATTCTCTTTTTGATAATTAAGAGTAATTTATAGGTTTGTCACCTTTTCTCTTTCAAGTGGCAAGTCTCCAGGTCCTTTCTCTACTGTCATGATGTAGAGTGAAATGGCAGCGGAATGAACTCTCAGTAGGAATGCTACAATCCCTAAGTGATTGATTGCTGTTAAATATTTTTCAAAATGGCTATTGAATTTTCTTCTTAACATATTTTTATCTAGATTCTTAAATTTATATTTCATTATAAATTGTGATTATGTATTTTATTTATGAAAACAAAGAGGAATTTAACTTTGATAAAACTGGAGATTATTTGATCTATATTTCATTTCCTGTCCCCTGGGTGTTTATGCATATGTAACAGATCATTATGAAACATTTTCTGGAGCATCTCCTCAGCACTTTTATCTCTTCTAGATGATTTTTTTTTGTTACTGCTTACTAGACTATCATCCCTTTCCCTTTCTACAATTCTAAATTATGGCATGTTTTAAATTGGTAGTATTGATAATATTTATAACACTAAATCTTGAACAGTGGATTGAGGATGAGATAAGATTGATAAAAAAAAATCTGGAATAAGGCTTATTCTTTTTGTATAAAAAAAAAAGAAAGAAATTCACGTCCAGGATATAGAAACAATGTCAGTATAAAGGAAGATTTTGTTGTTGTTTTGTCAATTTGTTTTGAAAATTTCTTTGAAAGTTGGATTAGTTTGAATGCAGACAGGTGTTAAAATCCTGCTTCTAATACTACAGTGAATGCCAATTGTCATGAACTTTAGGGTCCTTTCCTTTAAAATCAAGATTGTACCTATTTCAAAGATTTGATGCCTGCAAATAAAATAAGGTACTTCCTTCTCTGACTTTAATCCCTCACCACATAATTGTTTCCTCTTGCTCTTCCTCCTTTCTGACCCATCATGTAATGCCACTACTGGAAATTCCCCATGACAACAATTTGAAAAATGCCATCACTGATACCTATACCACCAGCTGTCATGGAACTTGTTGCCTAGTTTATTAAACATTACCATCAACTCCCCAAACAGCGTATTACAAGGATCAGCCAACATGCATGCAGATAGATATACACACTTTTCTACATGTTTTTGTCAGGAAGAATGAGTTTCTCTTAAGGCAAGAAAGAATGCCCACATCTTATTAAAGACAGAAAGAATGATAATAAAAGTGAGGCCATGTAGAATCTGTGAAATATCTCTCACTCAAGGATTAACAAGAACAATCTTCAGTTCAGGGAGTGCCCATATTATATATTTCTTCCATATAGTTAGTATGGGTCATTTATAATGACTTGTATTATACTTTTTAAGGAGCATACTATTGTTCTTGCTCCTATTTAGTCAAATATAAAGACAAAATTCTTCAATTTCAGTTAAAGTTTCTTGAAAGCCAATTACATGAAATAAGACTTTATTTTTTAGGTTAGTACTTACAAAGTGGAACCTATAAACACCTAGAGAAACTGCCTTTATATTTATGGAATTTTCTGAAATGTAATTCTTTAAAATATCCCTCTATAGTGCATGTTTGAAGTAAGATTCTTTTATTGGTTGCTTTTGAATAACCCGGTTACATTTATTCTACATTTTCATTATAAATCCATATAACCTTTACATATTACCTTATATAAAGTTAGTTTGTAGTCTTTACTGCTATATTTGGGTCAAAGTTGATTGTTCCCCCATCTCTGTCTTTCAATAATCAACCCTGCAATAAAATATGTATATGTTGGTTTGCCTTAAGGATGCCACCAAAATACGCAAATTTTCTTTCAAGAAAATTGGATTCAAAGAATCCATTTAATATACTATGTTCTATCAGAGTGTTCAAGAACGTTTTATTTTATTTAAAGTTATCCAAATAAATGAATGGGAAAAAAACTAAAACAATTTAGATATTACCCTCATATGCTTATAAAGCTCATCTCACTTTATTTGATGAGATGATTTCAAATGGATTCAAAGTAAAATGGATTCAAAGAATGGATTCAAATGGATTCAAAGAATCCATCAATGTTTCAGCATAACAATTTCAGAATTTTTTAAATAAAATTTGATAATAGACATGACATTCTTATACATATAATTATCCCATATTTTAAAGATTTTTGCTACCAGTTCAATGTTTTAAGCAGTATAAATTGATTTTATATTAAAAAAAAAACATAGAACTTATTTGCCATTTGAAAAAACATGGTTCTTGAGAATGCTAGTGATAATATATTTCTACCTGTGCACAAAATTTTAATCTTTAAAAGTTGAAATCTGCATGAATTGTTTTAATTCAAAGGGGTATAGCACATAATTCTGTAGACTGTTATATGCAGTGATAACAAGTACTTTAGATCATTTCATTCTTTCACTTGTCCAAAATCAGCATTTTCTATAGAAGCACTATGCTTTCTTCCTAAAGAGTCACTGTGAACTAAAATTTCAAAAATATAAAAAATTGGTGGCACAAAAGAAACAGGCTATCTGAACTATGTCATTTAAATAATAAAAAATCTCTTTTGACCATATTATCTCTCAACTTTCATAAATATATCATCCTGAACTTCAAGTAACATTAAAAACATGAAGTTGTAGTATTGAAAATGTTTCATTATCAAAAAATACCCTTTAAAACATTTTAATGACATTAGAATCCTTAGATATTTTCAGATGCATGAAAAGATCAAAGCACTTGGATCTTTTCTTCCGTTCACATATTGCTATATACTTTTCATTTAAGTGAATCATTATTTCAAAATTCCAGATAAAGTTTATTATCTGAGTTGTGGAGGTAAACAAAATTTCATTAAGGAGTAAGAATTGGCACAGTCACAATGACTGGATATGGAAACAGCATCATCAGGATCAATTGTTATACACATTCATGTTCCTATTTCTCCCCTTTGCTATTGTCTTGTGGTAAATGTGGGAAGACAGATCACACATATGGAAAATGCCAATATAGGTGGGCAGTAACTGGCTTACAATTGCATGAAATCATCTCATCAAATAAAGTGAGATGAGCTTTATAAGTATATTTGTAGGTAATATCTAAATTGCTTTTGTTTTTTTTTTTTCTTCCATTCATTTATTTGGATAACTTTCAATATAATATAACTTTCTTGAACACACTGATAGAGCATAATATATTAGAGTGATACATCAAAATATCCATTCATCTGGAACATCTGGTGATCCAAAGTCCATAAGTAACATGCTATCATGCTGGATACAGGAAAATTGGTAAAAATATATTTTTTATGATTTCTTATTTAAATAAAATGGCCATATTTTTAATGAGAATGTAAATGATTTTATGCAGATCAGGTAGTTTAATTCCTTACTTGGTATATATTACATGTATTAAAATGTGTTTATATCATTACTATTCACTTTTCATCAAAGATGTGATGCAATGATTTTAAAATTTATTTTTAAAGTTTGCTAATTTAATGTATTTCTACTATATTTCAGCTTTCCATTTTTTCAAAAAGCAAAATGTTAGCTTACCTTAGCCTAATATTCACTCTTAATATCACTCATATGTGCATGATTTAAAAAAAAAAACTTTTTATCACAAAGAAGTGCTATGAACTTAGGATTCTTTTAGAGTGTAGTGAATATTAAAAAATATTACATCTACAAATATTTCTTTCACTTTTAATTATTTATCCTTTGAATTTCTCCTTAAAATTCAGGTCAAATTGTGTCAAATGTTTATTTTCATAACTGACTTGCTAAATATTCTTTAATTGGTGTTTGCAAACTATTTAAAACTTAACAAGTATATCATGAATATTGTTTTTTAAAAATCACTGACCATAGCAATATCACACACACACACATACACAAGCACATGCACACTTGGAACATAGAAATTATAATATGATTGAGAAAAATGTATAGATATTCATTATCAACATTAAGAAATAATAAAATATTATTCTTCAGTTTATATCTAAATAAATTAAACTATATTTAGTGAAATGATTCTACTTATACCTTAGCTTGTCTGAATGACTCAGCCTCTAATGTCCTCTTTTCAATAACAGATGGCCAGTTTTTCTGAACAAAGTAGTTCAATTCCCCAAGCAGTGTTCTTGGCTTAGCCAAGAAATGGTTTTAGTTTCTACAGAATAAAAATTTTCCCAATGCATTTTACAAGTCTATAAAGTTGATTTCCCAAGAGTACCTTATTATCCTGATTGGAAACTGAACACAGAAAGCAGAAATAACCACGTGGATGTTACATATATAACCCTGAGTCTCTATACTTTCATTATCAACCAGTTTTGTGACTTTATTAATTTGGTGAGCTAGTTGTTAAAAATTAAAAAAAAAACAGTCAAACTTGGCAACTTTTTGAGAACATCTCCCTCAATTTCTGCATGAAAGCAAAAGAAGGAAATTATTGAAATCAATTTTATAAAGTTGTGATTTTCCCCTAAGCAAAATGATTAAATGTAGACAGAGCTCTCCCTGGAGTTCCCATAAATCAACTATAGATATAAGGGAATTCAGATGAGAGCAAAAAATAAATGTACAAAGTTTTAAGGTACAGAAGATTTCTTGGGTGACATAGAAGGACCAAGAATTAAGTTTTGGGTTGTTTAAAATAGAAGTACACTTTTGGAATGATCAGAAATCATTTTTGGGTTTTAAATATAACATTTATTAGCTATAATTCATGATTCATTTTTGCATAGTCTTTAATACCGGGATTATTTTTTGTTAAATATTTGTATTTTAAGATTTATAAGTACTAGAAAGTATGACAATTTAACTCATATAATGCTTCATATAGATGGAAAAGATAGGCAAGTTTATTTTTTTTTTTTTTTTTTTTTTTTATAAATTTTATTGTTATATTCCCCATACAATTGCAGCCCCCCATTCTGACCCCAATCCCTCCCCTCCCGCCCCCGCCCCCCTAAAAGTGTCTCTGGTTCATAGTTTTTGTTGATTTTGATTTTCACTTTCTTATAGTTATTCATTTTCCTGGTCCCTTATTTAAGTTTTCTAGATTCCTGCTATGAGTGAGACCATCCGGTATTTTTCTTTTTCTTTTTGGCTTATTTCGCTGAGCATGATCCCTTCCAGCGCCATCCATGTTGCAGCAAATTGCATGTGTTTATCTTTTTTGAATGCTGAGTAATATTCCATGGTATATATGTACCACATCTTCTTGATCCAGTCATCTATTTTTGGGCATTTGGGTTGTTTCCAAAGCTTAGCTATTGTAAACAGTGCTGCTATAAACATAGGGGTGCAGGTGTTCTTTGGAATTGATGTTTCTGTGTCCTTTGGGTAAATACCTAGGAGTGGAATTGCTGGGTCATATGGAAGCTCTATGTTTAGTAGGTCCAGAAATCTCCACACAGCTTTCCACAGTAGTTGGACCAGTTTGCACTCCCACCAACAGTGCAGAAGAGTTCCTTTTTCTCCACACCCTCGCCAACATTTGTTGTTGCTAGTTTTTTTAATATGTGCCATTCTCACTGGTGTAAGATGGTATCTCATGGTAGTTTTGATTTGCATTTCCCTGATGACAAGTGATGTTGAACATTTTTTCATATGCCTGTTGGCCATTTGCATTTCCTCTTCAGAGAAGTTTCTTTTAAGCTCTTCTGCCCATTTTTTGACTGGATTATTTTCTTTGTTGTTGTTGAGACTCATCAGCTCTTTGCAGATTTTTGTGATCAGTCCTTTATCATTAGTGTTGGGTGCAAAAATGTTCTCCCAGTTGGTGGGGTTTCTCTTTGTTTTTGTTATTGTCTCTTTTGCTGTGCAAAAGCTCTTTAATTTGATATAGTCCCAGCTGTTTATCTTTGCCTTCACTATCACAGCTTTGGGTGATGTGTCTGTAAAGATGTCTTTGATGTGCAAATCACGTAGTGTTTCGCCTATATTTCCTTCTATATATTTTATGGTTTCAGGTCTTATGTCTAGTTCTTTAATCCATTTTGAGTTGATTTTTGTGTATGGTGTGAGGTGGTGGTCAAGCTTCATTCTTTTGCATGTAGCGACCCAGTTTTCCCAGCACCATTTATTGAACAAACTTTCTTTGCTCCAATGCATAGTCTTTGCTCCTTTGTCAAAGATTAGTTGACCATAAACCTGTGGGTTTATTTCTGGATTTTCTATTCGATTCCATTGGTCTGTATGTCTGTTCTTGTTCCAATACCATGCGGTTTTGATGATTATGGCTTTGTAGTATAGTTTGAAGTCTGGGAGTCTGATGCCTCCATTCCCTTCTTTTTTTTTCAGGAGAGCTTTGGCTATTCGGGGTTTTTTGTGATTCCATATGAATTTCATCAATAATTGTTCTATTTCTTTGAAGAATGACATTGAAATTTTGATTGGAATAGCATTGAATCTGTATATTGCTTTTGGAAGGATGGCCATTTTAATAATGTTTATTCTTCCAATCCATGAGCAGGGGATGTCTCTCCATTTCTTTGTGTCTTCTTCTATTTCTTTTAACAGTGTTTTATAGTTTTCTTTGTATAGGTCCTTTACCTCTTTTGTTAGATTTATTCCCAAATATTTGATTTTTTTTGTTTCAATAACAAAAGGGATGGTCTTTTTGATTTCTTCTTCTTCAGATTTATTGTTTGTGTATAGGAAGGCTACTGACTTTTGCGTGTT
The DNA here is from genome assembly GCF_964194135.1 of Talpa europaea. Taxonomy (NCBI): domain Eukaryota; kingdom Metazoa; phylum Chordata; class Mammalia; order Eulipotyphla; family Talpidae; genus Talpa; species Talpa europaea. The sequence continues at coordinate 131,323,998 of NC_140070.1, forward strand.
GATTTTGTATCCTGCCACTTTACTGAACTGATTGATGAGTTGAATTAGCTTTTCTGTGGAGTTTTTGGGGTTCTCTATGTATAGTATCATATCGTCTGCAAATAGTGATAGTTTGACTTCTTCTTTTCCTATTTGGATTCCTTGGATGTCTTTCTCTTGTCTTATTGCCCTGGCTAGGACTTCCAGTATTATATTGAAAAGCAATGGTGAGAGTGGACATCCTTGTCTTGTTCCAGATCTTAATGGAATTGCTTTCAGCTTTTCACCATTGAGAATGATACTGGCTGTTGGCTTGTCATAGATGGCCTTTATGATGTTGAGGTATGTTCCTTGTATCCCAAGAATTTCAAGGGCTTTTATCATGAATGGGTGTTGCACTTTGTCGAAAGCTTTCTCAGCATCTATTGATATTATCATATGGTTTTTATATTTCTTTTTGTTGATGTGTTGGATAACGTTGATTGATTTTCGGATGTTAAACCATCCTTGTGCCCCTGGAATGAATCCAACTTGGTCGTGGTGAATTATCTTATGGATACATTGTTGGATTCTGATAGCTAAAATTTTATTCAGGATTTTTGCATCAGTGTTCATTAGGGAGATTGGCCTGTAGTTTTCCTTTTTTGTGTTGTCCTTGTTCGGTTTTGGTATTAGTGTAATGTTGGCTTCATAGAACGTGTTTGGTATTGTCCCTTCCTTCTCAATTTTTTGGAAGAGTTTGTGAAGGATAGGCACTAATTCGTCTCTGAATGTTTGGTAGAATTCATTTGTAAATCCATCAGGTCCTGGGCTTTTGTTTTTGGGGAGGTTTTTGATTACCATTTCAATTTCGCTAATTGTAATTGGTCTGTTTAGGTGTTCTATTTCTTCTTTATCTAGCTTTGGGTGATTGTAGAGTTGTAGGAATTTGTCCATCTCCTCTAGATTGTTAAACTTGTTTCCATATAACTGTTCATAGTAGTTACTGATTATTCTTTTGATTTCTGCTGTGTCCGTTGTGATTTCTCCTCTTTCATTGATGATCCTGTTTATTTGTGCTTTCTCCCTTTTTTCCTTTGTGAGCCTGGCTAGGGGTTTGTCTATTTTATTGATTTTTTCAAAGAACCAGCTCTTGGTTTCATTGATCTTTTGGATTGTTTTTTTAGTTTCAATTTCATTTATTTCTGCTTTGGTTTTTATTATTTCTTTTCTTCTACTGGTTTTGGGGTTTTTTTGTTGTTCTTTTTCTAGATCTTTGAGCTTCGAGATTAGGTTGTTTCTTTGCGTTCTTTCTTGTTTCTTGATGTGAGCTTCTATTGCTATATATTTTCCTCTTATTACTGCTTTTGCTGCATCCCATACATTTAGGATATTGGTGTCCTCCTTGTCGTTCAATTCAAAAAATTTTTTAATTTCTTCTTTGATCTCCTCATTAGTCCAATGGTCTTCCAGTAGTGTGGTTTTTAATCTCCATGAGGTAGGAAAGTTCCTTGCCTTCTTTTTATGGTTTATTTCTAGTTTGATGCCTTCATGGTCAGAAAAGATGGTTGATATGATTTCAATCTTGGTGTATCTGTTGATGTTTGTCTTGTGCCCCAGTATGTGATCGATCCTGGAGAATGATCCGTGTGCGCTTGAGAAAAATGTGTACTCCATTTTTTTGGGGTTTAGTGTTCTATAGATGTCTGTTAAGCCCAATTGCTCTAGGTCTTTATTTAGAGCTTTGGTTTCTTTACTTATTTTTTGTCTTGTTGATCTATCCATTGTTGATAGTGGTGTGTTGAAGTCTCCCACTACGTATGTGTTTTCTCTGATGTCTGTTTTCAGAGAGGACAACAGTTGTCTGATATATTTTGGTGCTCCTTCGTTTGGTGAGTATATGTTAATGAGTGTTATTTCTTCTTGAAGTATTGTCCCCTTGATCATAATGTAGTGACCATTGGGGTCTCTTTTTATCTTTTTGAGTTTGAAATCTGTTTTATCTGATATAAGTATAGCTGTTCCTGCTTTCTTTTTTGGTCCATTTGCTTGTAGGATTGTTTTCCATCCTTTAACTTTGAGCCTATTTTTATCTTTTGTAGCTAAATGTGTTTCCTGGAGACAGCAAAAGGTTGGGTTTTGTTTCTTAATCCAGGCTGCAACTCTGTGTCTTTTTATTGAAGAGTTTAGTCCATTTACATTTAGAGTTAATATTGATATGTTAACATCTGTATTTGCCATTGTGTTTGTCTTTCCTTTGATTTTATTTATTTATTCTTTTAATAACTTTTTTTTTTTTTTTGGCCTTCTTTCATTGTTATTCGTCGCTCTGAGGTTCTGGCTTTAGGACTCCTTGTAGTATTTTTTGGAGTGGGGGTTTAGTTGCAATGAAATTCCGGAGTTTCTGTTTGTCTGGGAAGGTCCATATTCTTTCTTCAAAGAGGAAGGAGAGCTTTGCGGGATAGAGTATTCTTGGTTGGCATCTGTTTTCTTGGAGTCTGTTGACTATGTCCCTCCACTCTCTCCTTGCCCGTAGTGTTTCTTCGGAGAAGTCTGATGTCAGCCTGATTGGTTTTCCTTTGAATGTTATCTGTTTCTTCCCTCTTGCCAGCTTCATTATTTTTTCCTTGTCCTGGATTCTTGGGAGCTTTACTATTATGTGTCTTGCTGTATTTTTCCTTTCGTCGTGGAAGTTTGGTGTTCTTCTTGCTTCTTGTATATCAATTTTCAGCTCCTTCTTCACATTTGGGAAGTTCTCTTCAATTATCTCTTTGAATATTTTCTCTGTTCCTACATCTCTCTCCTCTCCTTCTGGTATTCCTATAACTCTTATATTTCCTTTCCTCATGGAGTCAGATAGTTCCCGAAGTCTTTCTTCGTTCTTTTTCCTTCGTACTTCTCTTTCCTTTTCTGTTTTGGTTCTTTTTATTTCTGCGTCTTCAAGATTACTTATTCGTTCTTCCATTTCATCTATTCTGCTTTCATTGCTTTTCCCAGAATTCTTTAGTTCTTCCATTAATTCTTTGATCTCCTGCATTTCTTTTACTTCCCTCTTTAGGGACTCAATTTCTTTCTTCTGACCATTGTTTTCCCTCTCTAGGGACTCAATTGCATTCTTCTGATCGTTGATTATTTTTCCCTTATCATTGTTTTCCTTTATGACTTCTGTCAGTTTTTTAATCACGGCAATTTTAAATTCTCTTTCTGGAAGGCTCAGAAATTCTTCCAAGTTATTGTCGTTGCAATCTGGGGGCTGGCTTTCTTTTTGTGGTGTGCTTTTTCTCTGGAGAGTTGCTAGGTTGCGTGTGGTTCTTCTCCTCCCTACTGTCTGTTTTCTAATTTGCCGTATGCGTTGGGACACTGTGTTGTTGGGACTTGCCGGCATCTTGGGTGGGCTTCTCTGTTCCCCTCTGGTTCTTCCAGGAGTCATCTGTCAGTTTCAAGCAGCCTTTACTGGAGAAAGGTCCCTGTTCTAAAATGCCGATGTGGGGACACACTCCCCTGTGCGCCTGGTCTGCCCCGGCGGTGGGTTCCTGCTTCCCTCTGGGCTTGGACTGCAGGCCAGAGGGGGTCTGGCGTGGGCGAACTTCCCCCGCTCACCTCTGGCTCCTGAGGAAGCCTTCTGCAGGTAGTCTTTACTGAAGAAATGTCCCTGTTCTAAAATGGTGATGTGGGACACACTCCCTGCGCTTCTGGTCTCAGGCACACTCTTCTGCGCGCCTGGTCTGCCCCGGCTGTGGGTGCTCGCTCTCCCTGTGGGCTCAGACTACTTGTTCAGAAGGGGCCCGGTGTGGGCTAACTCCCCAGCTGGCCACTAGCTCCTTCAGTAGCCTGTGCTGGGGTCAAGTCGCTAGGTGGCACCAGAGATCTCTCCTAGAGCCCTTGGGGAGCTGATTTTCCACCCCGTGGGACAGGGAGCAGAGCGGGGATGGTAGGGTACACCTCAACAGCTTTGGGGTGCTGTGTCTGCCTTGTGCCCCACCGTCGTGGGGAACCCACGCCCCTAATTTCGTGCCCCGGGTCTCAGTTCCAAAGCCCTCAGTTCCAGGACGCGGGCTGTAGCCTAGATCAGTGGCGCGGGAATGGCGCCTTTTGAATCCCGCTCCCCTGCCTGGGCGCCTTGTTCCTGCTCACTCAGGGAGGGCCTCGCCCGGGTCTCAGTTCCAAAGCCCTCAGTTCCAGGACGCGGGCTGTAGCCCAGATCAGTGGCGCGGGAATGGCGCCTTTTGAATCCCGCTCCCCTGCCTGGGCGCCTTGTTCCTGCTCACTCAGGGAGGGCCTCGCCCGGGTCTCAGTTCCAAAGCCCTCAGTTCCAGGACGCGGGCTGTAGCCCAGATCAGTGGCGCGGGAATGGCGCCTTTTGAATCCCGCTCCCCTGCCTGGGCGCCTTGTTCCTGCTCACTCGGGGAGGGCCTCCGCCCGGGTCTCAGTTCCAAAGCCCTCAGTTCCAGGACGCGGGCTGTAGCCCAGATCAGTGGCGCGGGAATGGCGCCTTTTGAATCCCGCTCCCCTGCCTGGGCACCTTGTTCCTGCTCACTCAGGGAGGGCCTCCGCCGTCTCCCCGCAAGCCTAGGTCGCAGGCGCGGGGACCTGGGCAGCTGCAATCCGAGCGCCGCTTTCGCGCAAGCTTACCGGGCGGCCGGGGCTGTGTGCTGGTGCTGGTCTCCTCCTGGTGGGCGGGGCTCTCTTTTTAATGGCGCGTGGAGCTCACCTCCGCGGCGGATCCTGCAGGGTTCGCCTCAGCTCCCGTTCACGGGGTGTGGTGGCTGAAATAGCTCCTTTCCACTCACAGTCCCGCTTGCTGCATCCGTTTTTCTTGTTGGGCGTTTTGGTTTGTTGTTTCCCTCGTCTCTGCCGGTCGGAGAGTGCCGCCTCTGTGGGCGGGGGAGGGGAGCAGGGTTCTGCGCTTCCCTCCCTTCTCGTCCTCTTTTATGGCAACTTTCTTCTTCGGGCAGTTTGCTGGAGTCGTCCGTTTATCTTCCGTGTCCCAGTTCTCACTGGGACCTGCCACTTTTCCTCCCTATTAACTTTTTTTAATGGGAGATCTTACTCGCAGCGTCTCCTCGCCGCCATGTTGCTCCGCCCCCTCCAGGCAAGTTTATTTTTAAAATGATTTACCTGGAAGAATAGGTAGAAGTCTGCACAGACATATAAATCATATGAAATCTAATGACTTCTGATATGTTTAGCCAAATAAACTATTGATATTTTAATTTATATTCTAATCAAATACTATAGAATATTGGTTTCTATCCAAAAGCAATTTAAATTTTTGTTGAAAAAAATTTTAATTTATATCTACCTTGGAAAAGGAAAAATAGCTATTCACAGAGAAATATTTTGTTTTGCTTAATTCCTCTGAATGGGTATGTATGAGAGCACTGAATGGCTTGATTATGTTAGAATGGCAGATGACTTTCCAAGGTCTCATTAAGAAATATCTTTCTGTCTGAACATGACAGTTGTTCTTCTTCAGGCATTCAAGTTTGTCACATCATATATAAGGATCAAAGAGCTAAAAAAGCCCTCTGCTCAGAACAGATTTCAATTTCTGTCATTTTCTTTGTATGCTTTATTTATCTCATTATGTCAAAGAATATGGCCCTTGGGAAACATAAAAATTCTTGATGATCTCAATACAGAATCAGTAGTGCCATAATTTTTTCTCAGTGATACATCATTCTTTCTCTTATGTATTTCTTGGAAATGTAGTCACTGTTTATTTGAATCAGTACTTCAATAATAAGCACCTGTTATGGTTTAATAGTTTTAGCCATGAGTTCAAGTCAATAAAATGGACATGAAGCTTTTTAAAAAATGTTTAATAATAGCAATGATAATTTAATAATGCAAATATACTAAATACATTGTTTAATAAGTGCATATACAATAAAACACATGTAAATATATAAATGTATATTTACATATTTAGTCTATATTTAGATTCTAGATTATGGGAGAAAAAAACCCATTTGGTATTCATATTACTAACGATACTGTCATTATATATGTGTGTGAACAGATATCCTTGGTTGTCAGCATGACCTTTGCAATGAGATGACCTTTCCAGTGTTCTTTGTAATATCAAACTGTGTGCACAAAGAGATTTAGGAGGCTTTGGATCTACTCCTAGTTCAGAAATTTTCTTTATAGCAATAGACAAATCACATTTGCCTTGGGTAACCAATTTAATTTCATTTAAAGCAAAGCATAAGAAAATGAATGTTTGTGGAATAAAAGATAGGGACTAATGACAGAACTTGAATGGGGAAAGGAAACCAGTATATCTATGTAGATAACTGATGATGTCTCAGAATAGTTCTGGACAAGACAATTTAAGCTGCTTGGTGGTGGTAGAGGACAGTCAGTTCTGTTCTTAGACTAAATTAACAAATTTCAGTGGCTAATTTCATGTGTCATTTTGACTGGGCTAAGAGATGTTGGAAAAGGTTATTTCTGGATGTGTTTTTGTGGGTGTTTCCAAATTAATATTAGATTAGTAGATAAAGAGAAGACTGCCCCACCAATGTATGTGGCATCATCCAATCCCCTGAGGGCCTGAATGGAATGAAAATGGTGAAGTAAAGGTGGGTTCTGTCTCTTCTTGAGCTGGGACATCCACTTCCTCCTCACCTTGAACATTGGAGTTCCTGGTTCTCAGACCTTTGGATTCAAAGTGAATTATGTCACCAGCTTTCCTGGTTTTCAGCTTGCAGTTGGCAAAGTGCAGTTGCAATTTCATTCTCCATAATTAAGTGGCCAGTGCCCACAATAAATTTTTTCTTATGCCTCTCTATGTATCCTAATGGTTTGTTTCTTTGGAAAACACTGACTAATTAAGATATAGGTAGGTCAAAGTGAGGATGCTGCTACAGCAAATATCTGAAAATGTGGGTGTGGTTTTGCAACTGGGTTATAAGTAGATGCTAGAAGAGTTTGGAGGTGCATGCTATAAAATGCCTGTATTTTCTAAAATGAATTGTTAAAATACTGCTGAGAATTGAGAGAAGAGGGGAGCTGTTGAGAATGTCTCTATCTTCTTAGAGAATATATAAGGAATTATGAAGAGAATGTTGACAGAAATATGGGTGGTAAAGGCCATTCTGATGAGATCCTACATAGAAATAAATGGCATATTATTGAAAACTGGAGCAAAGGCTATCCTTGGTTATAAAATGGCAAAAAGAATGGGCTGAATTATGCTCCTGAACAAGTGCTTTGTGGAGGGTAGAGTGTGTGAGCAATGAAATTAAATATTTGGTTGAGGAAATATCTAAACAAAATGTTAAAGGAGTAGCTTGATTTCTTTTGAATGCTTACAGTAAAATATGAGATGAGAACAATGATTTAAAGACAGAAATAGTAATCAGAAAAGAAGCAAATCATAAAAATATGGGACAGTCTCCTATATTGTGGGGAAAAAGAACAAGGAGGTTTAGAAACAAAAGTTGAAATGAAAAAATATATAGGGGGCTTTCCTAGCCTACTTATATTGAAAGGAACTAAAAGTTTCTTAAGGGAAGCAAATAGAGTATGATCAAAATTCATTAAATCATGAACTAACCATCTCACCAGAAACTATCAGCTACTCATCAAGATAGAAAGGAGTTAGTTAGCTGTCTTAACAGAAGCCGGGATCAATTGTCCAGGATAATGGGAGAGGGATCCCAAACACCTTTGGACATCAGTGAAGCTGATTCTCTTACTATTAAAGTTCTAAGGTACAAGGGCCTATGGGACAGAGGATTTTTGAGGAAGAACTACCTGTGCTTGGTGCCTTCTCCCGTCATGCACCTGTCTCCCTGCATTCCAAGGTCATTCTCTTCACCCACTCTAAGGGTAGATCCAGCAGCCCTTGGTATGAATTGTGCTGTCTCCAGCGACGCACAAGGAATGGCTACCTCCACCTACATGTCAAAGGGAATCTTCCGTCTCTGGTACAAAACCCAGGCAGAAGTTTGCTGCAGGGGTGTAACCACCAAAGAGTCCCCTTACAGGAAAAGGCTGCCTCCTCCCTGCAACTCCAGACTGATAGTGATTTCCTTCCTCCGAGTAGAGAACAAAATGACAAGTATAATCCCTTTCCTAGAAGAAAATAGCTTGAACAGTAAAAGAAAAAGAGAGCCTAGTTAATTTTGGTGACAGAAACTATTAGACAATATTTAGGATTAAATTTTGAGTGTATTCATCCAAGGGTTGGAAAGCGTGGCTAAGTCAGAGAAACTTACATCCTTTGTAAGGACTCCTAAAATAGCCTAAAAACCTGTTAAGTTGGCTACTTGAATCCTGTACTGAATTACAGTAAATTAGGTATAACTGTTTCCTCCATGACATAGCACTGAAGATGAAAATAGAAGACTCAGAGAATATGGGAAGGTGAAATGGATTTAATACTTAAAAGCTAAGAAGCCTCCACAAGTCTTAACATCCTGATTCCTAGATAATGCTCTCTTCAAGATGGAAGAAGTAACAAATTGAGAGGGGACACTATAGTCATAGTAAAACTGCTCCTTGCTATGAGACATTGAGTGACTGACAAACAAAGCAAACATTTGTCAATAATCTTATTACTTTACTCTGAAAATAAAATAACACTACCAACAAAAGTAGTGGTTGTAGTAGTAATAGTCTTAATAGCAAACAATCGATAAGAATATTACTGTCCATAAGAATGTAACAGCAGTAAATAATTATTTATGTAGAAATTTAAAAATATAATTCTCATATATTGAACTTTGTCAGCTACTCCAATTCTGTAGCACCTTAAGATTACATATTTTAAATACTACCAAAGATGGAAGGCTCAAATATTGATATACAGTTTTTAATAAATTGCCTCTTTAGGGCTTATGCAGATCACATGAAAGGAGTTACAAGAACTTGTAGGTCTTTTGTAAAATTAAAGTCAATTTTTCTTTCTGACCTACAATAGCCATCCATTCAGTGACTTAGTGCGAGGGAAGGTGTGGTTATTTTCTACTGGAGACATTTATTACAGAAGTTAATTGTTAAGCAAAAAAGTTAATTGTCACAAATTATTTTTTTCACACAATACCTCAATGGATGAATAAAAAGTCTCACAAATTGTTAAATCAGACACATTAAGAATCTTTTATCTCCATAGAATGTATAGTTAGTGCTGTAGTTAAAAAAAAAGAAAGAACAATTCATTGGGTTATTAAGTGGAGAATTTGAAAATAGTCTACACCACATTAAATATCTTAATCTTTGTCATTATATACCTCTTGTTCTTGATTCTCCGGGCATCCTACACATCCATCAAACTAAAAATTAACAAGATTATAAATGAAACTAAACTAGCAAATATATTCAGTAGCTTCTCTGTGCTATTCAAATGAACTCCTAGACTGAAGAAACAGTCTATTGAGGCATTTTCTCTAATTCTAGAATTAAAAGTTAACTTTGCTAGTAACTCTTTTTGTCTTCTTTTCTTATGATTTAAGATATTTTTAATAAAAATATTACCATTTTTATTAGTCCATCTAGACTCTATAGGACTTGTTCATTGCAAGAAGTAATGACTTCATCAAAATTAGTGTCTATGTACAGACATTTTATTTCATGAAAGTTTTATTACTATTATTGATGTATAACATTATATTAGTTTGTATTATCCTCAAATCAGTGTCTTTTTATTAAACAGAGTCAGAAGGTGCTGAGAAGATGATACATTGCCAGTAGTGTGAGCCATTTGGCAAAAATTTTTAATCATACTTTGGAATTTCATGTTCTAGTAAGAATATGTATGTGCATTTGTATATCTTTGTATCCATAAAATTTGTGACCCAGAATTTTAATACAGTAGAGGAAACATTCCTTCTAGGTAGAAATATTGATTATAGTCTCAGACTTCAAATCTTCCCATAATTAAAGAACTTTTTGAGTTGATGTTTTATGATTTACTGAGTCAGCACTCAATTTTAAGTGGAGAAATGCTTAAATAAATAAAATATGAAGTTTGGGGAGATATAATTGGATAATAGAATACTCCTTTGTTATTAATAAACTCTTTAATAACCAGATATTAGCTTTTGGCAGTTAAGTCATAAAGTAAATCACTTACAAGAAACATAAACAGTGGTGTTTAATGAAAATTACATCTGAGTTTGTATTTCACACCAGAAATGCTCACATAACTAAAATCACACTAATGCTGGCCCTCTCCTCCCATGCCACAAAATAAAGATCAAGGTTTTATGCATAACTGTGCATCTAGGTTCAGTAGTTATGAGCAAGACTGTCAGCTATCGGGCCTCCCTGGTGGCGCAGCGGTTGAGCGCTGGGTTGCGAAGCTGCCCGCAGCCTCCACAGCGACGGTTCAATCACCGGCTGCTCCCCGACCACCGGAGGAGGGTCCCACATGGTGCACAGACCCCGCCTGCTGCCCGCTGCTCCCCTCAGCAGTGTACTTCGGTCCTTCTGCCTGCTCTGCTCCCCACTCTGGCTCTGGTGAATTCTCTCACCCTCCCACACTTCTGACTATACCCAATGCTTGTATAAATAAATCTTTAAAAAAAAAAAAAGACTGTCAGCTATCAAGTTAATAGAAAAACTTTGACATACATTTTTATGGAATATGAATTAATGACACAGCACTTAATCTGAGCAAGAAATTTAGAGGTCAGTTCCGTCACTTTAAAATGAAACTAATTTTGATATGTGAAAACAATTGAATTATACAAAAAATACATTTTGTTTGATATTAGTTAATTGTAGCTAGGTATATGTGTGTGTGTGTGTGTGTGTGTGTGTGTGTGTATAATGCCATAAATAAAAATTTTAATCCAAGTTTAAATATCTTTAAGTACCAAATTAGTTTAAATGATTAAGGCTGATGAAACTGCACACTAATTACCAACAGTAGGAATGGACTTCTTATATTGAAGAGGTTGAGTAACTAAATTTATATTGTTGTATAACAAACTGCCACAAACTAGTGGGTTAAAACCACCTCCTTTTTTTAAATCTCCTACCTTCAGGGTTCAGGCATATGGTTGGGTTTTCTATTCAAGGTCTCACTTCTCACTAACCCAAAATGAAGATGTTGGTCAGGGCTCAAACTTTATTTGAAGGTCAAGGTCTTCTTCCTGCCCCCTCAGGATGTTTGTTGCATGTGGTTGTAGGATGGAGTTGCCAATTTTCTTGCTAGCAGTCTTCCTGGGATTGTTTTTAGCTCCTAAAGCCATACTTAGTGCCTTCCTACATCCCCCTACTATAGATAATCATAAGATAGTTATTTACTTTTTTTTAGGACTATAAATAGCATCTTTACTGCTTCTTGTCTCTTTTAAGAGCACACGATTAGGTAAAATCACCCAAAATAACCTCTCATTTGATTAACTCAAGTAATTGTATTAGGGACTCTAATTGCATCTGAAAAATCTCTTCCACTGTTGTACTACTCATCTTGGTTTACTACCAGTGAATATCATAGATTGGGTGATCATGCAACAAACATTTACTTGTCAAAGTTCTGGAGATTGGGTAGTTCAAGATCAAGGTATCAGCGCATTTGTTTCTTAGTGAAATCCCTCTTCTGGCTTGTTGAGTGCTGCCTTTTTTTGTGCCTCCTCACATAGTAGAGGATAAGAGCTCTGATCACATTATCATGAGGGCCTCACTTTCATGAGTAGATGTATCATCTAAACAAAAGCCCATCTCAAATTTTCCGACTCCAAAGAGCCCCAAATTGGGAGCTAGGACTTCAATAAGTGAATTTTGAGGGGAACACAAATATTTAATCCATTACAACCATTTAGCAAGCACAGTTACAGGGCAGTTTTCACATTATACTCACAGGTTCTGCCTGCATTCAGAGAGAGGGGTTTGTATAAGATGTGAAGATCAAGGGGCAGGGATCTTGGAAGTCATTTTAGAATTGTGCATAAAGCAATAATAGATTTATACTTTCTCACTTATTAATTAACATCAAAGAACCAATAAAAATGGAACAAATAAGGTTCGATCCAATCTGAAATTCCAAAATAATAACAGAAAGTATGTAGGTGGAGGAATTGATAGATGGAGCGAGTAAAGAGAGAGAGAGAGAGAGAGAGAGATCACAGACAAAAATGATCAAGATTAAGGTGGGAATAGCCAGGACACCTGCAACAGACAAAGTAGTATGCCCATATGTTTTGCAGTTGTATTTACCAAAGTGATTAAAAATATTTGAGTCCTAATTAGAGGCCTAAACTACTTGCCTGTTTGTTTCAGCTTTGAAAACTATTTAATCAGATATTAATTATAATAAATTAATGAAAATAATGTACCATTATTTGTTACCAGCACCATAACCACTACAATCTTATCCCACCCCAACCCGATCCACCTCTTCCTTCTCATTTTTAACTTCTCCTCACCATCAAAATTTTTCTTTGTTCTGTCTTCTTCGCCCATATTAACAGCAGTAGATGGTAACCAATACAGGAAACTTGAGAGTCATTTTTTTTAATCTTCCAACTCCATGCAATATTCAGTTGTTCAATAAACTGTGTCATCTTTAAGTTCTAAAATTACTACATATCAAGCATTATTTCTCTGTCATATATATGTACACTTTCTTAATGCCCCGAGTAGTATTTCTATATAGTCACTTTTTAAAAATAGATTTATTTATTTGTGCGTACAAGAACTAGGATACAGGCCACAGGGGTGAGGGATGTGGGGTGGGAAATGAGAGGATTCACCAGAGACAGATTGGGGAGCAGAACAGACAGAGTGACTGAAATACACTACTGAGGGGAGCAGCGGGCGAGACAGGAGAGGTCTGCTGTGCCATGTGGGTATCTCTCCAGCCAGCTGGGATCGACCCGTGCTGCAGAGGCTGTGGAGAGCTTCACAGTGCTGTGCTGTGCTTAACCCCTTGTGCCACCAGGGAGGCCTTTTTATATAGTCACTTTTAACTCCTTCAAAATCCTTTTTAATCCTGTCCATGTTATTTTAGGGAAGAAAAATTCTCTGTATCTCTGCTTTTCAACCATAAATTTTTACATGGAATGGTCCTATCAATTCCAGTATCTAGCCTGTGTATTAAAACTACTTTTTGATAGTCATTGTGCTGAATAAAATACAATCCTGTTGAAATGTTTAATGATTCAATATAGTGGTCTGATGCTAGTTTCTTGACTTTCAGTTCCTTTAAGTAGAAGGGGTTGAAGTTGAATCTTAGATTCTCTTAGGAGCTTAAATATAGATGTAACCCTCCATTTTGGTGTTGAAAAAAAAAATCTAGGCATATTTCTGAAGGGGAGAGGGTACTTTATCTCTTAACCACAAAGCACTGGAGAAAGCAAGCTTTATTTGCCATGCTTGAAGGAATGCATGAAAGGTACACTTAAGAATAGCTTTGAGTTACCCAGGTGTGCTTACCAGAGCTTAGCTGTGTGCACAGCTGAAATGTGGCTCCCAGGAAGGGGTTAATGTACAGTTAATGACTGCAAACCCTTAAACAGCCCTCAAGGTTTTTCAAGTCTTTCATCTGAAAACATTTTAAAAGGAGATGAAGTTTATATGCAGTTTTAGGTGACAAGCAAGACTGAGAGCTTATTTTGGGGATCTATCAAGTATTGAGAGGATAACGATCAGAAACAGAAGCACTAATAGTGGGTGGTAAAGAATATCAGTAGGGGTTAAGGCCAGACCAGCATAGTTTGCACAGGGGGATGTATTTCGAATGGTTTTGATGCCCTCGCTCTTGTGTTAATATTTCTTATCACAATAAAACATAACAGTGATGGGACTTACAAAAATGCTTTATCCTGTTTTTGAAACTGTCAATGAACTTCATTTAACTGATGTTCATGTTTTTTCTTTGGTGAAGTTTATTGGGTGGCTGTGGTGTAATTGACTCAGCCTCAGCATTTCACAGGTTTCTCTTCCTCATTTGCACTGTAAAGTAAGGGCACCTAATGATATCCATTTGGGAAAGTGATAGGGTTGCTCTCATTCTCTCTCCGCTAAGACTCAAATTTCAAGTTTCCTCAAAGATAGTTTAAAATAGCACTTCAAAGAAATGATTTAGCAAACATTGCTGCAGTATTTTATGGTTGACTAAAAATTTGAATTTGAAATGGAAATCAAGTTCATTCATGAAATCCTCTTACAGTAATAATATATCATTTTAATAGCAGTGTGTCTAGACTCATAATGTCAGACCAGACGATGATAATTTCAGTGCTTCGTATCAATCATATTCATCAATATAATTATACTTTTCTGGCCATAATGGAGTATGTTAAACAAGAAATCTGATGCCTTAAAAGGAAATATTGGAAAGCATCGCAGGTAAAAAAAATGGTTTACAATCTTTTATTTTAAGAAAAAAATTGATTTAGAATAATAAATAAAACACTTTAGCCCACTCTGATGTACCTACTATAATCTAGCTTTAACGAGTGTATATTCTTTGTTATGAGGTCCATGTAGTGTCCAAACAACTATCAGCAGAGTTAACTCAGTACATTTTAGCATTTTAAGAATAGGGGAAAAATAAAGCTATTATCCTTATATTGCCTAATGTTTTCATAATCCTTTCATCCAATAAATAGATTTTTCAGTGGCCCAGATGAGCTACCAGAGTATAATCCAGGGACAGATGTTGGTGTACCAAGGAAACAGGTACAGGATTTTCTTGACTAGAAAATAGCTGAGGTCAAGCGAAGAGTAGAGTGTTGGAGGGAGGGACAAGGAGGTAATGGAGGTCTAGAATATATATAACTCTGGTAACCTTTGAAATGGCATTACAGAGGCCTCCCTTGTGGCACAAGGGGTTAAGCACAGTACTTTGAAGCTATCTACAGCCTCTGCAGCACAAGTTCGATCCCTGGCCAGAGAGCTACCCACATAATACAGCAGAACTTTCCTGTCTGCCTGCTGCTCCCCTCAGCAGTGTATTTCAGTCAGTCTGCCTGTTCTGTTCCCCACTCTATCTCTGGTGAACCCTCTCCTCTCTCACCTCTGGCCTGTACCCTAGTTCTTGTATGCATAAATGAATGAATCTTTAAAAAAACATAAATTGCATTAGTTTTCTATAGAATGAAATGGGAAGGAAATAAAGGTTACCCAGTTTTGCTGTTCCAGAATTTCTCACAAAGTAATGTGTAGTAACTTAATCTAGATCCCATCTAAGGATTTCAGAAACATAACAAGTTGTTGATGCTTTTTCTCCTGAAGACAGTAGTTTAGTCATTGGAGAATAATTTAGACTAGAGCCAATCTTCCAGGCTTCAATCCCAGTTACGCTATTTACCAAATGGATCCATTTGAACAAATTAATTAACCAAGTGTACCTAACTTTTCTTATCCACACATGGAGGATATCAATAGTGCTGACTTACAAAGTTCCAATACTGAAATAAATTATTTAGTGCATGTATAGTGTTTAGAACAATATATTGCTTAACAGATATTAAATGCTCAGTGACCATTAGCTATTAGATTAATCATCTGCCTGGATCTCACCTGGTTTCTGCCACTGGACAATTCATAATAATGCCTCTGGGCAGCAAATTTGATCTGAACCTTTACCTCATACCTGTCTCTTTAAAACAGAAAAGTGTATCTTTTTTGACATAGGAAATAAAAGCGATGCTTCAGAGCATAAAAAAGGAAAAATTTCTCCCAGGTTCCAATCTATCTCTAGTTTTGCACTTCCTTACTACAGTTCAAACTAATCTCTGTCTAGAAAATCATTCCTCCATCCATTTAAAATTGCAGGCAATAGGTAGAAAGAACTTTCTACCAAAACCATCTGCTTCTAAATAGGATAGTTTAAGTCTGATATGATATCTTTCTTATATAATGTTATTGAAACGGAAAGTAAAAAGCATTACACCCTCGAATATTTTTTTTTTCCTTACAAGGACTTCACGGTTGTAGATATTATTGTTCTTGACATCCATTCCTTCATTCCTTCTGCTCCTCAAAAAGGATTAGACAGACTATCACAGGCAAACGAATCACCTGTGTTTTTGATGAGTAATTACCCTCCCTCTTCCCTGCCAGGACGTCTCAGTCTTATGACTTGCTTTAATCTGTGAGATTTGAGCCATTAAACTTTATGTCACAGTTATATCTTATGTCACATCAGAGCAGAAGCTATCACTGGAATTGGAAGGTTCAACTCATTTTTCCTTCTCTCCCTTGGCCACAAAAAAAAAAAAAAAGAGAGATATATGTTCTTGTAGGGGCTGGATTCCTGCAATGGAGACAATCTGAGAGAATTTAAATTAAACTGAGCTAAATATCACTGTTTCAATCTTTAACAACTAACGTGAGCAAGAAATAAGTGTTATTGTAAGCGACAAGATTTTGGAGTTGTTTGTTAGGCAAGAAAGATGAATATTCTGACTTCTATAATGAATATCAAAGCAGTTATACTGGTTTCACTATCCCAAACCAGGCTTTTACTCAGCTTATTTTGAATTAGAAGGATGATTATTTTTATTTTGTGCCTTACTATTAATTTTTTTTTAGATGCAAATGATAGAAAATCTAAAAGTGCTTTGAAAAGAAGTGGGTGGGATTTATTGGTATACATCACTCAGAATTACTGAATTTTAAGCAGAAATGAAATCTGAAATTAAAATAATTTTCCCAGGACAAATCCTTCTATTCTACCATGTTCTGGATTCATTGTGAAACTCAAGGATGTAACATGGTGTCTGCCAACTCTTTGTGGCTTATATTTTCATAGGTACCATTATAATTATAAAGTTCAATTTTTGAGTGTTTCCAATGTGGTACTCTTGTAAGGAATTTACAAGAATTAATTCATTGAATCTTCATAATTATTCCATGAAGTAGAAACTGATACTATCTTCATTTTAAAGATAAAGAAATCGCTATACAGGAAATTATGTGCAATATCTCATGGTAACCTCTATTAGTAAAAAACTATAAGAAAATGTTATATTTTTGCAACATATTATCATACTCAAAATAGTTATACTTGAACAAGTCTTCAGCCTCACTGTCAATAGTTCAAACTTGGTCATAATTCTATCATTTACTGAATCTCTCTGCTAAATTAAATCCAGTGCTCTACTTGTCCATAGCTGAGAGTTACATTCTCTGTTTAGCTGTGTGAATTTTTTTTTACCTGAAGAATATGTAAATGAAATGATGACAAGGATGTTCCTCAGAGAAAAATAAAGGCATTGTTATTAGAAGTAGGTTGTACAAAAAATGTTTAAGCATCTGAGATTTTACACTATTTGCAGGCCAGCCAAAGATTCATGGATACTGAAAAAAGATTAGAGATTCCAGGTTCAGATACAAAGGACTTTGTTACCATATAAACAGCATGAATTTTGTGTTCTCTCTGCTTCTCACCTCAACTCCATCCTGAGTAGGTGACAGAGCTGTTCTGGTAGATATGGGGATTTAGGCTTAAAAAATGAGTGTGCCTTTCATTGGCTTATAAAAGCCACAAAGTTGATTATTCTGTACCGTTAACCCTATCAGTAAATCAAAACAGAAGACACATTTAACAAATTGCATGTTTAAATTCACATTGATAATTAACTACTTCAGTTATGGGAAGGGTATTACTAGTGCTGTTACTATTATTGTGAGATTTTATAAATAGAAATTTTATGAAATCATAAATTTAGGGCCTGGTTTCAGGCATAATGAAAATTACTTTTAGATACAGTTAAATATAAAAAATACATAAAATTAGGACGTACCATGTTCCCATTGCTGAAACTCAAATTCAAACCTAGGGTATCGTAGCACAGGGGTTTAGTCTCAGCACTGTGAAGCTATTGGTAGCCACTGCAGCATGAGTTCAATCCCTGGCCAGGGAGCTAACCCACATGGCCCAGCAGACCTCTGCTGTCTTGCCTGCTGTTCCCCTCAGTAGTGCAATTCATTTAATCCACCTGTTCTGCTACCCACTCTGTCTCTGGTAAATCCTCTCACCTCCCACACACCACTGGTCTACACCCCAGCTCTTGTATGTATATACAAATAAAACAAATCTTAAAAAAAAAAAATTCAAACCTAGAAGAAAATGAGACAGACTATTGAACTTATTGACACTTAAAATCTTAATTTAAATTAAAGTTTCTTAATTTTAATTCATTGTCTTATGTAGCAGTAAAACAATATCCTTTTAGCAGTAGTTTGAATCTATAGATCTTCTTCCTCATTATTTTTCTGCTTACTCTAAGCCTCTTTCTATTCAATACTGTAAGAGCTCTTACAAAGATGCCATTCCTGGTTATTTATAAGCTTGTTAAAGTCAATTAACTTATGTCTCTGTAACTACACTGAGCACTAAGCAAAATGGCAGAACACACTTAAGCAACTTAAATAGTTGATACAAATAGCATAGTAGAATCTGGGTTCACTAAGAAGGAGCAGGTTAATTTACTGCTCTAACAGGAAAAATTTTAGAGTGAAGAGATAGCCTCCCTAGAGAAAAAGCTGCATAATTTTCTTTGCCTTTTGAAAATAACTGTTATTACTATTCCAGGTGTTCATTATTGAAACCTTAATTTGTGTAAAATCACTATTTCTATTTTTCTTAGGGCTGTCCTAGAGTCAGCATAGCCCTAGTGTCCAGTGCATTTCTCCTTTACTCTGGTAGTTTATCAGTTGCTCTTATTCCTCTGGGGGACTTAAGGATCATTGCTATCATTCGGGTCAAATTCTGAAGACTACCATTTTCTGTCTTGCTCAGATCACATGTCCATGTGTCCTCACTGTCCCCTCCCCCAACCCACTGCTTCTCAGGACCATCCTTAAGGTGTTGATGGACTGAGTGGAGAGAGAACAGAGTGCCCAGGAAGACTTTGCTCTCACTAATCATTTATTTACCTTTCCAAATCTTTTATAAAGGTTTTTTGGTTTTTTTTTTTTTTTTTACTGTTTTTCTTTTGGGAGAATTTAGGTTTCTGGAAAGTAAAATCCAGTCCACACCTGGTTTTCCTCCCCCCTAATTTCTACTGTCACATCTTTCATCTGAGGTAGAAAGCTCAGAAGATTCTAATTACTAAAATAAGACCAAAGAAAAAAAACCCCTAGATACTGAAGAAGGATAATTGTTAATTTTTCAAAATACACTTTCTTGCCACATACATAAGTTAACAGTTTTAGAATCAAAACAAAGGATTAAGGAACACATAAACAAAACCAATCTGAGTTAACCTGCTTGAGAAAATATTGATGTTCTATTTTAGAGCATGAATAGCTTGGGGGAAAAAATACACCTTGTATCCTCTGAATACAACTTCTTGTATGATAACATGGGCTGTGGGATAAGGGATAAATTGCTTGAACACTACAGATTATTCTTTAGAAGACTGCCTATGAAAGGAATATCAAAAAAATTATAAATTTTCTGTAATCTCTATGTGTAGCAACAAAAGGAGGTTTCAGTAACATATTAAAGGAAAATAGACGGAAAAACTGAAAAAATATACATTTATCTCATGTATATACATTATACTGTTAGCAAAGTAAGAGGATTTTTATTATATAATGTGAATTTTATTTTTTTAAAAAGCATTGGAATGTGATTTTCCAAATGTTAATGAGATCAGAATATTGATCAAATAAAATTTAACGTAATATGAGCCCTGATCAATAAATTTGGGTTGTAAACCCTTCCTAAATAATACATTTGTAAGCATTTAATAAATATAAGTAATTTAATTTGTATAAAACTATCTCAGTTAATTTTTCTCCAGCTACAAATCCCTTCAAGTTTCTCACAGCACACATACCTTGGAATTTGTGAATTCTGTTCCTTCTTTGAAAGCTCTCTTTTGCAATGTTTCTCCTCCAATTCCTTCAAGTCTCTGTTCAAATGTTACTTTACAGAAAGAGCATTTCTGAAAATCCTGTATAAAGTAACACTGCTCTAGTCACCTTACATTCTCTATTACACTTTTGTTAAAATTTTCTTCTTGTCATTTATCACACACCTTATGTTACACATTTGAAAAATAGGGCATTGGACAGAGATATTATCTTGTCTATTGCTATATCCATTTTGCTAAGAAGAGTGTCAAATATTTCTGAAATAAATATGAGTAGAAATCATCTTACCACTCAGTAAACTTTACATGTTAAATTTTGTCAAAATAATAAATTTTACTTTACACAAAAGCTGTCCACATGTTAGGTTGGATTCTTTTCATTTATCAGAGTATGTTTCTTAAAGCTTCATGACTAGGAGGCTCTGTGATAGATAGATGGTGAAGCATAATTTTTACTTTAGCTTTAGGCAAATCATTGAAATAATAAATGGTTGATCAGTTATTTAAGATTGACATAATAAGATTCCCATTATAAGTTCATAATAAGATTCATAATAAGATTCCAATGTTTGTAATAAGATTCCAATATTTCCAAAATTATTAACTTATTTTGTGAATGTTTGACTACATAATGCTTATTTGGATAGACATGTGCACATACATCTATTTTCACTTACATTTTATTACAGTTCTATGAATTCAATAGCATTATTATTTTCATTTTCCACACTGAAAAGCTGTGGTTTCTAAATACTCAAGAAGTAAAGCACAGGTCTGAAATTTAGAAAAGGAATTCTTCAGCTTATACTGAATGTACCAGTTTGCTTTAAATACGTTATTGTACTCCAAATTGCATTTTATTTATTGAAAAGTCACTTTAGAATATGTCTTCTTAATAGTGTTAAAATATGGATTAAAACACAATTTACTTTTTGATTGAAATTTTTATTTTCCTAGTTAAGAAAGCAACAGCAGTGATACATTGAGATTATGAGAAACATTAAGTTGCTGGAAGTGGTTGAATTAGTTTATTCTAGTGGGTAAAAAGTTGTTTAAGTGAAATTAAAATAAGTTAGGCAGTGAAATTGAGTACTTCTATTTCAAATATGTTTACTCCCCTATTAAATCATATTGAATCAAGTTACTATAAGCTTTGGGAATTTGTTTGTTTGTTTCCAGAGTAATTCAATTACTCTAACAGCAGTACCATAGTGGACTCTGGAGAAGTAAAATTCAAATTAGTTATATAAAAGGTTAGAATGATACTTTAAAATTTCTTTAAGCATTTTATGACCGTTGGCATTGTCACAGTGCTCCTGGGAGTACAGCATGAGAAACAGGACCTCATTTCAAAGTGAGTGTGTTTAACGAGTTAGAAAAAAAGACTAAATGTCTCCATTTAATAATGGAATATAGAATAGATCTGAGACTTTGTGTTTACTACACCTTTGTGGAAGGTTATTTATTATTATTGTTGGTGGTAGAAATTAAAATTGAGTTGAACTTTCAAGACAAATTATTCACAAATATAGGAAACGTTTTTAATGGGAAATCTTCACTTTCATCAATGTCTTACATTGAAATATATGCCATAAAAAGCATTTCTTATCATTACATCATGACTTACAACTTAATGTTTTTTCTATTTCTTACATGATAGTCTACATAACAAGCCCTTAGTAATTTAGTTTGGTCATCTGATTGTATAGGAGGGTATTTCTTCTTGTGGTAAATTTTATTGACACTATGGTAGTAAACTTGCATCTCAGACTAACGGAGGGTAACTTTCAGAATGAAAAAATCATTTCCAAGAAGACTTGGACAGTCCATTCACTCAAAGAAATCTCACAGCCACATAATTACAATTTATTCTATAAGAAATGCATATATTTGCACATTTGTATCAAATCTCTTGTGAAAAAGTAATTTATCTATATTGTTCTTAGGAGAATCCAAAATCTTCCAGCATACGCACATCAGAGAAGTAATATAATTTATGTTATATTCCACTGCTAGACTGAGGATTCAAAGATGATAAATGTAATATAAATTCAATAAGTTAAGAGAATATTAATTTTCATCCCCTTTGTGGTAACTTGGTTAGTGTTAAAAGATCAGCTAGAAACTAAATGTGAGTTTTCTTTATTTTCCTAGTACCATTCCTTTGCACAGGTTTCTTTCTAGGATAATTGATAGTCTCTGGAGAACTATCTGTCCAGTGATCCAGGTCATTTTCTTGGAAACATTCTAGGAAGTAAAGAATAGATGTCTCAAGCAGGGAATATATTTCTTTTTCATTGGAAATGCCCAACTATTTTTATCATATTAGATAAGGAAAGGTTCCTAGCCATTTATAAGAAAATGCTCATTGCATGCCCCTGAGTCCCGTACTGATATAAACATGGGATTTCAGAGCAACCTTTTAAGATTCTTATGCTCTTCCTTCACAGTCTGGTGGACACAGATACCTCACACAAACAAGGACTCCAGTCAACCTTTTGAGTAATTGGTGGCAACTACAAAAAGTTAATAAGAACAGACAGTCTTTACTTACAACATTTCAAGAGATTTTAGACCGCTGCAATGGCCCACACTTGATTTACTAGAATTCATTCAAAATCCAGCTGAAAATTTAGGAAGTATAGAAAAACACAATCTTCACAGTTTAAGACAGGAACCATATGTTGATTTTAAACTCACAGAGCCAAATATGTGGTTTGTGTAATAAGCCTTTATACAAATCTTCATAATATTTGTGATACAAATTGGTTACTTTTACTGTGAAATGTTATTTAATCAAATATTCTTAGGCCAAAACATGACTTGAAATTTATAAACCACTAAGAAACCAAACACAAGTTAGCAGTTTGTTTGTTTTATATATTACTGTTCATATTGTACTGTTAGTTGATTTTGTTCTCTTAAGCAAACCATAAATTCTATGAGTTTTATATGAAGGAATATCTTGTCAATGTTTAAAAAGATATCATAAGAGTTAGTCATTTCCCTTCATTTCTTTGTGATGAGAAATGTACTCTAAAAGTATTGTAAAATAAAAGTTATCATTGTTATCTCTTATTAAATTCAGAATCCCCTTCAGGATTTCCAGAGACACCCTTTAAAATCTTTAATATTATCCATTCCATTTAATATTATCCATTCCAAGTATTGTTAATCTATTTTGGGGATGAGAAAAAAAAATGTTTGTCCAAATATCAGGTATTGGTGGATTTCTATCACATTGGTAGGACTTGGTGCATCTAAGTATCCTACACTCTATTATGCAAATACATCTTAGCTTCAGTCTTCAAGAACAATTAGGTTTTTAATATCTTTTGCAGAGGGGACAAGAATTAGAAAAAATAAGAACATTAGCATTCTGAAAAGAGTTACCTTTAATCACTATTGTGACTATACCAGAGACAGTCTTAACTAAAAAAAAACAAAAAACAAAAAACAAAAACAAAAACATGGAATCTGCTCTTTTTACCCTCATGAAACAGTTCCAGTAGAGGCAGGTGATCACACAGGTGTGGGATGGTGGTTCTCACGGTTGAGGGAATGTCTGCAAAAGGCTCTGTTAATTTTATGGAGCAGAAATGGGGAAGGCAGGAGAGGTAGAAGGAGGAAAGTAATGAATCAGTGTGAAGAGAAGTATTCCCTTCACCCTCTCACACCCAGGAGTCTTGGGAGAGGCACTTAAAGAGGACCTTTGCCTGATCTCAGATAGCGACCAAAGAATGAAGGCAATTGGACTATGAATACAGATACATCAGAGCGTGACCCTGCCTGGCCAAAAGCCAGAGTCTGAGGCTATAACTTCCCTCAATAGCTGCAGTGTACTGACTTTGCACCAAGTCTCTCTGGGAATGGCAGGTTTTCCCCATGGAAGGCTGACAGAGAAAGACTTCTTTTGTAGTTGTCAATGGTCACGCCTGAGAAGTTGCATATTAAATTTTAACTAAGATCCTAAGGAGTAGCAAACATGTATTTAGAAATCTAGAAGCTTTTAGTGATAGAAGTTACTTCTCTTGACAGTACTTTGAACCATTTGTTGAACAAGAACCAAGATATATCAAGCACCACACATATATTATCTTATTTAATCCTCAAAAGAATTGGTGACACTGATGTTATTATACCCACTTTGTAATGAGGAAGCTAGATTTGAGAGATTAAGAAATTTGCATCATTTATCATATCTGGTAGGTTTTCTAAAATGACATGGAATTGTTTGCAAAAACAATTATTTTTAAAATGACATTCCAATACATAATAAAAATTACTAATCATCTATCTCATGCCATAGTTTGGCAGATAATGTTTGCTCAAATCTGATCAACTTTAAAAGTGGGTGCTATATGAAGGGAAGCGTAATGAGAAAATCACTGAAATGAAAATGATGACAAAACATTTCTTGTAAATATGTATTGTGAAAGTGACATTTTATCTACAGCACGTAGAGTATTATAAACTATAAAAAAGATATTTTGGTGGTTCCACAGAGCTTTGCGCTACATATTGAAAGAGAAGCTTCATTCTATAGAAAAAAGAAACCAACTACTGAATATCCAAAGAGTACAATGCTACATGATTCCTTCCCGTTATTTATTTTTAAGGTGTGAACTACCTTAGGGAAAATCATGTTAAAAATGATAGTTTTAAAGTTTCACATATAACACTTGTCACTGTATTTTGTTGACTTTGCTTTCCATGAATTCTCTAAGCAATTCTCTTTACACCAAATGCAGAAATAAGTTTCTTTGCTTTTTTGAATAATTTAATTTTTTGTTGTTCGAATACATGATTATAATGCAGTTCAAATTGCATTTTATAATTAAATAAAAATAATAACTGAATGCAAAATGATTGATAGAAATTGTCTTTGGTAAGAAAAGGATATACTTATTAGAATAACATAAAATGACATGTATTTTATCTGTAAATATTCCATTAATATTTGAAGGAAAATATGGAAAAATTATAAGTTAATACTGAATGGTAGTTTTAGAGTTTGAAAGATTCTTCTCTAGACATTTCTTACTTTATTTCAATATACAAGACTTAATGAAAGGTTAGTGTTCATTTTTCCTTAATGTCATAATGGGAAAATTACTTGACTATTTACCAATAAGGAAGTTTTAGACAATAATTATTGCAGTACTGGATTGAACTGAAGAGTGATTTTTATTAAAAACATCCCTGAAAATAGCTTCCAACTGCCAGCCACTGCTTTTGTTAACTTATGATCCATGCTTCATCTGATAATTAGAAATGACCTTAATAAATAGGCAGGATTCAGAAACCATCTATATGGCACTATTTTATGGGCAACAGGAAGGCCAACTATCCAAAATTTATACCCTGAAACTTGATATGGTTTCTGAACTCAATTATTAGGGATTTATTCCTTTGATTCTCAAGCCATTTTCTCTCTTCTTAACCACTGTCAGAATGCTAATAATACTCTGTGAACTCCAAAACCATAGTATTTACTTTTTTTTAAAGCATCATTTAATCCAGACTTCTTATTTTATACTCTTATAACTGACTATAAATGATACAGCTAATCCGTAGGGCCTCCCTGGTGGTGCAAGGGGTTAAGACACAACCTATGAAGCTATTCGCAGCCACTGCAGCACAAGTTCGATCCCTGGCCAGGGAGCTAAACACATGTCGCAGCAGTCCTGTCCTGACTCGCCCACTGCTCCCCTCAGCAGTGTATTTCAGTCAGTCTGCCTGTCCTGTTCCCCACTCTGTCTCTGTTGAATCCTCTCACCTGCAATAGCATCTCTGGCCTGTACCCAAGTTCTTGTATGCATACATTAAAAAAAAAAAAAACTAATCCATGATTGAGTGAATTCAAATCAAGATTCCCTGTCAGTCTGGTTCTTTTATTTTATAATAGACCCTACTAGGTAGGACCCTACTAGGTAGGACTAGGTAGGAACACCAGATACACAGTTTTCTGCAGGAGCATCTTTTGCACATGTGTCCCTACCCCAAATCCACAAATCAACAACCTTTCACTAGAAATAAAATAATATAAAGGGCAGATTTATTTTAAATGTGCTTTGCATACTTCAGCATGCCTTTTTATATTAAAGACTCACATAAAATAGATTTTGACTTCTGTATCATCTTCTTTCACATGTAAGAAAAATTAAGTCAATGAAAAGAAATTATTTGTGTATCAAAATGTTAAAATAGCAGAGAATTGATGAAGCAATTATTCAACACTTATTATTTGAAATTCATTTGCTCAGTAGTAGTAAATACTTTTATTCTTACAAAATGTGATATGTATTTCCATTGCTCCTTCCTATCTACTTAGTAATGTTATATAACAAAAACGTTGAATATGTTTAGCATATCCAATAAGTTCAGGAAAAAAAATCACATTTCCTACAGTTTCAAGAGGTAATATTTCTTTTCCTACTTCATTCTGACCTTAAGATTCTTAAGATCTGAGTGTGACTGTCTACCATGGTTCCTGATAACACACCTTACCTCAGGGTGAGGTGTCCCAAAGGAATTTGTCCCAATTCTTACTGCTTGCAAGACTTTCAATACTTATTTTACTTGTCAATATTTATTTTATTTGTCTTACAATAATACCTTACAACCAGGTTGTCAAACAATTTTCACATCTTATTACAAACATAAATATCTTGTGTAATGCCTGGTACTGTCAGCCTTCATCTTTCATAACATCTAGGTTCTTTCAGTCCACATTCATCATGCTTTTCAGTCGATGCATTACAAAAAGGTTGTTAGCATGTATGTCATATCCATTTGAAAGGAAAATGTATTGGTATCTGTTCTAAAGCAGAAGGGTGGACACTGAAGGGAGAATAAATGATGCAAAGATTGTATTATAGCTATGTCAGATTGCATTTTGCTACATGTCTTCCCTATTCTTTTTTCTATAGATGATCAATCCTCTCCACTAACTATGCATCAAACTTCATGTTTATCTCTGATTCAAAATTTATGATATTGTAAGGCATGATGAGTGTATCAAAATATTTAACCCATTACATGAAAACTACTATTCATTTGTCTATTTTTATTGTCCAGAAAGGTGGTTAGCAAAAAAAAAAAAAGTCAAGTATGTATGCTTAATGAAGATTGAAAAAAATTGCAATTATGTTTCATTTTTGTGTAGTGAGAAATCATTAATGTGAAAAATTGAGCTAAAGTAAAACATACATTTAGAGATTATCCATTAAAATATGGGCAAAACAGAAACTTTTAAATTAGAAATATTTTCATATAATTAGTGTAATTTTAAAGGTAGAAATGTACAAATGACAGTGTCTGTGCCAAGAATCAACAGCAATAAAAATGGATGGCTGAATTAATATGTGAAGCTTTGAGATTATATATATTGGGTATAGAAAGAAAAATGAAAAATAAGATTTTCTTTAGAAGATTATCCCGTTTTGCAGTTTATAGTGAATTCTTCATGCCAAGTGAACTTAACAATACAAGCAGATATCTTTTATTTTTAATGATTCTAGAAAATGGCATTCTGGCTTTAAAAAGTTTAGTGTAGACACAGTAATACCAGTGGCAGGCACAATATGTGGTAGCAAGAACTGTTTTTTTGAAAGTCAGTTTTTGTATTAAAATCAAGAATGTGAAATATAACAGTGCAAAATGCATTAAATATGCTTTGTTTTTATGGGTATAATTCCACACATTTAAATATTAAATACTCTTTTGATTTTTATCCATCTGCTATTTCTTCAATTTTTCCTTTCTCAACTTTCTAGTTAGATTGTTGTTAATATTTTGATAAGAAACAGTGAACTGAGTATAATCTTTCTTAAAGTAAATATGATTCCACTTCTGCTCCAATAAGAATGCTCAAAACTGAATAGGCATATCTAAATCCTTTAGGGGAACTCATTCAATGTGAAATTGAATAGATGTTCAGATAACCAACAAAACATATTCTCTTAGAAACTAAATTCAGTATATCCAAACTTGAACCTCTTCTCCAAATCTTCATCCCTGTCAATGGCAACAGTATTTATCTGATACCAAACACACTATTCTAGAAAAAAACTTTTTATACCTTCCTTTCTTCTTCTTTGTACTCTTGTGTATTTGTGCTTCACTTTCTTATCTGAAAATAAGATGTGAAAAGTTCAGCTATGTAAAATCAACTAAACATCTCTGGCAGGTGGTGCATATTAACAAATATTAATCCTAAATATCAATATCAAAATCATGTTCCCCATCAACAGCCTCTGGCCAAACTTTCACATTCAAGAAATCTCAATTTATACAGACCCAATTGTGTCTGTTACTTTAATTTTCTTTTTGGATTTTTGTTGCTACATGTTTGTAATGAACACTTGAATCTGCCTTTTTCATTTTCATTGAACATTGACTTATAAAACAATGTATATATTTTATCATAGAAGTGAGAAACCTAGCAGCAAAAAATCTAAATGTATAATTTTTATAGTTAAAAAAACTTGCTTTTATTCATTCCATCAAACATATATAACCTTGTTTTTTCATTCACAAAATTATTTTGGCCTGATTTTAACTAGAATTTACTGAGAACTTTGATATTGTAAAAGTCTGATATAATTTACCCTGAAAATGGGAATGGAAATCCTAACAGCCTAACAAAAAAGCTTGCTACTATTGCTAAGATTGAAAATTTGAATATCTGCATTTCACTTAAACCACTCCTAGGTGTACACTTAATGAAAATTTTGACTTCTTGATACAGTAAGTTGGTTACTTAGCTATTCACTGGAGAACTGTTTGGAGTAAGGAAAAATGGAAAATGTATCCTTTCGAACAATTACAGGTCAAACTAGTTATCAGTATATCACATTTGTAATGCAACATTGTTTTGAAAACTACTTTTGAGATTGCATTGATCTGAATGTTTATGTTCCTCCCCAAATCATATGTTGAAATCTTATTCCTAATATGATGACATTTGGAGGTAGACTCTTTGGGAAATAATTAAGTATGAAGGAAAAGCCCTCACAAATGGGATTAGTTTTCTCAGAGTCAGCTTAGTGTTCTCCACCATGTGAGGACACAAGGAAAAGTCAGTTGTCTGCCACCTGTGAGAGGACCTTATCACGCCAGTTCTCTAATCTCAGACTTCCAGCTCCATAGCTGTGAAAAATAAATTTCTGTTTCTGAGCCACCTGCCCATGGTTATTTATTTAGCCCTGAACTGACTTAGGGTTATAAAGTGACTCACATGTAGTATGACTTTGACTCTAAAAATTATTGGAACAGTCAGGTAAAATTCCCACAGTGAAGTAGAGTGGTAGAGGAGTACTGGACATTGGAAGACCTTGGTGGCCCAGTGGAGGTAGATGAGTCCTTGACATGTCGTGAATAAATTTTCTGGGAACTGGGAAAAAAGCACCAAGCATCCAGGTATCCCAGAATAGTCAGAGCACTTGCAGTCAGTGAAAAATAGGGTAAATTGTCAAATTTTAGACAAGGGTTTGTGCTCCAGAATAGATTAATTTCATCAAGTTGTCTAAAGACTCAAGTGCCAGCCCTTTCCTTGCTTGTAACTCTACTCATATCAATTTTTCACATAAATTAATGAAATAGATTTAATGTTGAAGTGGATATTTAAAGCAGAAGAGAGTAGCAGAGTTTGATATTTGTTCTTGAAACTGAGATATCTGGTTTAATTTTACCTTATATATAATTTAACTGAATTTTTATTTATTTTTTTATAAATTTTATTGTTATATTCCCCATACAATTGCAGCCCCCCCATTCTGACCCCAATCCCTCCCCTCCCGCCCCCACCCCCCTAAAAGTGTCTCTGGTACATAGTTTTTTGTTGATTTTGATTTTCACTTTCTTATAGTTATTCATTTTCCTGGTCCCTTATTTAAGTTTTCAGATCTTTATGAGGTTGACTCTTTAGGTTTTTGTTTTGCTGCTATATTAAATGTAAATGAATTGTCTGCCTTACCTACAATGTATCTTGTGTGTTCATGTCCCCTCTAAAGCCTTCTAAATATTTTTTTTCTGTGGCCATGAGTACTTTTATCTTATGTCAAAGGCCATACATTCTCCTCAGTTGGTTTAGACTTACTTAAAGTCTTAGCTGTCCTCATCCCTAGTTTTAAATTCCATTTTTGTTCTTATTTATTTGCTTCCTTTTCTAAGAATATGAGCCTAACAATAGAATCTATTTGCCTGTGTTTGTTCATCCCATTAAACTGCCTTTTAAGGGCAAGGACTGAATAAGAACTGTAAATCTCAAACCACTTATTGCAATGTCAGGCACCTGGGAATGCACAATAAATATAAGTGGGTGACAAATAGTGCCTCCTTGGAAGGCATAAATAAAGACAAGGAGAGTGAAAATCTAGTACGCAAGACTTTTAAGTAACTTTCCTTGCCCTGAAAAACCCTCAGAGTTAAGGTCAAAAATCACCAAGTTTTGTGATGATTAGTTCGGTACTACTTTCCTTTTTACAGCGCAGGGTGCATAATGCTTAGTATTGATTTTACTCTGATGATTGCTTAACAAGCATAGTTATGCCTAAGTGACTGATGAGACAAGTGACCTGCCAAAGTAGCAATGGGAGAAAGAAATGTATCTTCTGTAAAGGTAAAACAATTAGAATGAAATATACTGACCAGACTTTGCCAGTGTTGACTTGCTGAGTCAAATTTTAAGTAGGTCTTTTCTTAATAAGTGGGAGAAAATGCATTGTATAAGGATATTAACATAACTTCGCAGAGGGTCTCTTTGATTTCTGCATTGGTTTCAGAATACTTATGCGATATATGCTTAAATAGTAAGATTGCAATTATTTACCTTAGGTTAAAACATCATTGTGTTATTAAAAATTCTGCCTTAATGAAAACGGAAAGAGTTATGTTTTTATCTAAAGTGATATTTGACTCTTTAAGATTTCTTTTCCTTAACAAATAGAACACAACAGTGTCATTAGCTCTGGTGA
Organism: Talpa europaea; assembly: GCF_964194135.1. Classification (NCBI taxonomy): domain Eukaryota; kingdom Metazoa; phylum Chordata; class Mammalia; order Eulipotyphla; family Talpidae; genus Talpa; species Talpa europaea. The sequence continues at coordinate 131,354,725 of NC_140070.1, forward strand.
TATAGCAAAGGTATGAGAGTTTCCAGTCCTTATGAGGACTATCACATCTCATTATAAATTGAAATAGCATGAAAAATGTTGCTAAAATAACATATACTTTTGCCTGGAATTTTAAACCGTTTTAATTTGATCTTGTGCCATCATTCAACATGCTTTTCTATAAGGGCTCGAGATAAAATATACAAAAAATTAAAGTCCAAATTCAGTTTAATTGGGTGATTAAATAGATTAAATGAATACAAAAAATGACTAACACAAAGTGTGCCCTAAGACATAGGTTAACTGCAAGATTTAGCCCAAATGGAAGTTTCATATTAGCAGGAGTTTCCACATTTTCTGAATTCCATCTTTAAGCTTACTCAAAGTTCAAGTTGATATTATTCATTATTTTCTCTATTCTGCTTCTGGATACTTATTAATTTTAACCTGCAGTCATTTAACTTATGACCTGCAACTACTGAAATGACTTATAGGGAAGTTTAATATTTATTTTGGAAAGGGCATAAGAACAGGTTCAAATAAGCATAGAATTGAAATTTTGTCGGACATTTTCATTTGTTTGGTGTTATCAAAATTAATTGGGTTCAACCAAAGGACCTTGATGATAGACAAGAGCAAAAAAGCAAGGAGGTACCATCTTTTTAAAATGTAGTTTCCATTACTCACTGAAAATACTATGGCATGTCCTGTTAGAAAGATGAATCTGGTTATTGAGAAAATAGAATATGAAAATCAGGAATAATAATAATAATAATTTGGATTTCTTGCTAGCTAACAGGAAAAGGGCAAATATTGTAGGAGTCTCTAATTCTTCATTCAACAGATATCGTAAGCCATAGTGTACCCAGAAATGTACAATGGAGAGAAAGAATCATGATTAGACAGAAGCAGCAGTAAAATGAAATACCTAAATAATGAGAAAAACTAAATTCCACATCACTGAAATCCTGAATGATGGGCTTTCTTTTAGGGAGAGGTGTTAAAACAAGAGAAGTGTGTTCAGAATCAATCATATTAATAACTCCTGTTTTCTCAATTTGCTAACTCCCTTAATTTTTTTAAAGATTTATTTATTTATTTATACAAGGACTGGGTACAGTCAGAAGCACGGGAGGGTGAGAGAATTCACCAGAGTGGGGAGCAGAACAGGTGGACTGACAAAATACACTGCTGAGGGGAGCAGCGGGTGGCAGGAGAGGCCTGCATGCCATGTGGGACCCTCACCCAGTGGCTGGGGATCGAACTGGTGCTGCAGAGGCTGCGGGGACCATTACTTTAACCGCTGCGCCACCGGGGAGGCCCTACTCCCTTAATTTTTTATCTTTCTTTGTTGAGAGTGGTCTGAGGGCATTGCCATTTACAGCATAATAAATGATAAAATTAGCATAAATTTAAATGAGATAGTTATTGTGTATGTCAGGCAATCCAATATTCCTGAAGAATGTTTAAACTGACAGTGTAATCGGCCAGTGCAGTAGCAAGGAGAAGGAGTCTAAGTCATTTTCACTCTCACCTCAGTTTACTGAATGTCACTGATTTTCCTTTTTTTTCATGATTCAACCTTTCATTATTACTGATAACTATGGAAAAACACAATTTTTACTTATTTTCATACAAAAATAATGACATATTTTGGCTTAGTCTCATAAATATAGAACACTCACTACAATATAATACATCTAATGGATTTTTATTTTCCTACACAGTTTGGTTCATGTGGATGATTTTTTTTTTGTATTCACCTAGTATATCTCACAAATTAAGTTATGCATAATCAAACACAAATTTCTCTTTATATTCAGAGTTTTCACTAATGTATCAATCATGTGGGAGCAAATTTGTGTTTCTAAAAAAGCATTTTTGCAGAACCAGCTGTATTTATATATTTTGATTCCTTCCATGTGGCCTTAGGCTATGTAGTTTCTAAAGCAATTTTTAACACAGTGCATTTTGTGCTTGCTGTTGAATTCTCTTATACTTAACTCTTCTACAGGAGATAGAAATCAGTGGTTATGGAGAAAGAATAAGAGAGAGATGGATCTAGATTAATTATTACAAACATTTCATGGAGCACCTATGCATGCAGTCATAAATCTTCCCTTTTCTTGAATACAATGTAAGACATTAACTTATTACAATGAATGGTATAAGCATTTCTCATTTGACAATATGCAGGCATTTATAATTTAGGCAACACAAACAAACAGTAGAAGTCAGCATCCTTCTTAAAAGTGCTCTCCATAAAGCAAGTTCCAGGATGATTCAAAAAAATCTACTTAAGTCTTGATGACCATAGATGATGAAGTCCCAATTTCAAGTGTGCTCTAGCAAGGTCTATAGAAATGATACCAGTGTGGGGCCTCCCTAGTGGTGCAAGGGGTTAAGCACAGCACTATGAAGCTATCCACAGCCTCTGCAGCATCATGAGTTCCATCCCCAGCCAGCCAGGGAGCTACCAACATGGCACAGCAGACCTCTCCTGTCTCTCCCACTGCTCCCCTCAGCAGTGTGTTTGAGTATATCTGCCCGTTCTGCTACCCACTCTGTCGCTGGTGAATCCCCTTAGCCCCCTCCCCACCTCTGGCCTGTACCCCAGCTCTTGTATGCATAAATAAATAAATCTTTAAAAAAAAGAATAGAAAAGAATGGGAAGCACCCTAGAGGGGGCCCCTAGGAATGACAGTTATGCAAAGTAGAGACAGGAGCCTCTATCCTCAAATAATTCTCATTATCTCAGTATGTGTAGGAAATAAATGTGAGGGCGTATAAGGGATACCTTGTAGGTACATAAATATTAATTCCATACACTTGCTTATTTCTGCTAAATGTCAACGCTAAGTAATTTTAATGTATATTTATTCACTTTAATAATAATTGCACATCATTTGCATCAATTAAAGATCTCTGATCTAGTACCAAAGATATTAAAATCTGTGTTTAATTTATACCTTGTTCTCTAAGCTGATAGGTACACATAAAAACAAAAAGACAAATATATATGTTTCTGTCACAGCTTTTTTCTTCTTCTAAAATAAAAATGGAAAGTTGTGCTCATCCTTTTATAAAAGGAAATATCCAGAAATGTATTATATTGTAAAAATCAGTAGTAAAAAAGTTGAGCTGAACTTTACATATAATCTCTGAAAGAGAAACTATTTCTTCCAGAACGAAAACTTTTTTTTTTTATCACAGAGAAGCTCTAAGTGTGTAAGCAAAACTGAAGTATGTTCTGAATAAATAAAACTGCACTATCTAGAACATGTATTTCATTCTCCAAAGAGTAAATTCCTACAATCTTAACTCCTCATTGTTTGGTTTTCTTTTGAGCAAGTGTTAGAATAAAAGCTAGTTTAACAAAGATTCTTACTTTACTGTTTTTAAAATTGTGAATATACTTGTTTTTTAATTGTTTTCATAGTTCAATATGTGTTGAAAGTAGTTCCACAAAGAGTGGGATTGGCAGAGCAAACGGAAGAGTGTTCTCCCTATTACATTTCATCACAGAAGAAAGAGAAAGTGGTTAGGTTAACAAAAAAATCTTTCTTGGTAGTAACCAACACAATCATCGTTCTATTATTAGATATTGAATTGATGATGATTTTCACGTGTCAGTAAACACAGACACAAAGTCATTTATAACCTCTCAGGTGTTTATAGGTACTGTTGGGTCTCCAGGGGCTTCATAACAGTGCTGAAGGCTATTCTTCCATTATGATTTTTCCTTTTTTATTATGTTTGGACTTACGACTGAGTTTTCATCAAAGGTCAAAGTATAAGTTTATTGCCTGAAGGCCTTCTTTTTGAGTCCAAAGAAAGTGTCAACTAAAATAAAGGATCTTCCGCTAACATAGCCACTTCTGCTCTTGAGTTCATCAGAACCTTTGCAATGATACTGAAATAAATTCCCTAGATGTGAAGAAGCAAACTCAAGTCTGAATTAGTTATTTACATATTGAGTGGAATTATAATAATAAATTAAATCCTTTTGAACTCACCACTCTGTGGATGAATCACCACGTGAGGTATTTTTTGCAACATTCCATAGGAAGTTTTGTTATTTTTCTGTTGGGACTGAGTTTTATTGCAACATACTGTGAAGTATTAAGTTGGATCAAGTCAGCCGGGTTTTATAGCAGGACTGATGCAGTTTAATCAAGGAAGCAAGGACACCATATCCTCTCTTCAAATGAAGAAACAATACAAGGGTTAGTCCACAAGAAACAAAGGAGCAAAAGGCGCTAAAATTACAAAGAGCATGTTTGTCAATTTCCAAGCATGCTCTACGCTTCCCTCCTTTCCATTTGTGGTGAGAGTGAGATCCAATCTCTTAACAAGTTTGTAAGTACACAATACAGGTACAATGTTGTACAAGAATTTCCAAAGCGTCATCATCTTACATAACTGAAACTTTATAAGATTGAACAGCAACTCACATTCTCTACTCCCTCCAACTCCTGGTAACCAACATTTTGCTATTTGTTTCTACAAGAAGAACTATTTGAAGGATTTACTTGCTAGTGGAATCATGCAGTATTTGTTTTTCTGTGTAAGGTTCTTTTCACATAGCAATCCTCAAGTTTCTCCATGCTGTCACAAAGAATAGGGTTTTTTCTTTTGGATAATATTTGAACATAGGCATATGACACATTTTTTTCTTATTCATTATTTCATTGATGTACATTTATGCTGTTTTCACATCTTGGTTACTGTAAATAGTGCTACATTGGACACTGGAGTACAAGTATCTCTTTGAAATTCTTATTTCAGTTCTGTTGCATATGTACCCAGAAGAGGGTGTGCTGGATCATAATGATAGTTCTATTATTTTTCTTGAGGAACTTCCTTACTGTTTCATCTTTCTTTTTTTTTTTATTGCTATACTATTAGCTTAAAATACTATGTAAATTTCAGGAGTATACAGTTTCAGCCCTCAATTAATGTGTGTGTTGTTTAACACCAGCCAGTTGATCCACTTTAACTGTTCTTCACACTGCCTTCCATTTCCCCTTTGGTAACCAGCATTGTTTCCAAGTCTAAGAGTTTGTTTCTGCTTTGTTTTGTTTACAGTTTAAATGAGAGTAAGATATAGCATTTGACCATATTCCCCTTGTAACAACACATGTAAAGGTTCTTCTACTTCCAACATAGATTGTAAGAATGGCACTTTTTTTTTTTGACCAATGATGAATCTATATTGATACATTGTATTCATCCAAAGACCATAGTTTCCCCTTGTAACAACACATGTAAAGTTTCTTCTATTGTCAACGTAGATTGTAAGAATGGTACTTACTTTCTTGACTGATGATGAATCTATATTGATACATCGTATTCATCCAAAGACCATAGTTTACCTTAGGGCTTTCTCTTGGTGTTGTACATTTGTCTATGGATTTGGACAAATGTATAACATTGTATCTGTACTTAAAATATCTAGCAAGGTATTTTCACTGCTCTTAAAATCCTCTGTGCCATATCTGTTCACCCCCTTCTGCGAAATACTGTCACCCACTCATCTTTATTGCCTCAGTAGCTTTCCAGGCTTTCATTTATTTTGAGTCATACAATATGTAGCCTTTTTTGATTGACTTTCACTTACTATTATGCATCAAAAGTTCTCCAGAGCTTCCCTGGTGGTCTAGGGCTTAAGTCTCAATGCTATCACTGCTATAGATTGACTTCTATGCTAACCCACATATGGTGCAGCAGACTTTTCCTGTCTCCTGCTGCTCCTGGTAGTGGTGTATTTCAGTAAATCCACTAGTTTTGCACCCCACTCTGTCACTAGTGAATCCTCACACACTTCCGCCCCCACACACCTCTGGCCTACACCCCAGTTCTTCTACGCAAAAATGAATAAAATTAAAAAAAAATGTTCTCCAGATCTTCTTATGGTTTGATAGTTCTTTTCTTTGTCACACTGAAGAAAATTCCTACAATGTACGGTTCATCACCTTTTAGTTTCCCTCTAAATTTCATCTCAAAAATCTGTTATTCAAGAATTCTATCCTGTTTTTTTTCTCATAGTCTTAGCCTCTTAATTCCATCCATATTAACATTTTATAAATGAAATTCCTCTATTAACTAAATTTCTTATCAATCTGATTGACAGTAAATCCATATTTCTACCCAAATATCCCTTAATTTCCTACCCAAATATCTTTCCTACCCAAATATCCCTTAATTTCCAATTTTTTAGTCAGTTAAAAATATTAATGTTGATACTGCTAAACAATTTCAGACTTATTACAGTCTTATAATGATTCCTTTCACTAAATAATGCCATTATATTCTTGACAGTTTCTTACAGATAGTGTCTTGTCATTTATTATCTTGAGCAATTATTAATGTTGTCATATTTCTAGGTCTTTCTTCAGTTTTTCTAACTCCCATTTCTTCCACAGATGGTATCCTTGCCATCTGAAGCACAGATATGATAATTCTATTTTTATGTTTAAAGTTATACAATGATACCCACTTGTAAATATATATTGGTCAACAAAAAATAAACCATATAACTTAATCCAAGCATGTAAGTTTTGATTCTTTATATTTTGCTTACAAATTTCCTTTTTCTAAAGTCAGTAGCATGTATTTTCTAGTTTGCTATACTAAAACTACACAAATCAGTCCCCTTTATTTTTCCAGCCAGTTATATATGTTGTTGAAAAATGAAGTTTCAAAAAATTGTATATTTGATTTTATTTACTAGTTTCCATGATTATATTGATAATCTTTTGCAAAGTAGATTTAATTCAATCATTTCTGAATAATCTTATTTTAAATTCTTCAATAGAATCTTCAAAATATCTGTTCACATTTTATTCAACTTGTGTTTATATATGATTCACATATCTGAGTACTTCATCAATTTTACTATGATTTCAATTCTATTCAGTAGAAAATTTGACTATATAAGGGTGATGATTAATAACATTTAATAATTAATGTGATAACATTAAATATATTTTCTTGACACTCTGAATAGGTATGTTAGTATTTGCGTATTTCATAAATTTGAGTTCTGTCTGTATATACAAAGAAACCATATACACACACACACATATATGGTCTGTATATACAAACAAATCACACACACATATATATATATACATATATACACACATATATACACATCTGTATATATACGTGTGTATATAAATATATAGATATACATATATTCAATCATTACATTTCATTTACCAGTTTAATGGTAAATGTTTGTTCTGGTACAAGTTCTTCCTGGTTAATTTTACTTTAACTTTAATGTATCAGTATGAATATTCATAATATGTAGCAATTTTACAAATGTGCTTGAGTAGGCAGCAGTAATTGCTTCAATATGTTGAGAGCTAAATTAACTGAAGAAAACAAAAGTGGCAGGAACTAATTAAAAAAAAAAACAGTACAAGAATGAATGGGAATTTTTTTAAGTGCCTTATAAAATGTTTAGTAGCCAATTCATTTGTGAGAGGAAAACATATTATAATTAAGAGATTATTTTTGTTCAGGATGTATTGAATATTTGTTGCCTTTCTACTAATTATTTTGGCATTAACAAACATATAAAAATAATTAGTTGGGACAAATACCTCTCTGATATGCCTGGAAGAATGTTTGGTTTAGGGAGGAATATTTAATAATTAATCAATTACATAAGCATTTTTATGGTCATTCTGCTTTGCATAAAAATATATTCAGTAATTTTGAGGGATTACATATTAACAAATACAATACTCAAATTAAGAAATAATACAATTTATTAGGAAAAATAAGATGCATATTATAATCTGAATTAATTAGGATGTTACATGTAAGTTGATAAAAGGAATAAAATTAGTTGATGATAATAAGAAGACATCAGGGGAAGATTTAGGAAGAAGAGTATTTTATGAAGAGAAAATAATCTGATATAGTGGTAAAATGATAATGTGTCTATAGAAAATGCTTTCTTGCTTTTCCTTAGTATCTAGCAAAAATAATCTACACTTGGGCCTCCCTGGTGGCGCAAGGGGTTAAGCACTGCACTATGAGGCAATCCACAGCCTCTGAAGCACGAGTTTGATTCCCAGCCGCCCAGGGAGAGACCCACATGGTGAGGCAGACCTCTCCTGTCTCACCTGCTGCTCCCCTCAGCGCTGTATTTCAGTCAGTCTTCCTGTTCTGTTCCCCACTCTGTCTCTGGTGGATCCTCTCACCCCCTGCCCACCGCATCTCTGGCCTGTGCCCCAGCTCTTGTATGCATAAATAAATCTTTAAAAAAAAAAAAGAATAAGCTACATTCCAGCCTTTTTGGTAGTTGAGTGTGTAGATGTTACATCCAAGGAGCTTGCAAATAATGTCCTTCAACTGTCTTCCATGTTCTTGCTGGAAGGAAAAGACTTCAAAGCCACAGAGAACATGGGGCACCAAATGGAAGAGTCATATTCATGATTTCCTGATGCTTCTATTTCATAAACACCATCTAGTAAATAGCCATAACATAGTGATATGAATGAAAAACAATCTTTGCATGTATTAAACCACTAATATATGATTGTTAACATGTTACAGGGTAAATTCTTGTCCAACTAATAAAGGAAGCATATTCTGTTTTTCTCTAATTCTTACAGATCATAAGTAAGATAGATGGAGGAGTATAATGAGAAGTAAAAATGGTAAAGCAGATTGGAAGCTGATTTTCAAAACAATCATATTCCAGAAAAGAAAATTTTTGAACTTACTTTCTTGATAACAAGATAAGATGGGAGGGGATAGGATGAGATGGAATAAACAAAACTATTATAAGAGTACTCTGGCAGCAAAATAAATGACACAGGATGGAGGAAAGATTCCAGGAAGTGGAGATCAGCAAGTATGTTATGTTTAGAAGAATTAAAATACTTTAATTGCAGAAAATGTAAATGTAAGTGTAAAATAGTTTCAAAGATAGAATTGACAGACTTTTAAAAAGAAATGATAAGACAAAGTGAAAATCTAAGACTGTTAATGACTGAAGACAAAAGCTTAAGGTAGAGAAACTTGACTGAATAAATCTTTTGCAGGGTTAAAATCTGACTTAGCATTTACCTTTGATACACTCAAACTCATAGTAGATTCTTTAAGTATGTATTCCGATAATTTTTGTGTTAATGTGTGATTTGTAGGCAATGTGTGACAAGAATCTCAGTGGAATATGGCTCTGGCTAGAATATCATGCATAGGGCAATCCTTATATGACAATTTTTTTTTTCTGATGGGAAAAACTACTAGATTCAGTAACTAAATCTGATCATCTGGAATCTGCTGAGTAAAAATTTTTGAATATCTTTATCATTTTTCACTAAAAATTTCTTTATCCTCGTGCCCGTCGATTTTAATTAATCTCAACATCATGTAGTGAGGAATCTCTTACTTTTTTATTTTGTGTTTGCTTCAACTCTTTTATACCCTTTCTTTTCTATACTAGCTCCTATGGAATTAGTTAATGTCTTTTATTGCCTAGTAACATTGGTTTTGAAAAAAAATGTTTTTGAGTGTAACACATCCAACATTTTAATATGATGCATAATAGTTTCACTGCTTGAAAGTAGAGTCATTAAGCTTTAAACCAAGTGCACTATTCTGAAGATTTAAAGCTTTGATATGTGAAAGGAAACAATTCTTATAAAACAGAACATTTGAGGTTGTAATTGAAGTAATTTGCATGTGATAACACATTTTCTTTAGCTATATCCCTCAAAGTAACAATAGTAAACAAAAGTGATCTTAAACTAGCCTATGTAGATAACATCTACAAGAAAATGCATTTCATGACAGTTTTCAAGAAAACAAAGAAATTGGGAGTATGTTGCATGACTATAAAGGAAGGTCAACCTTAAATTAGCCCTCAGTTAATATAATTTGGTTAGTTACAGAAAGATTAAATGCTAGTTAAAGGAAAAATAATGAAATAGTAAACATAGTTAATATGAAGTTGTATTCCTTAGTGGAATGAAATTATACTTGTAAAATATTAAGATCATAGTGCACTAAAACAAAATCTTAACCTTCTCACAGCAAGTTTTGTATAATACATGTTCATGGAATATGTAAAAGGTTTGTTTTCATGAAACTGAAATGCTCAAATAAACACACAGGATATACACACAATACATAATATTTAGAGTAAGAAAATATGGGTGTGTGTGTGTGAAATTTTAGGTGTATGAGAAAGTTAATCCTTATAGTGCTAATTGGAAACCATTTGATGTTGTTCAATAATTATTAAAATAATAATGTACAAGTTTACAAACATGAGACTATAAAGTGGAAATCATGTGTATTAGTTTTCGTCACTAACACTTATATTTTTATTTGTGTAATAATAAATCTTAATACAGAAATGCTATGAGGATTATGAAAGAAATCTATGATAAAGAGCCAGCATGAAGCCAAAAGCATCTGAAATGGGTACTTTTAAATATATAAAATACAGGTTATTTTTCTTCTGACAAGAGCATATTGGTGTCATAATAAATAAGATCAAGGTTAGAAACCAGTATGGGCTCCCAGCTGAAGGACTTTCACTGTTAATATTTTCAGAACAGGAACAGTTGGTGCCTGATCTTAAATAGTGTGTTTCTTCTTTGCCATTGCTTGAAGTGTCATAAATTGCTGTAGTAGAAAACAGCATAAAGGAAACCAAAAGGAAATTGTTGAACCTCCATTATTGGATTGGGTGGTAAGAACAAGGTAGGAGTGGTACTTAATGTTCCAGCCAAACTAAGTGAATCCTACAGCTTTTCAACAAAATTAAATTATTCTCTAATATTTTTAAAAGTTTTCTAAAATAACAAAATTCTAGAAAGGAGAATATTCAGCATATTCTTCCTCACTGAAAGAATACTTGGTTAAACAGTGCATAAGATGGTTAATGAGGAGATAATGACAGTCATGAAATAAAACTTGCATTTTGACTCCTTTTCAAGGAATTCAGAATTTTAGTCTGTGCTAAAATATAAGAATTTTGGCACAAAGTATAGTGAGCATTTAGAGATAGTCATAGACAGAAAACTTCCTTAATTTTTAGAATGTGTAGGATTTCAAAATTTATTTTTCATTTTATTCATAAGTGGGTTAAGCCACCATTCATTCCAGCTTCTAGAAAGCTTTAATTGAATAGAATGAAACACTGAAACCTGAAGAACCATGCTGCTTCCTAGGGGCAGAGACTTATATTAAAACCCTGAAGTTCATGGCTCCTAAAGAAAGAAAAAAAAAAACCCTCATATTCTGCAAAGTTCATCTTTCCTTTCATTTTCAGTTTTCTCAAAGTTTCTTTTAAAATAATTTATAAGTTCAGTATTTCATATGCAGAAAAAATGATTAACTAGAAAATAGTTCTACCTCCAACCTACATTAAAATGTCAAATAGGGTTTACTTAAATTCTTTTTCTACAATAGAGCCTTACAGAGCAAATTTTCAGTATAGTGAGATCCTAGAACAATTCAGTAATAGGACCAGATATTCTCTCAAGGTTGCATACCAAAATATATACATATAAACTATACATACACATTAATATGAAAATACTAAAGGCTCTCATAGTCAAATCATTATGACATATTTTGTTTAAATTATATAATCTTTTTTTTAAAAGTATTTTTTAATTGACATTCCATTGGTTTATAACACTATGTTTCAGGAATACAGCTTCAAACTACTATAAACATATAAAACACAGAACACCCATCACCAAAATTCTAGGAGCCTTCATGATTACTCAGTTGATCTATTTTACCCATTCCACCCACCTCCCTTCCCTTTCTTCCTTGGTAGCCACCATTTTGTTGTCAGAATCTAAGGATTTGCTTTGGTTTTATTTTGTTTGTTCCCTTTCTTTATATCCCACATATTCATGAGATTTCACAATCCACTAATTTGTCTTTCTAATCCTAATTTATTTCACTTAATGTAATCACCTTAAATTACATTCATGTTGTTGCAAATGCCAAGATTTCATCTTTTTCATAGTTGGGTAATATTCCATTAAGTATATATACCATATCTTTTTCATTGGTGTCCCTGGAATCAATGGTTACAATTATATTTTTAATATGCAGAAAACATTTTTACAAAGGAAATATTTTTCTGAGTGCTCAGTATACAAAGTAGATAGAGTAGTGAATCTGCCCTCAGACATATTCTTTTCAGGTTGATATGATCCCTAGTTCTTCTCTGAAAACAGTTCTTTTCTGACAAATCCTGGACAAGATCTCAATAAGATCCTTTTCACCTTTCCGATTATCTGGTTTTAGTTACCTATCATTTGCCTAAGTATTTCTGTGATTCTTTTTCATTGACCAGTATCATTGACCACAAGGGGACAGTCTCAGATATGCCAGCCCCTTTGACCTGACCCCTTTCTTGAACTTCTCCATAATATACAGATGTGGCCAGTTAGAAAAATATTTGAGAAGTATCTTGTTGGCTTTTTCAGCTTCCAAAATTATTATTTTCTCCATTTAAACTCTGAGTTTTTGGAATTTGCTATTGTGTGTGTGTGTGTGTGTGTGTAAAACACATGTACACATTAATATGAAAATACTAAACCCTCTCACAGTCAAATCATGACACATATATCACAAGGTACTGGGTGATTACCAGTACCTTCTCCTTAAGTCCTTTCCATAGACCCAATCTTCCAGCTGTAATGTGCTTGTTGATATAAGTCCAGTATGAGGAAAATGACCACTCAACAGCAGAAAACAGAATAGAAATGAATATTTTACAGTGGCAGCAGCTACTCTTGAGGTGTTGGAATCTTCTTAACCATTTTCACAGTAATTTCCTATAAGCAATATTCCATAGCCATGTGCACTATAGTCCATGAGATTATATAACAATTTGAAGAGTGTCTGAACATGTACTTTGTGACAATTCTAATATAAAAAATGTTACCACATCAAGAGAGGAGTAATCATGTAGTCATCTTTCTTATCTGTGAGCTCTAAAATAATTTTGTATTTAACTTTCCACTTGTTTGAATATAAGCCCATCTTTGAAAATGCAATTTTCAAAACATTGCACCAATTGAATTATTCATTTATTGATGTTTGAAGATACAATAAATTATATGTAGCTGAATTTTTTTTTATCTCTATCTAAAGGCAGAACATTACTTTACTAGATTGGATATTTAATTTACTTAATTTCCATGTTAATGAAATAAACGAGTAAATAACATCAAGGAGATTAAATAACAAGATTTAACAGAAATATTCTAATTTGTTCACTAACACTCATTTTAATCTTTATACTCTTCATCATTATAGATTCATGACTTTCTAGTAATACATTATTATCAATTGAACTCGGCCAATATTCTACCTCTGGTGCTCAGATTTTTCAACTTGGACATTGGGCACATTTTAGATTGGCTTTTGTGTCCTCCCAATACAATTTCATTAGTCTTTGACAGTTTATTTTGGTTTTAAACATGATGTGTCAGAATCAACTCATCCCAAGTCCGGACATGAAATCAGTCATATTTTCCAAGAACTTTTTCCTTTTAACAGAAACTAATTTTAGCAATATGAGTCTAAGTTCAAAGTTATTTCATGATGGAGATGTTATTCTAACTCATTTCAGTTATATAAATACTAATATATGTAACATAAAAGCATACTACATACATACTATATATTACATATTGCATATGTAGTATATACATGTTATATACATAATACAAATACATAAATGTTTCTAATTTTATTATTATATTCAAAAGTGGTCTTTAAGATATTCAGTATAATTTTTATTGGTTTGCAAGGAGTGATTGTAACAGGACAGTCATTCAACTAAATAATTTTATCTCACAATGAAATTCTTGATCCCTAACAAAATTAACATGATTACTCATTGTGCTATCAAATGTAACAAGCAAATTGCTGAAAAATAGCAATGCATTTTTAATAAAACAGTATAATTATGAAATGGCTTTTTTTAAAAAAGATTATTTCTGCACACAAGAGCTAGGGTACAGACCAGAGATGTGGGGGGTGAGAGGATTCACCAGAGACAGAGTGAGGAACAGAACAGGCAGACCGACTGAAATACACTGCTGAGGGGAGCAGTGGGTGAGACAGGAGAGGTCTCTGCCTCGCCATGTGGGTTTCACCCTGGCTGGGAATCGAACTCGTGTTGCAGTGGCTGTGGATTGCCTCATAGTGTGGTGCTTAACCCCTTGTGCCACCAGGGAGGCTCTGAAATGAATTTTTTGATATTTTATAAAAACCCTTTTTTTGGGTGAAGTAAATGGGTAATAATAATTTGTATAATACATCAGACATATATATTCAGTTTGCATGGATTATATATTGCTTTATAAAATATATAAAATATTATTTTAAATAGTATAATACACATTCAACATAATGTTTTTCCAAATGAAAAAGTATTTACATTTTTATACTTTTTTTGCCACATGTTCTGCTTTGTTTCAAATTCTATCAAACTATTAGTAACAGTAAATAATGGGATACAAAGGGATTGACTTGGAATACTTAATGCTAGAGAAATACCAATCATGAAAATTGTTTAACTTTCTCTCAGCAATGACTTGCTGTTATTATTTTAGCCACTTCCAGTATCTTGCTGAGGATTGCTGTAAAAAAAGTTAGCAATTTGCAAAAATGCCATCATGTTAATGCATCCAGCTTTCTTCCTGTTCACAATTTGTAAAATAGTGTACTTTATTTTGCTTTTGCAGATTGTTGAAATAAAATATATCAGAGTTTTTCTGAGTAAAAGCTTGGGATTATCTTTTTTTTTCTTGCAGTTTTGTTTTTAATTCAGCCTAAAAGGCAATAATAATTAAGTTTGCTAAAGTTCAAAAAATGTAAAATATGTTTGAGTAAATGTTAATGTCCACTTGAATGAGCAAATGTAATTTACTTCTCATAAACATTTTTAAAGTTGTTTGGATATTTTTGGTTCAGTAAAGACTTTGTTTTAATATGTTGCAACATTCACTTTCGACAGCCTTGTTAAAATGATTGGATGTCATTCTTGAGGAATATCATTGAACAATGAATACTAGCAGTAGCTTTGAAGAGTCACTACTATACATTTTCTTCTTAGAGGTACAGTTTATTAAATAACTTGCAGTCAAAACTTGATTAGAAGTCTTACTATATATATACAGCAGTTGATATTTTCCTTTTAAAATTTTTCTCCAATAAGGAAGACAGGAATAAGAAGAAAATAGATTAACATCATTGATACAGTGGAGAAAAGAATAAAAACAATGCCTCAAGTATACCTAAGACAAGTATACATTTCGTAAAAATGTTAACCTTTCTTCTTGCATATACACACACACACACAGAGTAAATGCAATGTTGAAAATATATATGCTAAAAGTAAAACTTAACACGTACATATGCACAGGGCCTAAGTTATCAAAAAGAATCAGTTATGATCATATTTAGTTAGAAAGTTTACAAATTCAACTAGAGTTGGTTGGAATATAAAACTATTGTCAATTTTATTTGGTTTTGGGGCATTCTACTTGGTTGTAAATATATATGTATATATTTATATACACACATATACTATTACACATATACATATAAGTATATTTACTATGTGAATAATCTATTTAAGATTTTTATTTGTTTATTTATTTATTTATACAAGCACTGGGTACAGTCAGGAGCGCGGGAGGGTGAGAGAATTCACCAGAGCCAGAGCTATGTGAATAATCTATTTAAGATTTTTATTTGTTTATTTATTTATGTGAATAATCTATATGAGTCAGTTACTGGATGTATTTATAACTGCATATGACAATATACATGTATTATCTATGTAAATAGAGATGTATATGAGTAACTGACAAGAAATTAGTGTCATCTTCAAAGGTGGAAGAAAATGTGGTTGTGACCAATGATTTTGTTTCAGTTATATTAATAGAAACAATACTTGTTTTTGAAAAAAAATTGGTCTACATAGATGAAAATTTGCAGTATATAGTTATTCAAATATTCACAGCTTTTATAATATTGAGCAATAATAAAAATCAAGAGCACTGACTATCTCTTACTATTCCTATAGCTCATGTAACAAATTAAATGATACAAAGTACACTTAGTAAAACCCTTTGAAGGAAAATTTTGGAATAGAGAGATTCTTGAATCTTTTATATGTAAAAATTATAGAATAAAATAAAAATTATGAATAAAATGGGAATCAATAATATGTACAAGCTATTTACCAAAATTTTCCATTTTTATCACTAGTAATGATTTACTGATGAGTGCTAAATGGCTTCCTAATCAACCAAAATATGTTTTTGTTAACTGTAGCAGACTATAACAATTAATAATAGAGTAAATGAATGCAGTTTTTTCATTTTTGAGCAGTACACTGTGATTTGGGTCATATTTTATTTATAAAATATTAAAATTTTCAGTCTGTTGGCATATACGTACTTAAAAATGAGTTAATATAATTGCTTAGATTATACATCAATTTCAGCACCCCTAAAGCATGCAAATAGGAGTTGTTGTAGATCATTTTTGAAATGTGATATGAGTACAGATATGTGACATGTATATCAAGCTGACAGTTTAGTCTCCATTTGATGTGATAGGAAGCTAAGAAAAATCTATGCATATTGAACATGATCAGAAGTTAAAATAAAGCAACTCAATGCTAGAAAAACATAGAAGTGAAAAAGTGAAAACAATATAATGTTTGCTCTTAACAATGTTTTTTCATAAAAAAAGTGAAAATCACAATATAAACAAATATGTAAAATTCAATAGGAAAGAGAGCAATAGGCTTATTCATGTAGGTTCTTCCAGGTACAACACTTAGAAATTAACTCTGTTATGGAGACGTCCAAGAAAACTTGTTTCATATTATTTTACTTCAATCATTAAGTATTAATGAAGAATTTCATATCCTATATTTGCATCAGATTCTGTCTCAAACCTCTTCATCACAACATCTAATCCAAGAAAGCTGAGGAAACTCTACCTCCCTGAATGTGCCTACAAATATCTGTTCTGGTTTACTATTTGTGTGTATACATATAAGCTACCTACATTACCAAATCAATTTGTGAGTATTTTATAACTGATTGTTCTATTATATCTTCTTAAGTGCTTACCCAGGGCACTAAATAAATGCTGTTTCTATTATATCTGTTTAAGCGCTTACCCAGGGCACTAAATAAGTCTATTTAGGAGAAGAAATAACAAACATTAGTTTGATCATTTGATACTAAGAATGAAATTGAAATATCTGAAGATTCTATTAAAGTATCTCTAATCACAGAAATAGCTGTCAGTCATCAGAAAATTACTGTAACCCTGTTATGCGTTCTGTGTGTGTCTGTGTGTGTGTGTGTGTGTGTGTGAGAGAGAGAGAGAGAGAGAGAGAGAGAGAGAGAGAGAAAGAAAGGAAGGAAGGTGGGGTATGGGGCAGTCAAAGAAAGAGAAGGAGGATATGCGAAAGAGGAAGAGAGAAATGTGTACAAACTGAAACTATTGAAACTATTAGAAATAGTTATTAGTCAGATTTCTTGCCACTATTCCTAAGGCAATTTTTTAAATATGTTTATATTTTTACCTTACGATCTGATAGGACATGAGACTTACAGACATTGCATGATGCTGAGTACAAAGATTTTAAATAACTAGTGTGTTGTTTAAATACAAATTTTGTATCAATAGATATTTAAATGCATTTAAATTGAAACTTAAATTTTTGTATAACTGTTAGTGTTAGTCATTTTTGTTTATAGCACCCCATCACAATTATACTTCCCCTTGTTGCCTATAAGAAATTAGGAATTTGTCTTAAGAATAAATTATTGTTTGTCATGTAATTGGAATTTGGCAAAGAAGAAATTCTACATTAAAATACAATAATGTACAGGGTATAAACAAGCAAATGGAGAAATTGGTCAGAATACAAGAGTGTACTCTGTGTTGAATAATTTTGCTTACTATGAATAAAACATAGCTACAGTTATAAAGTTAGTAGTAATATTGATCTCTCTTAAAGATGAAGAAAGATGAAAAAATCAGGAGATGGGCAGAAGACACATGAACAAAGAAAATGTGATTTATATTTATGTATCATCATCAATCTGTGTGTGAATATTATTTAGTCATTAAAAAGGAAGGGAATCCTACCATTTGTAACAACTTAGGTGAATCTGGAGGTGAAAGAAATCAATTATAGAAAGATACATATCACGGGCTTCCCCGGTGGCGCAGCGGTTGAGCGCTGGGTTGAGAAGCTGCCCGCGGCCTCTGCAGCTCCGGTTCGATCCCTGGCTGCTCCCCGGCCACCAGAGGAGGGTCCCACATGGTGCGCAGACCTCTCCTGCCGCCCGCTGCTCCCCTCAGCAGTGTGCTTCGGTCCTTCTGCCTGCTCTGCTCCCCGCTCTGGCTCTGGTGAATTCTCTCGCCCTCCCGTGATTCTGACTGTACCCAGTGCTTGTATAAATAAATAAAAAAAATAAATCTTTAAAAAAAAAAAGAAAGATACATATCACATGATATTACTCAAGGTGTAATATAAATACATATATCATATATGTATAAGATACAAGATGAATAAGTCTTGAAAACTTATATATAGCCTTAGGGCTATATATTAACAATCCTATACTTGAAATTTATTAGTTGAGTAAATTTGGGTATAGGTTTCTATAGGAGGTGATGAGTATGTTGCACTACTTGATTGAGTTAATCATTTTATACTGCATCATAATCAAAACATACAATACACATTAAATTACATAATTTTATTTGACAAAAATAATTTCAAATACTTTTAATATATAGAACAAGAAAGAAGGTGAGAGTTATGTTTTCTTGAAATGTCACTAACCAATTAAGTACTTTTGGTTGTTGTTCGAATTACTTATGCCCATATGAGGATCTTTGAATATAAAAGTACATGAAAAAAATATTTGTTCAAAAATAAAATAAAATCATCTTTGACCCATTCATATAATAGTTGTATTAAAAAGTTGCATATTATTGCTTCTAAAAGTCTAGAAAGAAGTTGAAAATTTATTTGATCCAACCTAATAGTACTTTAATAGATGGTAGTGTGCTTCCATTTTTGCTTATTTATTTGTGTTGCATTTCAAAACCCTGGCTTTGTACAGTAGAGCATATCGCTGTAATTAACATGCACACTGCACCATGGAGTATAACAAACTATGCCTATTATCTGTACCCTGTCAAGGCAAGGTGTAATGTTTGATAAACATGGTGTACTTCTGGGAATTTACAGGGAGAACTGTCTTGACAATGCTGGGACTTTTTCTATATTTTCTACTTATCATCTCTGTCATACTATTAAATTCAAAAGAAGAGCAATTATTTGTTCTGCAAGTAGAATGAGATGAAAATGTTGTTGAGTTGCAGAAATAATGCAGCTCTCCTTCCCATTCATTCATCTTTCCAAGTGTGTTTTCTTTTCTGAATTTTCTATTTTCATTTCCTGCCTGGGGTTTGCTCACGGCTTTTCCCACCACCTGTTACACAGCTTATTTCCCTGGAGAAAATTTGATAGTGTTTATGGTCAATAACTTCTGTATTCCCCTTCCAATTGTTTACCTCCCCTTCTAAAAAAAATACTATCAGGAATAGAGCTGTCTCATGTAACAATTCTTTTTAAGATTTTTCAATTAAGAAAAAACAATTTGATGGTGCTGGGAAAACTGGGTCGCTACATGCAAAAGAATGAAGCTTGACCACTACCTCACACCAAACACAAAAATCAACTCAAAATGGATTAAAGAACTAGACATAAGACCTGAAACCATAAAATACATAGAAGGAAATATAGGCAAAACACTACGGGATTTGCACATCAAAGACATCTTTACAGACACATCACCCAAAGCAGTAATAGTGAAGACAAAGATAAACAGCTGGGACTACATCAAATTAAAGAGCTTCTGCACAGCAAAAGAGACAATAACAAAAACAAAGAGAAACCCCACCAACTGGGAGAACATTTTTGCACCCAACACTAATAATAAAGGACTGATCACAAAAATCTGCAAAGAGCTGATGAGACTCAACAACAACAAAGAAAATAATCCAGTCAAAAAATGGGCAGAAGAGCTAAAAAGAAACTTCTCTGAAGAGGAAATGCAAATGGCCAACAGACATATGAAAAAATGTTCAACATCACTTGTAATCAGGGAAATGCAAATCAAAACTACCATGAGATACCATCTCACACCAGTGAGAATGGCACATATTTAAAAAAACTAGCAACAACAAATGTTGGCGAGGGTGTGGAGAAAAAGGAACTCTTCTGCACTGCTGGTGGGAGTGCAAACTGGTCCGACCACTATGGAGAGCTGTGTGGAGATTTCTGGACCTACTAAACATAGAGCTTCCATATGATCCAGCAATTCCACTCCTAGGTATTTACCCAAAGGACACAGAAACATCAATTCCAAAGAGCACCTGCACCCCTATGTTTATAGCAGCACTGTTTACAATAGCTAAGCTTTGGAAACAACCCAAATGCCCAAAAATAGATGACTGGATCAAGAAGATGTGGTACATATATACCATGGAATATTACTCAGCATTCAAAAAAGATAAACACATGCAATTTGCAGCAACATGGATGGCGCTGGAAGGGATCATGCTCAGCGAAATAAGCCAAAAAGAAAAAGAAAAATACCGGATGCTCTCACTCATAGCAGGAATCTAGAGAACTTAAATAAGGGACCTGGAAAATGAATATAAGAAAGTGAAAATCAAAATCAACAGAAAACTATGAACCAGAGACACTTTTTGGGGGGTGGGGGGCGGGAGGGGAAGGATTGGGGTCAGAATGGGGCGTTTGCAATTGTATGGGGGAATATAAAAATAAAATTTATTATTTAAAAAAAAAAGAATTTGAGAGTTTCTATTTGTAAGCTAAAAATATCCATTTAATTCAGTAATTCCTATTTCAGTGTGGCAGGAATTAATTTAAATTATGCTTTTCTTTTTTTAATATTTATTTATGTATGTATACAAGAGCTGGGGTATAGGCCAGAGGTTTGAGGGGTGAGAGGATTCACCAGAGACGAGTAGGGAACAGAACAGGCAGACTGACTGAAATACACTGCTGAGGGGAGCAGTGGGCAAGCCAAGAGAGGTCTGCTACGCCATGTGGATAGCTCCCAGGGTGGCAGGGATTGGAACTCATGCTGCAGAGGCTGAGGATTGCTTCATAGTGCTGTGCTTAATGCGCCACCAAGGAGGCCCTATGCTTTTATTTTCTAGGACAAAAGTTGAGAAAATAATTTAGTTGTTTGGGATTTTTTGTTTTAGTTAGCTTAAAAGCTTAGTTGTCAAACTATTCCCACATCTTTAACTTTCACTATACTGCTCACGAAGAGCAATGTGCAACTTCCAGCTTGAAAAGAGCAAATTTCCAGGATCTCAGGGTACCATGGAAGTTGTAAACATACATATGGAGAAGCTACTTAGAGGGCCATAGTCTTTCACTGTTGATAAATCAGGTGTGTTAGATTGCTGCTATCCACCTCTGAGAACTGTGACTGTTGGAAATTTTACTTTTGAGATGACTCTTTATTTAGTCATCCATCCATCCATCTGTCCATCCATCCTCATCTATTATCTCGTTTTATTTTACATTCTGCCAGTTGAAAGAATGAGGCAATTGAGAGACTTGTTATCAAAAATAGGCTAATATGTTGTTCATGGCAATTTAGGTCTTCTTGAAGTCAGTTTAGGATTTCTCTATAAAATTCCTCATTTGTTTTAGAACCCTCATTAGCAGCAGCATCAATGCCCCTACTTTTACCAACAACAAGGTAGTCTGGGCTATTTTTACTATGTTCCTTGATAACCTCTAGTCTTCACATACCACCAAATTGCAAAGCCATTTCCACAACTTAGGTATTTTTCCCAGTAACATTCTATTTCCAGGTAGCAGAAACTGTATTAGTTTTCTATTGCTGCATAAAAATTACCACTAGCTCTATTTGAAAGCTTAAATAATTATTCTCCCTACCTAGACATCCAGTTGTATTACATCCAATTACCAGTTATACTACAACATGTAATTATAAAATTTTAAGCAAAGCATCTCTTTATGTTCACTTAATTTTTTTGTGGCATCTTCATTAATTTAGGTATTTCTGATTAAGCTGTGAATCTATTTTCTACTTTAAATAATTAATTAATGCAATAGTCCCAGATTGTTTAATACAATTGCATCTATAAAATATAAAAAACAAAACTCACTAGAGTTTTTGCTATATGAAATTATACAATATTATGAGGGAAAATATATGACTGTATCTGTTGTAAGCATAGTCTTTGCAACAATCAAATGTTAACTAATTCAAAACAGAATTCCAAAAATGTTATTTATTATTAAAAGCTAAGGAATCTCAAGAATATTTCCATAAATACGACTTATGAATAATTTTTATACTTTCTTACTGACAATTTTCAAATAATCTTACACATTTAAATTAGTTTCAAAATTAAGCATTGGTTAATATAAACTGCCTTAAGAGAATTTAATGGTAATCAGTTTGAATTTTGCTTTGTAGGATGAAATTGAATGATTGATATAGACATTAATGTGATTGTATTCAAAAACATGATAACTTCAATAAATATTTATTGGTGAAAATATATTTTCCAGATATTTACCTGCTTCATTTGAATATCATAATAGTCTTAAAGTAAGGTTATTATTAATCACAATTGTAAAGATTCATAAATTAAGGTCAGAGTTCCTTAACAATAACAACAGCTAGAAAACTGGTGAAATATATTTATAACCAAGTATTATTAAAGCAAGCATATCTTTTCTTCTAATAAGAGTAATAAATAAAAAACAGGGATTTTGACCAAAAATAACAGCATCTTTTTAGACTAGTTAATATGTGTGCCCACAAATGAGAGCTATATACTCTTTGCATTAAATCATTGTATTAATTAGAATTCTTATCCACTTTAAATGTATAGCATAAATAACTACTGGCATTTTTAATGTTTCTGTACTTACTAGGTTTTATTTGTTTTATTTAGCTATCAAGTTTTCCTTTGATTTTTAGTGTAAGTTAGCAAGATAATTTTTTAATGCACAGGTTCTTTTCTAAATAATTCTATTTAATATTGACAGCTTTATTGTGCTGTGATGTTTGTTTAAAGTTAGAAATCACATTTTATCTTAATAATTAAGATCATTAATTTGCCATGAATTCTTGCTTTTTTGTTGTTGTTTTGTTTTTTTGGTGTGTCTAATTTTTTTCCCCAGAAGTTATAGCAGTTTCAAAAAGGTTTTCTGGAATTTCTTGCAAAAACGATTTCACAAACATTACTTGGCATCACATACTAGCTGAACATCAAAATCTTCTGTTCTTTCTGGATGGATAGGTTGACTACATTCCCCAGTCTCTGTTGTTATTAAATATGGCAATATGACCAAGTCAATGGAATAAGAGTTTAAGGATGTGTGCTATGAAAATCCAATTCCATTGAAATCAACCTTGGTAATGAGTCCATGCTTTTTCTCTTGGTTTATTGTCTGGAATGAGTAAAACTCTCAAGGAAAACTTATATTCCACATGTTGAAGATACAAAGGCCCCAGGTAGTCTGTACCTCTCAGTGGAAGTGGAACAAAGCAGGATATAGTCATACTGTTACATGATAATGAAGTATGTGTGTGGGCACGTGTGTGCGTGTGTGTGTGTGAGACCTACGCTGTTATATATTCTCAGTTTATTTTTACAGCTATTAGCTTTTCCTCCTGCTTAAAAAAACAAGGGGTTTGTTATGAATACAAGTTGGATCCCTGCTTTGGAATTGGTCACTGTGGTTATAAATATTAGTCCTTTACCAAGTGTATGCTTCTGTTCAATTGTGAGGGTTGATTCAGGCTCTCAATTATTTTTTGTCTTCTCCCAGGTATTAACTCAGGCACAGTGTTTGCATGCATATCTCCTAAAAATGTCAGAAACCAGTGGAATAGTGTCCTTGTTTCCAATTGCTTTCCTTTCCAGATGCCCTCGTCCTTATCACTGTGAACATCCCTTCCTATTTTTTTTTAAAAAAACTTTTATTTATTTACTCATACAAGAACTGGGCTGTAGGCCACAGTTGCTGGGAATGAGAGTGAGAGGATTCACCAGAGACAGAGAGGGAAGCAGAACAGGCTGATCTACTGAAATACACTGCTGAGGGGAGCAGTGGGTGAGACAGGAAAGGTATACTGTGCCACGTGGGTAGTTCCCTGGTGGGGGATCAAACTCATGCTGCAGTGGCTGTAGATAGCTTAATAGTGCTGCACCCAGGGAGGTCCTGTAACCTCTTCACCACCAGGGAGGTCCAGTGTGCACCTCCTTTCATCCTAAAACATGTAGAGACTAAATTCATCTATATGATTCTTCCTTACCTCAGAATCTGGATCCTTGGTCAGATTTGATGAGAATAGGAGTCATTTCTAGCTTAGAATACAATATTGAGTTTGGAAAAATAAATTCTTTACTAAATAATTAAATGGTACTGTAATTACCTATACACCGAGAAGTATATAAATCTATACAACCTTACAAAAGAATATAGTTATACAATATTTAATGGTCACAGAAAGTCTGCTCTCACTTGGTCTTTCACTTCCAAATGCATATTTGCATATTTAGCCAGGAAGAGGCAACATAGGGATAAACTTGTAGTAAAGAATGACTTGAATAATATTCAAGGATATAAAATATGGAACTCTGAAAATAGATACTTCTCTTTATGTGAAAAGAAACTTTCTAGAAATCAGTTATTTCATCTAGTCTTAAAAGATATTTAGACTTATGGAGACCAGTTCTTCAACTATATTTCAAAGGACTCCCAGCCAAACAGAACAAAAAAGAAAGGACATTTTAAGGTAAACAATGACAAATATTAATAACCACACAGACTTCCATGCCTTCCATCAGTGAATAAGACAAAGATGATTTAAGGCAAGAAAAAAAAATGAAAATCTTCATTAATAACAACCAAATTTTCAGGGTTCATATTTTGTGTACTATCCTGCTAGAAATCTTGAAGAATCTAGAGTTTTAGAGAATATACATTGGGAAAATATACTGTTTCTCATAAACTGACACTTGGGGAAAAGCGATTTTGTGGAAGTAGTTATATTTCCAACCATTGATATATATTGATCATTTCTCTACTGAGAATAAATATATGAATTCGTAAATTTTAAATATATTTAATACAATATATGCTTACTTTAGAAAAATTATTATTCTAGTCAATACAACCCTAGAATGTAGGCTATCTGAAAGAAAAAAAAAACATGGGTTTAACTCTTTTGTCATATTTTATATTTACAGAGAATGTTATGATTTGAAAATAAGCATTTGGAACAGATATTTAATAAACTGACACACACACTGTCAAAATAAAAAGGATGATGTTAGTTGAATAAATTCTAAACTTTTAAAATTACATTTCTATAAATGACTAAATAGAAAGATAATGTTTACAAGTGACAATAAGGCTTAGTGATTGCTTTACTTTTCTAGGGCTGCCATAACAAAGTAGCACATAATGACTTATGTGGAATTTACTGTAGTAATTTTTTCACAGTATTTGTAAATAAAGTCACCATATTGTATGCTTGAAACTGACCAAAGTGTTTTTCAATAACATTGGAGAAAACCAGAAATTTATATTGTTCCTCTTGAAGACTGTGAGGGAGAATTCTGTCTCGTGTCTCACTCTAGCTGGTGTGCTGACAATCTTTGGGAGAGTCTTAGATTTCTTCTATATCAAATTCTTTGCCTTCACCTTAATTCTTTGCCTTCACCTTCACATGGCATTGTGAGATGTCAAATTTCCTTTGTATGAAGATATCAGGTCTATTGAATTAAAGTATCAGGCTATTCTTACATGACAGTGTCTTATGTCTTAATCATAATTGCAACAACCTTATTCCCAATTAAGATTGCATTCTGAGTAATGGAGGTTAGGATTAACATTCAATTTTTTGAGGAAACAATTCAATTCCTTATAACAATAAAAAATACTTTTCCTAGAATACGTCCCCTCCAAAGTCCTATATTACATTGTGAATTGAATATCAAATGGGGCTGAAGAATATATTTTGAGAATAATGAATAAAATTGCTCTAGGGTTCATCAAATTAATTCTTTAAGAAAATAAAATTATTAAGGTATTAACAGACAGACAATATTAAATCATTTATTTCATATATTTTCTTTAAAATTAATGGTCCAGGGCCTCCCTGGTGGCACAGTGGTTGAGCGCTGGGTTGCAAAGCTGCCCGCAGCCTCTGCAGCGCTGGTTCGATCCCCGGCTGCTCCCCGGCCACCAGAGGAGAGTCCCACATGGCGTGCAGACCTCTCCTGTGGCCCGTTGCTCCCCTCGGCAGTGTACTTCATCACTCTGCCTGTTCTACTCTCCCCTCTGGCTCTGGTAAATTCCCTCACCCTCCTGCGTTTCTGACTGTACCCAGTGCTTGTATAAACAAACAAACAAACAAACAAACAAATAAATAAACGAACAAACTAACTATAAAATTAATGGTCCATTTAGTATATATTGTGCTTGTGCATCATCTTAAGACTGAGGAATATTAAAATGTTTGATTGTTACTGAAGTTGATGATGATAAATATTGGAGTGGCAATGTAGAGGAACGTAATGTTTTATACCAAAAAAAAAAAAAAAGGATAGGTATAAGCAAAAGACATTTGAAGACACATAGTTGAATTAAAATTGTCTACTAGGAAAGTAGTTCCAATTTCAGGATGAAAAGAAGAATCTAACTGTTGAATGAAAATGACATTTTTATCATAGTTATCTAATATTAAATGATGGCTTGGTTTTTCTAGAGAAAGGACATAAATCATCAAAGAAGTTATCAAAAGTGGCTGCTGTCACGTAACTTACTAGCAAAGTAAAAGGAATTTAGAAAGAAGAGACAATGCAGTTAATTTAATTAACACAGAGTTAGAGATTATGATCCCAGCTAAGTTCAATTATTAAGAAATTTGAATTGGTAGATAAATATAGCAATCTGAAGTTATGTATATTTTCTTTAATTCATTATTTGTAGGTCAAACTAAAACCATTTCTGAAAACAGAATTAAGCTTTAAAAAGTTATCTTTATTTTAGAATAACATTTTAATATATAAAAACATCTTATATAAACACTTTTATTGCTTATTTTGTTACTTTGTAGTTGCTATTTCTAGGTGAATTATTTGTTCTATATTCTTTCCCTATCAAATATATTCAAACATGAAGCACTTAGTATTTCCATAAAAATAAAAATGCTGGTGAAAAATGTGTCCGTTTTTATAGACTATTCACTCAGCATCATTACTCATTCATATTCATTTATATGTTATTTTCCTGCATTTTCTGCAATGGTTATCATATCTCAAACTGACAGCTTCCAAAATTAATATTGAGTCCAATTCTTTTTTGTGGTTGTATGTGGAATTGATTAACATCCCTTCAATACCTTTTTTTATGCTGAATTGCTGCACATAAGCAAAATATGCATATAGGACTAAATACAAAATAATTGCTGAACTTTTAAAATAAGTGCATAATGAAATGGATTAAAAATTAAGAAATAGAAAAAATAACAGAATGAATATAGAAATCAGTGAAAGACATATACAAGGTAAATTGCTAACCCCAAATTTTAAAGAAATTTTCCTAATGTCAACTTGCCAATTTTTATCTACCAATTGGATATTATTATCATTTATAATAATGAGGTGATTGTTAATCAGTATGTATTGTTTAATTATTCAGAATATTTTTCTTAGCGTAATTATTGTAAAGATCCTATCAGGAGGGGACAGCCATCCTCAAATATTAAAATTCAGAGAAAACATCTGTGAACAAAATCCTCAACCTATAATATGAAAAAGAAAGTTACACAGGAATGATTTTATTTCATTTAAATGAGAAAGTAGATTTATATTTAAGTGGCTTTTGAATCACACTTGAATTTTGATTCTTCCCTAAAATCATCAAATTTTTAGAATAACTTCTTACTCATACTTTCAATTTTGTAAACATTCCACAAGTAGAAATACACTGTGTGTTGAAATTGAAATTTTTCATAACTTGATAAAGTTATCCTTTCTAAACAAATTCAGAATTTTATTTTGAAAGTCTTACATATTTCAATGGTGTGTGAAGAATATTTCAGTAAATATTATTTAGCCATTTTTGACTGACATAACTTTATGTTTCTTTTGCAGTTTATGTCTAGTTAATTTACTCCTTCAAGAAGGTTCCTTGTTTCCTGATTATATTTGTTACTACTTTATTTGTTCATGTTTTCCACATTTAGAGATAACCTCCTTAAAATGTACCTGTGACTATGTATTTATTTCCCTTAAAATAAATAAATCTGAAAAAAAAATCTGATCTTTCAATTATAGCTTTATTTAAAAAATCCATTCAGTTTTATTATGTGACAATTTATTGTGCTTATTTATGTGAGAAATTAAATTCAACTGGAAAACATCAGAGGAAAAACAGGAAACAAAAGCTTTAAAACACCAGAATTTCAAATATTATTATCTAATGTTACAATAATGAAGGACTTGTGAAACCATTTTGTGAAAAATTTTGAAGATTTAAAAAATATTTAATCATAATTATGGATAAATTATATATAATATTAACCATATACTTGTCTATTAATACTATTTGCTTTCTTAAAATAACATATTATTGATTTTAATTGTTTGCTTAATTTGCAAAATGTAAATCACAGTTGAATGGTCAAAATGTTATTATTATATTAAATAGCTTTACAATAATTTTCATATTACTGAATCTTTACATATAAGTTAGATAAAAATTCCACTGACTAATTAGGGTATTAGTATAATTACATGGAAATTTAGTGAACTGGAAAATATCCTACTACAAAAAATATATTGAACTCTTAAAATAAGCATATTAATGGCAATTCAAATGTTTTATTTTATGTTTCACAATAATATTTACAATGTAACAATGCCAAGGCTCTCTTTCAGATTTGAATATATTTGTAATACACTGTTTGCAGAGAAAACATATTCTCTAGTTTTATAGTTTTTGGCTTAGTCTAATATAAATCTCAAAAATATGTGCCTATGTCTTCTACTGATGCTCAAAGCTAGAATCAGTCAATGTGTAAGACAAAGACTATTTGGTGAACCCCAACAAAAGTATATGGTAAGAAATCCCTTCACTATAAACTTTAACTACCAGATAATTTTTTATATTTTATTTTATATATTTTCTATATCATTTTTCATTTTTGCACAATGCATGCTTTTTCATCTTGGTTATAGTCCCCATACAATTCCCACCCCTCTTATTTTGGCTATAATCCCTCCAACCTCTCACCCCCCATAGTGTGTCTCTGGCTTATAGTTGCTTGTTGATTTTGATTTTTACTTTATTGTAATTAGTCTTTCTCCTGGTCCCTTATTTAGGTTTTCTAAATTGCTCCTATGAGTGAGACCATCCAACTACCAGATAATTTTAACATAGTATTCATATAATTTATCTTGCATGAGGTCTGACCTATAACTAAGTTCTAGCAAATGCTATGTGATGTAAAATATCATAAGGAAACGTCTAAAACCCTTCCTGAAATATTGTTTAAATAAAGCTTTTGTTCTTTCTTCCTTTTGATTGAAGAAAGAATGTGTTACCTGGAGCTATGAGCATCTTTGATGGGGGATCAATTGTTGAACATAAAAGGACCTCAATCTCTAAAGACTTTGTGGGCTAAGATACTTTATCATGATTAGTCTACCTAGCTCTTGGCTAATGTGAGAGAAAATTAACTCTATCTTGTTGAAGTCATATATTGTTATGTGCAAATGAGAAGGAACCTAACGTTAGTTGATATACATTTACATTTGTAGTTTATCAATGTCTGTTTATAATTTATCACAGTATATCTAACAAATACAGAGCTAATTCTACCTCTACCTTGAGCAAATGAATATGGAATTATGCAGCAATAATGTCCCCTCAATAAAGCCATCATAGTCGATTGGATAGTGGATGCTACCTATGACTGATAAAAACTCCCCTCTATTGACACACCTAGGTTGCTTCACCAAGCATCTATTTATTTTTAATTTAATGTATTATAAATGTATTTAATTTTAAGTTACTTCTTTTGAATTTACTACCTGATCCCAAGAAGATATATGAGTAGGTCACATGGGAACCTCTATGAAAAACTCATTAAATACACATTTAATGGAAACAGATGGGAAGTTAATATTGAGATACTGGATGGAACAGGCACAGGAACTCTGGTGGGAGAATCTAATACTGAGATATTAGATGGAAACATTTGGGCAGACAAAAATGAAAATGAAAAATTTGATCTCCAAAACATTCCTTGTCATAGTTCACTCACCTTTTCTGTGGTAGCTGGTCTTTCCCTACGTAAAATTCTTCCAAAGACTTCCTCAGGAACAATTTCTTATGAGGTGATGCTTTTTCTATTGAAAAATCAGATGCAAAATGTTTCACTCTACCTCCAGCATGTGAGAATTGGAATCTGATAATTTATTTAGAAAAGTGTAAGAAGTGGTCTATGACAAAATAAACCACACACACATAAAGTAACATGATTGTCACCTTCATTGATAAATGATCCTTAGTGATTGGGATGTTTTATGTATTGATGTAATGATCCTGATTGATACAGAGATAGGGGCAATTGAGATAGAACAAGTGGAGTCATCAATTATAAATCAATTTCTTACATATGAAGATACTGATATACAGGCATGAGGAAGGCAAAAAATAATAAAAACTGGGCTGTTGGAGTGGCGCTACAAAAATTAAAATTAGCAGGCAGTCCTGGTTGCATCCCTGAAAAGTGGTATAAAGACAGGCATATAATTTAGCCAACTTGAGATGTTTATGAACTTCACTCCTGTGGTGTTGAAGCCTTCTCCAGGCTTTATTGACAGTCACCACACTGTCTCAAGCTAAGATGCTCCCTTACCTGTAGGTGGATAGTCACCAGGATCTCTCTAACCGGGTCCTGCCCAATCTGCACTGCTAGTTACCTTGGTATTGTCAACTATCCATAACCTTTCCTCTTTCATTGCCAATTTAAATGTATCCTTCTATTATTGTAATGTGGATGCTCCCAATAATTTTATGTGTGTGCGATTATATGCATTTTGCTTGAATCAGTGAAAATTTACCTCTCCAGGGGAAGTTAGGACTTTGGTGACCTGTACCTGATACTGCAATGCTAAAGGAAAGCAGAAAGCCACCTATTCTTCTCTTAATGTTATTTTTCATGAACAAAATTTAGGAAGGTTTCTGCAGTTCAAATTACCATTTTTTTGCTTCAAGTCCTGTTTAAAAAGTAATTGCTTACTTCTATACGCTGAAGATCATAAATATCTAGATATGCTTTCTTTTAGATAATATTGCTATATCTTTCCTATTTAAGTATTAAATATAAATGAATATACCTGGAATTAATTTTTGAATGCAATAACATCAAGATTCATATTTTCCCAGTAAATACCCATTTGGCTAACTTTTTTTTTTTTTTTTTTTTTTTGGTGGGACCCTCGTCGGCGGCCAGGGAACGAACTGGCGCTGCAGAGGCTTTGGGCAGCCTCGCAGCCCAGTGCTCAACCGCTGTGCCACCAGGGGAGTCCCCATTTGGTTAACTTTTAAACTATATTCTTCTCTTCTTCACTGTATAATAACCTTTTAATGGTACCCCGTTTCTTTCATTGTAGTCTTCCAGTTTATTTCCCTATTTCTGAGCTAATGATAATTATTATACATAGTTCAACTTTTTATCTGATAATAAGAATTCTTTACTTTTTTATAGGTATGCATGTTTTCCCAAACTCTTCTTGACTTTTTTAAATATAAATTTTAGAAACAATTAAGGGAATTCTGCTGGATATTTACTGGGATTGCTTAGAATCAACATATTAATTAGGAGAGATGTACAACTTCATAACAGTGTTTTTTCCAAACCTTGAACTTGGAATAATGTACCTTTTTGTATTCACTAATTAATGTTATATATGTTTTGTAGTTCTTAGTGGAGGGTTATTGCTTTTCTTTTAATAAATTTATTATTACTCTACATTTTATTTTTCTTTTGACTTTTGTTGTTTTTCTTCATATATTGAGATTAAGCTTTGTATATTGCCATTACACAATTCCATTATCATTGTCTATATATCTTAAAATTTGTACATAAATAAATATAGATACATATTATTATGCTATTTATGATGCAGTTTTATTTTTCCCTTCTATTACTTTACCACATTTAAAAAGATGTCATTCCTCACTGCATTACCATAATTTCCACTATGATATGATAAACCTCAATATTTTTTAAATATCCATAAAATATTCTAAGATGAAAAATCCCTCTAATTTTATTATTTTTTAAGATTTATTTATGCATACAAGAACTGAGGTACAGGCCAGATGTGCAGGGGGTGAGAGGATTCACCAGAGACAGAGTGGGGGACAGTACAGGTAGATCCACTGAAATACACTGCTGAGGGGAGCAACATGCAAATCAGGAGAGGTCTGTTGCACCATGTGGGTTGCTCCGTAGCTGGGGATTGAACTTGTGCTGCAGAGGCTGTGGATTCTTCATAGTGCTGTGCTTTACACCTTGTGCCACCAGGGAGGCCCCATATAACTTTTAATAAACGTTCTTTCAATTTTCCCTCACTGTTTAGTCACTTAAAATAGTACACTGAGTATCCCTTGTCCTCACCTCACAATCATTTCATATCTTGAAGACATACTGATTTCCTCCACCTCATTTCCATGACACTGTAAATGCAGCCATCACTCTCTCAAACTGTATAATTTTCATTTCACTTCTCTGCTTTATCTATAACCCTTCTGAATCTTTATTGCATTCTGTGAAGCCACAATTTTGTAATGTTTATCAAGTTTAGTTTTCAGAAGAGGAAATTTAAATCAGAAAAGGCTTATGTTTCCTTCTATTAAGAGTTTTCTATTTAACCATTTTAAATTCTCTAAGCCTAATAAATTTTTCTTTATGTGAGACATCATCTGGTTACAACTTTCACATGGAAGAAATATGTTTGAATGCAGTGTGAGACCAGTCACATGATAGATAAATACTTTTTGCGCTTCTTTGAAATGACGTCTTCTTGGATTCTTAAAATTAGGTATTTCTACAGATTTTATTTAAGGCTTTTTCTATTCCCTATCACTCTTCTTGAGTGGTGAAATCTTACTGTCTTTGACATTTCATCTCTGCTTTCCCTCCTTCTTCTTCCTAAGTGAATCTAAAATCTTTTTTTTCCTCGAGTTCCCATGTAATCTCACATATAACTTCTCATACACAACTCTTCGAACACCCACAATCCTGTTTTCTCAAGTTTGAATTAATTTGGATTTTTTTTTTTAAAGAAAGTTGTGTTTCAGTTCTGTTCCTGAGGGTCTTAGAACTTGAGGTTTCATGAAACCCATTTGCTCTTTTATTTGCACATAATTATTTTCAGATTGTCATTTAGGTATATCATTGCTAAATCCATCACAAGACTTTCACCATTATTATTAACTTATAAGTATATTATGATACACATAAGTTATCCATAAAGTATGAAAGTAAAATACTCATAAATGACGGACTTATGTGTGTATATTTCCTACTCTGCTCTCCTCCATTTCTTAAAAGAATTCTTTGCAAAGTTCTTTGCAAACAATGTTGCATTGAATATTAATTTCCCTATGGCACTCTTGATAGAGAATCAACATGTCAAACATTACCATATATTAAATAATGTCTCTCTCAAAGATTTAGAAAATTTATGATCCCACCAGTAGTTCATTATTACTTTTTTTTGTTTGCCCACATCTTGATCAACACATGGGATTTTAAGAGTATCTAATATTTATAGACTTAATAAACTGAAATATAATTACTGTTAATGATAAATCTTTATATTCACTATTCTTGTATGTTCATTAATATCTGAATTTAATTTATATCAATTCTCCCTTTTGTTTTATGTTGATTTTTTTCTTCTATTGGAATTTTTTTTTCTGCTTGATATATAACTGCTGTTTTTAATTTTGTATTTTAATCAGCCATTTGTTTTATATATGAATAGCCTTCAGTTTTGTTTATTTTTAACATTATGCTTTTGATATCACAGAGATATTAAAAATTTAAGAAAATCAAGTTTTGATATATAAGTTGCTCCACAGTTTTGAAAACTTTTTGTTGGGTAGCTTCATATAATTTATTAATTTGCTTTTCATGTTCAAAGAAATATTCTCTTCTTTTGTTCTATGCATTAATTGTTATTGCTAACTTACTGGTATTATTGCTTCTATATACTGATATATTTATTCTACTTAGGTTTATCTTAGCTATAGAGGAATGAACATTTTCTTGGATTTTCATCATCATTATGTGATTTCATTTAAAAATCACATTTTTTCTTTTTCTCTTCCACTTTTTGTTTCTCAAAATTTTGGTCTTATTTCTTGGCTAGGACTTCAAGTTCCCTGCTGATTATGAGCTATATTAGTGAGCAAGCTGGCATATTGCTTATAGTAAGAGAAATGAATACATTTCCCCCCTTAAGTTTGATGCCTCTGATTCTTGGCAGAGAGGTTTATCAAGTTGCTAGGATTCTTCATAATTGGTCCATTTTATTTTAATCAGATAACTTCTGTATCTACTGAGAATTTTTCTTTTTATCTCTAATCATTTAATATGGTGATTTACAATCATAATTTTTTTTTAAATACCAACCCTTTCTCTTACTCAGGGAAAATTATACCATGTAATGAGTTTAGTGGGTTTTAATACTCTTTGTCCAAATTATTTGTTTAATATATAGGATTATCTCTGCCCCAGATAGTCTCCTAAAATTAAACTTTAATAATATATGGAACACCTGTGTTTTCAAATGGAAATATTTTTGCCTATTGATTTGGTTTGTGAAAAGTTATTAGTTGGAGTTTCTTATTATTCTTAAGTCATTCTTACACAAATGGTAATTGTATTATTTTTCTATTGCTGCGTAGTAATTCCAACCTCACTGGAATTAACAGCCTCACTAGGTTAAAAATAAATCTCATTTTTTATCACAGTTTCTACTGATTAAGATTTTTTTTTAAGATATATTTGTTTATGCATACAAGAGCTAGAGTACAGGTCAAGATGTGGGGGCTGAGAGGATTCACCAGAGACAGAGTGGGGAACAGAATAGGTGAATTGAATGAAATACACTGCTGAGGGGAGCAATGGGCGAATCAGGAGAGGTCTGCTGTGTCATGTGGGTATCTGCCTGGCCAGCCTGGGTTCAAACTCATGCTACAGAGGCTGCAGATTGCTTCGTAGTGCTATGCTGAGGCCCTGACTAAGATTTTGAGTATAGTGTACCTGGGTCCTCTGCTCAAGACATTTAATTACTGGGGCCTCCCCCGTGGCGCAGTGGTTAAGTGCTGGGTTGCGAAGCTGCCCGCAGCTTCTTCAGCACCGCCAGTTCGATCCCCGGCCACCGGGTGAGGGTCCCACATGGTGCGCAGACCTCTTCTGTCGCCCACTGCTCCCCTCAGCAGTGTATTTCGTCAGTCTGCCTGTTCTACTCTCCGCTCTCCCTCTGGTGAATTCTTTCACACTTCCGCGCTTCTGACTGTACCCAGTGCTGGTATAAATAAATAAAATAAAATATTTTGAAAAAAGTTTATTTAAAAAAAGACATTTAATTACTACAGCCAAGTTAGTTGAAGAGATACATTCTTATCAGAGGAACAGGGGAAGATTAGGTTTTAAATTAGGTTTTAAATTTGTTGTTGACAAAGTCCAGTTCCTTGTTGATAGACAATTTATGACTTATATTTCTTCAACACTGATAGTTCAGTCAAATCCAACATGTGTTTGCTTAGTGTGAATTGGGAGGATCCCCTACATATCCACTAGACATTTCTTGTGTATGAACTACATGTACTAAACTTCAACTCAATTCTGACACCATCTACCTGGATATAGCATCAGAATCAATATGATAAGGGCTCAGCCCCACAAGAACACATGCCAGTGTAGATGCCAACCCCAAGCCCAGTTTTTCCTTGTGTTTCTGACCAACCAACTACAGATTCGTTTCAATTAATTGGCTGGAGTGGTTTACAAACTCAGAGAAACATTTTATATAGTAGATTACATTGTTTATTATAACTCAGAACAAGGAGATGGAAGAGATGCATAGGACAGGGCATTGAGGAGGTGGGGAGGAGCTTCCATGTCCTTTCGAGGCACAACACTCCTCTACCACCTGCAACACAGGTTCACCAGGTCAGGATCTGTTGACCTCCTCACATACATAAACACACGTGCACATGCATGAAAGCCTCTTTACAGATACACTGTTTATCAAATCATTGATAATTGGTGACTGATTCAACCTCCTGCTTCCTCCTTGAAATAACAAGGTGGGACTAAATATTCCAACCCTTTATTCACAATTGGTTCCCTACAACCACACTCCATCATTGAATGCTTTACACACCTCACCACATTAGCATAAATCCAGATGTGGTCACTTTTATCACAGAGGATTTTTAAGGGACTCAGGACAAGAGACTAAATATTAAAACAAAAGATGCTCCTATTGTTGCTCAGGAAATATATTTGGTCATCTGAATAACCAAATATACATTCCTTACAAATCACAATATCACCAATATTAATAGGGGGAGAGTCTCCCACCTCATGGAGGGTCCAGTCCCACTTTTAGGAAGTTTATCCTGTTTTAAATCAGGCTGATATAAGATGGCCACCTTTTGCATGATTCAAATTCAATAAATGAATAACTTTTAGTTTTGACATCCTTTTATGTTTTCCATATTCTAATGGTTAGAAGCAAGTGGCAGATTCTGCTTACACTTAAAAGGAATTGTCTTCCACAAAATTTGTCTTTAAAAATATGTATCTTGTGGGTATATGTAGAAGGGTCTTATTTTTCTTTTCCTAATATAATTTATCTCTTTTTTCCCTTGGCTCCTCATCAGTCTGTCTACTAAGTGGTATATTAAAAGATTCAAAACAAAGTTTCCCTTAGTTGATACGATAGTTTTTATAAATAAATGGTAACAAAATTATGACAGTGCGTAATTCTTCTATTTTTATACAGATTATAGTTTCTTCTGGAACTTAAAAATAAGAAATGACCTTAGACCATCTTAGCTCATTGTTATTTTTTAGAGAAAATTTAGGTTCAGAGTAAAATTCAGCAGGAAGTGCAGGGTTCCCATACATGCCATGCTCCTCTCCAAGCCCCCCACTCTGCACCATAGGCCAAGACTTTTACATTATTACAATCACTGACTCTACATTAACACATCATTATCACCCAATGCCCATAGTTTACATGAGGGATCACTCTTGGTGATGTACATTCTAAATGTTTTTAACTAATAGGTAATTATATGTATCTACCACTGTAATATCACAGAAAATAGTTTTTCTGCCTCAGAAATCCTTTGTATCCCACCCATTCATTCCTTGCCTTACTCCTCACTGGAAACCATTGATCTTCTTACTGTCCCTGTAAGTTTGCCTTTTATAGATGTCTTACAGTTGGAATCGTACAATTTATAGACTTTTCAGATTGGCTTCTGTCTTTATCCATTTGAGCTGTTATAACAAAATATCACAGACTACATAGTTTATAAACATTAAGAATCAGTATCTCACCCCTCTGGGGCCTACAAGTCTCAGGCTCACAGCCTTTACCTATTGGGAGTATCTTATTGTATTCTTGCCCGACAAAAAGGGTCATGGAGCATTTTGGCACTTCCTTTTTTAAATTAGGGCACTAATTTCACTCATGACCTTCATAACCTAATCATCTCCAAAAGATCTCAACTCCTAATATTGAAACCAGATATCCAGGTCACAACCAGGGCATGCCTAGCTTTTCCCACTGCCTAAGCAGCCAGGCATGCTGGCTTTGTTGGCACCACCTGCCCCAATGCATACAGTCTTGTTCTGGCCAGTCAGGCTACTCTAAACATGGCAGAATCAGAGGGCTTTCTACCACCCCCCCACCTCCAGTGTGAGCACCCCATTGAAGCTTAAGGGATGGAATTCAGGCAGCAATGATTTTCCCTCCACACTGCCCCAGGACATGCAGTTCCGCAGGGCAAGCTCAGGACAACAGAGTAAATCCCCAACCTCTTGTTTGCTGGTTCAGCCCCACTGAGCTATGTTTGGCACTACAGCTCCCTAGAGCCAGTGAGACCCATGGAGTACCAGGCCAACATGGCATGCTCCCAGTGGAGCCTGACCTTAGCAGCTGTCACCCTTGTCCCAGTGCTGGTACAGCCCTCCTTCCATTGTTATACCCACCACTGAAGTGGGGGCAGTGTGCCTCCAGCCCCACTGAGTCCAGATCCAGATATGGCTCCTTAGATCCCACCAGCCCAGTGCAGGTGTTTGGCACCTAGAACATAAATGAACCATTCAGGTTTAGTCATTATTCAGATTGAAAGTGAGCTGATTGGTGATAACTGGCACCAATCAGACACTTAGGATTGAAAATTGAAAATGTGGGGTAGGGAGCCTGAAAGAGGATATAAGGCAGGGCGAGACTCAGCCTGTGTTCCTTCTGCTCCTGGAGAGAGGGATTCAGAGATGACCTCTGAAGAAGCAGAGAGCAGACAAAGTCTTGGAATTCAGCAGACCAGGTAGAACTCTAGATTTCTGTGAACCTTCTCCCATTCTTTCTTAGAGGCAGTGTGACTACAGTATTTACAGGTGAAAGCACACAGGTGAAACACAGTTGCAATCACAGGAAATTGAATTTTCCAAAGAGGACTTAACAGTATTTCCCACAACATATGATTTTCTAGAAATATGCTGCTAGTTCACTAAGAATGATTTATTCCCATCCTCTTCAATTTTAGAATACTTTGGAAAAGAATGCATTGAAATTACGCTGTGGGATACTCAAACAGTGGCAAGAAAATGGCAGGCGATGTGATTGCTTATTCTTAGACTCCAGCCTACTTTCTAAGGAAGCTCAAGTAGGAGTTCCAGATAAGGTCTCAGTCAACAGTGAAGATGTGTCCGTATTTCCAGCCCATGGCCATCAAGTTAGTCCTAGTTTGTGAGTCTTCCTGACTGAACACTAAACAACTGGGGAAAGTGACAAGACATTCTTTATAAATTCTTAACATGTGAGCATTAACAGCATAACAAACAGTTGCTCTTTTTTTAAAGATTTATTTATTTATTCATACAAGAACTGGGGTACAGGCCAGAGGTGTGGTGGGTGAGAGGATTCACCAGAGACAGAGTGGGGAACAGAACAGGCACATCTACTGAAATACACTGCTGAGGGGCACAGTGAATGGGAAAGGAGAGGTCTGCTGTGCCATGTGGGTAGCTCCCTGGCAGGGGATCGAACTTGTGCTAAAGTGGCTGTGGATAGCTTCATAGGCTGCGTCTTAACTCCTTGCACCACCAGGGAGGCCCTAAACAATTGCTCTTTTATTCCACTTAAGTTGAGGTGTGAGTCAATGAGAATGAATAGAATGTTGGTCACTATGGCAAAGTGAATAAAGTTGGAACCAAATAAATATTAAGATGTTAGACAAGACAAAAGGACTCATTAAAGGAAATAAGCAACTGGACAGCATTGTAATGTTGGTCTGTCCACTTTCTAACTTTCTGCTTCTTGAAATAAAGTAATTTTACTAGAGCTTCAGTGACTCGTGTGGTCTTGAGGAAGGAAGCTGGAGAATGGCAGTATAGCTAGGTTAGCAAGTTCATCCTCGCATTCAAGAATTTTGACCTTTGGAATTAAGCTATATGACAGCAATGTTTTGCTTATTTATTCATTTAAGAAATTATTACGGTTCATAGTCTTGTAAGTGCTGTCAATCCTTGACCTAAGTCATGTATCTTTGGATAACAAAGTCAATTGTTCACGTTAATGAGAGAGCAAAATGTTATACCT
This sequence comes from Talpa europaea, assembly GCF_964194135.1. Classification (NCBI taxonomy): domain Eukaryota; kingdom Metazoa; phylum Chordata; class Mammalia; order Eulipotyphla; family Talpidae; genus Talpa; species Talpa europaea. The sequence goes on from NC_140070.1 coordinate 131,394,784, forward strand.
TGGAAGTCTGATTTCAGAGTCTAAAATGTAATTGTTTAATCTATTTGAAAATCTTTAATATGTTTGAAAACTTAGATATACAGTCTTTTATTTTACTCTATTCTGTGGGTATTCCGAGTAATGCAGTTTATATATGTTAATTTAATGCTATTTATTCGAACTATTTTAAAGGGAATGATATGTTTTTTTGGTCAAGTTTGTCATATTTTTCTGATCCAAGCTCATTAAATAGAGTACACTCACATAAACAAAAAATCCTAGCTATAAAAGCTAATTCTAAAATAAGTAGCTTCCTTATTGCCGTGGGTTACAAATAATTAAGGAAACATCCAATTCTGTGTAAGTGAAAAATTCATCCTTTCTGATATTCTGTACAATTTCTCACTAGTTTCATTTGTAGAGTGGATATTGAAAAAACATTTCAAGGGCTCCTACCGATTTGAGAAATTTATTGTACCTTAAGGGCTGTCAGAGGAAATTTGCAAATTACTAGTCCAAATTATTTCAACAAGAAAACATACTGATATGTTCAGGTAATGGAAAGGGGAAAAAAGATTAACATAAGTGTCATAAAAAAGCTATTGTGCTGCATAAATCACCGGTAGTCAAAGATGTTTTGTAAGAAAGATGTTGTGCTAAAATGCAAGAAAAATATCTCATACATCCTTTCTCATTCAATAGAGAATATTCCTTTGATTTCAGTATTAAAATATACACTTCCTTTTTTCTGAACAACAGAGAACTTTAAACCACTTTCTTCTTTGAGATACTATTTGGTGAAAGAAAAGCCATCATCTTTCATCTAGGTGTTTTTGTATATATTTATATGTAAATGAAATTTTGATTAAAATACTTAAAGTTTCAATAAATCCACTTAAATCTTTTTTCATTATTTTTTCCAATTATGTTTATTGAAGTGAAGTTGGTTCACATCATTGTATTTGTCTTAGGGGTTATGTGTGTAAACCTCACAAATTTATGTTTTCATGCCATGTATACCACCAAAACCCCAATGTTTTAAAATAATCACCTTATGTAAATCACTCATAACATCAGTTCAATTATATTTTAAAGAAATGATTTATATGATTAAGGTTTTCTTTATAAATCTTTATAGAAATTCTATCACCAACATAATCACACATATAAATTCATTAGTATCTGCAATTGATAAAATAAGTTGAAAGCATCTGACAAGTTTGCATCTAATGGTGGAGGAACATTGTTGAGTTAGGAAAATACCTTTTTAGCCTATGAAAGCATTGAAAGAAGGGGGCCTAGACAATGAATGAAAGGAGATAGTGAAGACAGAGCATTTCCATCTGAGGAACTCCACTGCTTTGCTTACAAAAATAGGATTTTTTCTTTTCATTTCCATTCATTTTTTATTTTATTTTATTTTTTTTTACAAATTTAATATTCCTTTTTTTAAAAAAGATTTCTTTATTTATACAAGCACTGGGTACAGTCAGAAGTGCGGGAGGGTGAGAGAATTCACCGGAGCCAGAGGGGAGAGCAGAGCAGGCAGACTGACGAAGTACACTGCTGAGGGGAGCAGCGGGCGGCAGGAGAGGTCTACGCGCCATGTGGGACCCTCGCCTGGTGGCCGGGGATTGAACCGGCACTGCAGAGGGTGCAGGCAGCTTCACAACCCAGCGCTCAACCACTGCGCCACCGGGGAGGCCCACCATTCATTTTTTAAATGAAATATCCCTAGGGGAAATGGTACTAGTGGTGGTGGTAATCAAAGGTGTCAGGGTGTTGGTAGTGACTGGGAAGGAGGAGTTTTGGTTTTATAGACAGAAGTTACAATGAAGAAAGAGAAGGGAAATAGCAGAGTGGAAAGGACTATGGCCACTCAAAACAACCAGTTTTATTTTATGTTTCCTACTGTGTTGTAATTCAAATTCCCATCACCCATGATTTCAGTAATGTTTCCACAGAAAACTTGACTACTTATTAGTTCCAGGGTAAAGGGTGTAGTTATTCACCTGTAGTATATTTCATTTTAAAGAATCCAAGCAAAGTAATTGAGTTTTATATGCAAATAGAAGCAAGGAGCAAGATACCAATCAAATGGAACAGAAAATGGAACCATGATTTGGGGATGATTTAAAGAGCTTGAAAGTCATCAGGACTAAATCTTTCCAAATTAGCAGAGATGTGTTTCTCCCCTGAAGCATCACATAAAGTTGGTCATGTGCATTTCAAGAAATGTATTGTGTCACTTACAAAAACACTTCCCAGTTGATTCTTAAAATGTGTGTGTGTATGTGTGTGTGTGTTGAATTAAAAAACCTTGAACTTTGACAGATGTTAAATTAGTGTAAAAGAAATATTTTTAAGCATAAACATTAATCAGGCCTATTGTATGTAGATGTCTGCCTCAACATAAAATGGGGCAATTAATGTTTATACTTTTTATAAAATTCCATAATTTTTTCAAGCAAACTTTTTCATATTTAGGAAATAATGTCTTTTTTTCCCCACTGAGGGTGATGATGAAAGGTTATATCATACTTCAGTTTCTAATATGTTTAAATAAATGTGTTTGTGTTGGCAGTGCCTGGAAACATTATGTTCCAATGTATAGTGAACTGTCTAATAAGATCTTGATGAGGCAGGCTGCATAACTTTAAATGGATACTTAAAATGGTCTTGGTGAAAATCTATTCCAAGGTTGGTATTTCTGTTTCACAGAACTGATTTGTTGAAAATAATTTTTCACAGTGGCTATGATATATTGTTTGCACTAGATGGAAGTGGCTTACAACTTGTACTCAGGTCCAGTCCTTATGCAAAACCACTGATAAAATATCCATTAAAATATTATTCCTAATTTCTCATAAGTAAGAATATCATTTCAATGATTGAAATATATTGAATCATACATTTTCAGGAGAATCAAATGGTGCATAAGTGCATGCTTTATCTAAGTAAAACCTTTAAATAATGACAAAGACAATTAAAGTTGAGATGAATTTTGCTCTTGGGATAGTTGTTGTTTCCAGAAACTAATCCACAGTGCACTTGAGACAATTTTTCTTAATTTGAAACTTCAATATAAAATGACTCCCTAGTCCTAAAATGTTTATTTGCACAAGTTTCCATGTACAAGGTCCATTCATAAGTGCTGTAGGAACTAAGACACTGGTGATATTGACACATATCTTTTTGCATGTATCAAACTTGTAAAAGTTATTTCCCTTTAATCATTGGAATAACATTTGGTAAATTATGATAAATATACTATTAGTAGTACAAATAAGGGAGTCACTTTCATGTGTGGTAATAAAAAACATCTCAGGCAGATTTAAATAAGTATCAATAAGTTATGTAGCAATTGTGAAAGGAGTTGTAGTAGAAATTCCAGAAAAATGAAACATTACAACAATGTGAAAGATGAGTGATGCAGTAAGAGTGAAATAGATCTGGGTATCAACTTGAGACCCATGGTTCAAAATGTGTGTACTCGGTAAGTTTCTTGGACTACAGTATCCTTATTTTTTTGTGCAGTCCACTTGATCTCAGTATGCAATTATAGGAAATGTCACATTTCTGTATTTATCCAAATAGATCTTAACTAGATCTTAAGTTTCCCATTTAGCAGTTTTAAGAATGTCCTTAACTAGATCTTAAGTTTCCCATTTAGCGGTTTTAAGAATGTCTGCAATCAGGCATGTTTTTCCCACTTTGGAATAAGACAGATTTAAATCTATTTTTTTACTTTTTTTTTTCCCCTGTTGATAAACTATGCCAGCTATGTTACGTAAATACTTATATATTTTTACCATTATCTGGAAAATGGAGATAATAATGGCTGCCTTCTAGGTTTTTGGACTTTTAATACAAAAAGTAGAAATGAATTGCTAATGTACTATGTTTTATAGTAAATGTTCAATATACTTTAATTAAATTTTTGGAGAGCAAGGTTTTTATTATATCATTTCAATAAGAAAAGAGAATTTCCCCTAACTTATTCTCAACTTGAAGTCTTGACAATATTTAAAATCTTCTTTAAGATAAGGTTTCTTTGTCTTCTTAAGGGGATTGGTTTTATTCTAATAAAAAAATGATATTGTAGCCTTCATTTTCCTTTCAAAGATCAGAAAAATAATTCTGTATTAGCATTAATTCAAATACATTGCCTTGTCTATAGAGTATCTAAATGTTTAATTGCCTTGACATTTCAAAAAGAGATGTTATGTAGCTTGTACTCATACTTTGTATATTTAATGCTGCTTTAAATAAATGAAAATCAAAATCAACAAAAATCTATGAACCAGAGACACTTTTGGGGAGTGGGTGGCGGGAGGGGAGGGATTGGGGTCAAAATGGGGAGGTTGCAATTGTATGGGGAATATAAAAATAAAATTTATTATTAAAAAAAACAAAAAATAAATGAATAAATAAATAAATAAATGGCCTTCAATTGTACTGGTTAAGACTTTTGTTACAACAAGACCATTACCTGGTGATATGTTTTCATAGACTAGGTGTTTGATGACACTAGTAAAACACTTGCCAAAGTGTATAGTTATAAGTTTTCCAGGAAAGCTTTCACAGAAATATCGGACAGAATCCCCCTTGAAGGAGAGACCATACAATTCCCCCATGCTATTCCCCCTCACTCTTTCCTTGTCTTATCGCTGATGTTTGTTAATTTATCGTATTGTAAGTGTTATATCATATATTAAGATATATATATTGATCATTGGTAGTCTTGAGTTTTATCCAGCAAGTAGAAAATCACACTGGTTGAGGGCAAGTGGGGGGAAAATATTTTGTTAAACATTTATTTCTCTATGCTAATTTTCTGTTTGCTAAGAGTTTTGTTAAGTTTTTGAAGTATGAGGCCTTATATTATTTCTCAAAATTTAAAAATTTTAGCTATTAGTCATCAAATATATATTATTTTTCTTCTTACTATTTTTACTTCTTGCTTACATATAGGACATGTGATATTGTCCAACTGGTGATTTAGCTTTAAGGACTTTTGTTAGTCTGGCCAGGAATTAGTGTATTTGATGTTTCCTGTATCTGTTGATATCAGAGACATCAAATTCCTCCAGTGTCCTCCTTGTTTGTTAGTTTTGTCCTCGTATATTTGGTCTTTTGTCTTCTTTGAAGTCAACATGAACACTTAATACTGAACTTAAACTTCTAGGGCCTATACCAGGTTAGGTTCTTATGAGTCTCTAACATTTTCATCAACTGAAATGCTCTTTGTTTATCTAGATCCATTTGCTAAGGTCCTTAAAACCAAGCCAGTCTCACAACATTGAAAGCCTGATCTTTTACATAACCTTTTTCCTATATAACATTTAGCAGATATTTTTTAAAAAGTTTTCTGCAGCTTCTGTTCTGCAAAATCTGTCTCCCCTATAAGTTTAACATTTTTATGCCACATTGCTTTTTGAAATGTGTGAGGTAACCAGGACTAGCTGAGAAAGGTTTAGCATTTTTCCACCCTGGAAACATGACCCTAAATTTCTTTGTATTTTCATCTCTCAACACTGCTGTCATGACTTTTTTTTATTGGTCTATTTTTCATGAATCCAAAAATTTAGCTGCTTTTTGCCATTTTCAATAGTTTTTATCACACACTATAGAAGTTACTTTAGCACTTTCCAGAACAGCTTCATGTACAGTCACAGAATTTCCTCTTCCTTTTTATGGAGGTACCGTATTGTGATTCATTAACACTGAACTCACCTCAGCAGCTTATAACTTACACCTGAATGAAACTGATCTAACACACAGATTTTCTGGGAAAGGTACATCTCAGTTTTCTTATGCTTAGAAACACTCTGTGTACTTCAACATTTCACCTGGGGGGCATTTTAAACAGCACAAAAACTTTTAAAATGTGGCAATAAAGAAATCACAAAGAAGGGCCTGTTTACATGATGAGAGCTGACACCAGAAGGCTCTCTTCATTAAACCTCGGCTGCAACATGCCAGTGAGGAAACTAAAATATTTCACCCCTTTGTGTGCGATAGAATCTCCTCTAGTCCATGTCCACCACACAGGTGTGGTGTTGGATTCTTTGACTCTACTCCAATTCCAGAACTGTCAGGTAAGAAAGGTCTGGCTGCACCAGGGGTTAAAGTCCATGACATGGTTCTTGCGTTTCTCGGGTGAGACACCAGCACAGATGCTCCCCGAACCCCAAACCCCAAGCCTCCCTGGACCTGCGGTCACCTGAGTCAGGGTATACAGGCCAGGGAGCTTAGGTGGTGATTCTGGAAGAGTAACTGGACTTCCCATAAAGTCTGCTCTCTTGGGAAGCTCCTCCCCAGGACTGTTTTGTTCCCTGGGCCTGTGATTCCAGCAGAGGCTTTTGCACTTTTGCCACACAGGCCTATCTCTTCTGAACTATAGACTGAAATGTGCTTAGGGTTGAGAGCGACAAGGTCAGAGGCCTCTGCTGTTGCTGCCACATCACTCAGGCTTACCATTAGTGCTGTTTAGGGAGTGTGGTCCACAGGATGGGTTCCCAGAGTATAGGAAGCAAAAAAGAAGCAGTGGTCCAACCCTAGTGGCCTGTACCCTACCTCTCATGGGGGCCCCCAGGAGCAATCTCTCTCTTTCACTTTCTCTCTCTCTCTCTCTCTCTCTCTCTCTCTCTCTCTCTCTCTCACACACACACACACACAAAATGAAAAAAAAAAAAAAACAGGATTTTTTTTTTTTATTTTACAATTTAAACCTAAGAGGTTAATCTCAGCCTACAGATATGCCAGATCGATCAAAGCAACTACTATAGTGCTTGTCATAGTAACTTAATAACATAAATTTGCTAGGATGAAATCATAGGGGAACAAAAATCTGCCACCAATAAATGTCTTTGGCAAAAAGCTTCATTTTATAAGAAGGACTTTGAAGCCTGTATCTCGGTTGCCTCTGAAAATGACATTTGTATGTAAAGTTTTCTCTGTGAGGCTCTTCTTAAGAAAACCTATCTCCTCATCCATTTTAAGTGGAGTAGGCAGAACTTAAATCTACATACTTTTGTTTACCTTGCCTTCTTTGGTAAACTAACTGAACTTCCCTTTACTTTTCCCCAACCTGCCTTGTATTAAACTGAGCTATTTAAGAAGAAATGTGGTAAGATAGTAATTTTGCTGGATATTGCCCATGTGTACAGGAAGTACAAATGTATTTTTAAACTTCTTGATTTTTTTCCTCATCAATTTGTCAGATGCTTATTTGATTCTTTGCCAAGCCAGGAGAACCAAGAGGGATACAGGATTATTATTATTATTTTTTTTTTTTTGGTGCCTTGACAAAATAAAAGTAGTTAACTTAATTTTAGTGGAAAACAGTGAGTAATAACCAAGGATGAATAATTGAGGTTAAATGATACATAGAGGAGCACAAATGGCTCAAAAATCACCATATCATTTTCAAAACATTCCAGATACCTTGATGTAAGCATAATAGATGATAGTTTTCTATTCCAAAACGAAAAATACTCGGAAAGAGTTGTTAAAATGGATTTCATTAAAACTTTAAAAAATATAATTAAAATGAATTATCTTGCCATACATATATTTTTTATCTGTCTTATACACCAACATAAGTCAGTGGATTTAAATTCATATAATGCATAAATGAAATGTATTAAAATGTATAAAAATCTGCAACTACTTTACAAAACTGATTGACATTATCCTATAAAATAAAATATTCATATAACTATGACCTAGAAATCAAACTCCTAAGCAATGTCACAGTATATGTGCTTGCATGTACACCAAATAATTCAAAAATTATGAGCAACATTGAAAAAAATTAAGAACTGAAGAAAGAAATGAACTGCTCTTGAATAGTAATATTTGATTATGGTATTTTCAGAAAGTAGAATACTATATGGCAATAAAAATAAAAACATTGTTGCTATCTGCCACAGCTTGGATAAATATCAAAATACATTATTAAATGGAAGAGCAAGATACAAATAGTAAATGATGAATGATGCCATTTATATAAACTACAAAAAAACCCACAACACTATAAAATGACTTTAGTTGTATCAGGTAGTGAGTATAAGGGTTACTTTAGAAGAGGAAAATATGGAATAATGATTGAGAGAAGGTAATTGGGGTAATGTCCACAACTTTATCTAGGCCGTGTTTACACAAGTGTAGTCATTCAATGAGGTACACATTTATAATCTGTATACATTTTGAATTTTTAATAAAGTCACAATAAATTAATTTATTAAGAAAAATCATAAGCTGAAACTTTCAGTTTCAGTATTAATATAATATAGGTCTTCAAAACTAGTCATCCCCAACCATAAAAAGATGAAAAAAATGGACAAACTGAAATAAAATTTTCCTTTAAATAATTGATGTACAGAATAAATCACTATTTTCTGACCTGACTTTCCAAATTTGGAGAATTTAGAGAGATACTAAAGAGATTTTACTGTATGGATCAGAAATTGCTAATACCATACAAAGTATGGGAACATTTAAATTTCAATGCATTTGTGGAGAATAAACTATGGGCTAGTTTTAATATGAGAATTTCCAGGAAGGCACAGATTTAGCAGGCTATGTTAATGAAGTTCTCCAGAGAAATAAAACCAATGTTGTTGGAAGAAAAGAAAAGAAAAAAATTCTCTGATGCAGTCCCACAGGACAGCATGCTGAGAGGAATGCTGTGTCTGGCCCCAGCGCCATAGAGGAAGACTGTCATGGCAGCCCACCCAGTGCTGGATGAGTTCAAGGCACCAGCTGAGAATGTGATGCAGCACCTTATAATGACAATTAGGAAGACAACTAGGAAGACAAAACATATGAGTGAATGAACCTCTGGTATTATACCAACCACCAGTCATTGTGCTACCTTTAGTTTTCAAGTCTAACAAGCTGAAGTCCCAGACTTTGTGGAGCAAAGATAATCAGCCTGTTGTCCCCTGCCCAAATATCTTTTTAAACTTGTTTTTTTGGAGTAAATGAACATTAGAAAATTTGGTTATATTAACATGATTCAGACTAAATCTTGGTGATGTAATTATTGACAAACATTTTTTGCAGTGCTGTTTTTTAGATGTCAGAAGCTTCAATGTATATTTGTGATGGAAATATAGAAATGTTATCAAATTAAGGGAATATAATTTGAAATATATGTAAAACTTAGATACAAATTCCTGGGAAATCAGAATATTGTGTCTGCATATTTCAGACACAATAGATTAAAATAAGAGCTGTGACACTAAATACACCAAAATTTTATGTGTTTTTGTACAACAGTGAAACTCAATATCTCATTTGATGGTTGCATGGATTCTGCAGAACCAAGATACTTGACTAACACTTCACTTCATATAATTGTCAAATATAAGTCAATCTAAATACACAATCTTGCTTAGAAATAGTATGCACTTAAATTTGTCTTTGGGAAATATATTTGCCTTTGAGTGGTTGGAATCAGGAACATTTTTATTAGGACAGTCAAATATATTTTGCAATTATATTGGTAAAATTAAAACCATATACTGATATAAGATCTCCATCTTTGAAACCTATTTATAAATTTAGATTATGTAAATAATTATTTCCTTCTATATAGAAATATTTTTTCTTTACCTGTGTTTTGGTGAGCCACAAAGCAAAATACTTGAGTTAAAGAAAATATATTCAGAAATAGACAAACTAAAGCTATCGAGGTTGACTCCAAGTTCTAATCCTTATTGTCTCTTCTCAACTTTCTCCTTTTGCTATTGTGGTACAAAGAAAATCATACTATATTCCTCTGGGGTCTTCTAGGCTAGCAAATAACCAATAAACATTAATCAGACTGCTAGGAGAAAAAGCCACAAAGAAGTTAATAAAATAACTTGTATACCACCTATTACATGGGAGAGACCCACTATGATGGAAATGAATGCAGTATAAATCTTTAAATAATTTTTCTATCATATGGGATCTCTTAAAATAGCACTTCCATTGTAGTAATGTCATGGTCCCTGGTAATCAGAGAAATCGTGAATCTGTTGAAATTGTAAACAGGTATTTTCAATGCTTGAAGGCAATGTACAGTGCTAATTATAAGGGTATCTATAGATAATATGCAGACATAAGTTAGTTCCCTTCTGGAAACATGAAATTATTGGCTCAGTTAAGTGTCAGGCATAATTTGATGGCAAAACAGCTAATGTAAGTTTGAATGCATTTTTTTTTTTTCACAAATAAAAATTTTTATTTTTTTTTGTTTATACTTTTTTTTTTTCACATTCTTTATTTTTTTTTATAAATTTTATTGTTATATTCCCCATACAATTGCAGCCCCCCATTCTGACCCCAATCCCTCCCCTCCCGCCCCCGCCCCCCTAAAAGTGTCTCTGGTTCATAGTTTTTTGTTCATTTTGATTTTCACTTTCTTATAGTTATTCATTTTCCTGGTCCCTTATTTAAGTTTTCTAGATTCCTGCTATGAGTGAGACCATCCGGTATTTTTCTTTTTCTTTTTGGCTTATTTCGCTGAGCATGATCCCTTCCAGCGCCATCCATGTTGCAGCAAATTGCATGTGTTTATCTTTTTTGAATGCTGAGTAATATTCCATGGTATATATGTACCACATCTTCTTGATCCAGTCATCTATTTTTGGGCATTTGGGTTGTTTCCAAAGCTTAGCTATTGTAAACAGTGCTGCTATAAACATAGGGGTGCAGGTGTTCTTTGGAATTGATGTTTCTGTGTCCTTTGGGTAAATACCTAGGAGTGGAATTGCTGGGTCATATGGAAGCTCTATGTCTGGTAGGTCCAGAAATCTCCACACAGCTTTCCACAGTGGTTGGACCAGTTTGCACTCCCACCAACAGTGCAGAAGAGTTCCTTTTTCTCCACACCCTCGCCAACATTTGTTGTTGCTAGTTTTTTTAATATGTGCCATTCTCACTGGTGTAAGATGGTATCTCATGGTAGTTTTGATTTGCATTTCCCTGATGACAAGTGATGTTGAACATTTTTTCATATGCCTGTTGGCCATTTGCATTTCCTCTTTAGAGAAGTTTCTTTTAAGCTCTTCTGCCCATTTTTTGACTGGATTATTTTCTTTGTTGTTGTTGAGTCTCATCAGCTCTTTGCAGATTTTTGTGATCAGTCCTTTATCATTAGTGTTGGGTGCAAAAATGTTCTCCCAGTTGGTGGGGTTTCTCTTTGTTTTTGTTATTGTCTCTTTTGCTGTGCAAAAGCTCTTTAATTTGATATAGTCCCAGCTGTTTATCTTTGCCTTCACTATCACTGCTTTGGGTGATGTGTCTGTAAAGATGTCTTTGATGTGCAAATCACGTAGTGTTTCGCCTATATTTCCTTCTATATATTTTATGGTTTCAGGTCTTATGTCTAGTTCTTTAATCCATTTTGAGTTGATTTTTGTGTATGGTGTGAGGTGGTGGTCAAGCTTCATTCTTTTGCATGTAGCGACCCAGTTTTCCCAGCACCATTTATTGAACAAACTTTCTTTGCTCCAATGCATAGTCTTTGCTCCTTTGTCAAAGATTAGTTGACCATAAATCTGTGGGTTTATTTCTGGATTTTCTATTCGATTCCATTGGTCTGTATGTCTGTTCTTGTTCCAATACCATGCAGTTTTGATGATTATGGCTTTGTAGTATAGTTTGAAGTCTGGGAGTCTGATGCCTCCATTCCCTTCTTTTTTTTTCAGGAGAGCTTTGGCTATTCGGGGTTTTTTGTGATTCCATATGAATTTCATCAATAATTGTTCTATTTCTTTGAAGAATGACATTGAAATTTTGATTGGAATAGCATTGAATCTGTATATTGCTTTTGGAAGGATGGCCATTTTAATAATGTTTATTCTTCCAATCCATGAGCAGGGGATGTCTCTCCATTTCTTTGTGTCTTCTTCTATTTCTTTTAACAGTGTTTTATAGTTTTCTTTGTATAGGTCCTTTACCTCTTTTGTTAGATTTATTCCCAAATATTTGATTTTTTTTGTTTCAATAACAAAAGGGATGGTCTTTTTGATTTCTTCTTCTTCAGATTTATTGTTTGTGTATAGGACGGCTACTGACTTTTGCGTGTTGATTTTGTATCCTGCCACTTTACTGAACTGATTGATGAGTTGAATTAGCTTTTCTGTGGAGTTTTTGGGGTTCTCTATGTATAATATCATATCGTCTGCAAATAGTGATAGTTTGACTTCTTCTTTTCCTATTTGGATTGCTTGGATGTCTTTCTCTTGTCTTATTGCCCTGGCTAGGACTTCCAGTATTATATTGAAAAGCAATGGTGAGAGTGGACATCCTTGTCTTGTTCCAGATCTTAATGGAATTGCTTTCAGCTTTTCACCATTGAGAATGATACTGGCTGTTGGCTTGTCATAGATGGCCTTTATGATGTTGAGGTATGTTCCTTGTATCCCAAGAATTTCAAGGGCTTTTATCATGAATGGGTGTTGCACTTTGTCGAAAGCTTTCTCAGCATCTATTGATATTATCATATGGTTTTTATATTTCTTTTTGTTGATGTGTTGGATAATGTTGATTGATTTTCGGATGTTAAACCATCCTTGTGCCCCTGGAATGAATCCAACTTGGTTGTGGTGAATTATCTTATGGATACATTGTTGGATTCTGATGGCTAAAATTTTATTGAGGATTTTTGCATCAGTGTTCATTAGGGAGATTGGCCTGTAGTTTTCCTTTTTTGTGTTGTCCTTGTTCGGTTTTGGTATTAGTGTAATGTTGGCTTCATAGAACGTGTTTGGTATTGTCCCTTCCTTCTCAATTTTTTGGAAGAGTTTGTGAAGGATAGGCACTAATTCGTCTCTGAATGTTTGGTAGAATTCATTTGTAAATCCATCAGGTCCTGGGCTTTTGTTTTTGGGGAGGTTTTTGATTACCATTTCAATTTCGCTAATTGTAATTGGTCTGTTTAGGTGTTCTATTTCTTCTTTATCTAGCTTTGGGTGATTGTAGAGTTGTAGGAATTTGTCCATCTCCTCTAGATTGTTAAACTTGTTTCCATATAACTGTTCATAGTAGTTACTGATTATTCTTTTGATTTCTGCTGTGTCCGTTGTGATTTCTCCTCTTTCATTGATGATCCTGTTTATTTGTGCTTTCTCCCTTTTTTCCTTTGTGAGCCTGGCTAGGGGTTTGTCTATTTTATTGATTTTTTCAAAGAACCAGCTCTTGGTTTCATTGATCTTTTGGATTGTTTTTTTAGTTTCAATTTCATTTATTTCTGCTTTGGTTTTTATTATTTCTTTTCTTCTACTGGTTTTGGGGTTTTTTTGTTGTTCTTTTTCTAGATCTTTGAGCTTCGAGATTAGGTTGTTTCTTTGCGTTCTTTCTTGTTTCTTGATGTGAGCTTCTATTGCTATATATTTTCCTCTTATTACTGCTTTTGCTGCATCCCATACATTTAGGATATTGGTGTCCTCCTTGTCGTTCAATTCAAAAAATTTTTTAATTTCTTCTTTGATCTCCTCATTAGTCCAATGGTCTTCCAGTAGTGTGGTTTTTAATCTCCATGAGGTAGGAAAGTTCCTTGCCTTCTTTTTATGGTTTATTTCTAGTTTGATGCCTTCATGGTCAGAAAAGATGGTTGATATGATTTCAATCTTGGTGTATCTGTTGATGTTTGTCTTGTGCCCCAGTATGTGATCGATCCTGGAGAATGATCCGTGTGCGCTTGAGAAAAATGTGTACTCCGTTTTTTTGGGGTTTAGTGTTCTATAGATGTCTGTTAAGCCCAATTGCTCTAGGTCTTTATTTAGAGCTTTGGTTTCTTTACTTATTTTTTGTCTTGTTGATCTATCCATTGTTGATAGTGGTGTGTTGAAGTCTCCCACTACGTATGTGTTTTCTCTGATGTCTGTTTTCAGAGAGGACAACAGTTGTCTGATATATTTTGGTGCTCCTTCGTTTGGTGAGTATATGTTAATGAGTGTTATTTCTTCTTGAAGTATTGTCCCCTTGATCATAATGTAGTGACCATTGGGGTCTCTTTTTATCTTTTTGAGTTTGAAATCTGTTTTATCTGATATAAGTATAGCTGTTCCTGCTTTCTTTTTTGGTCCATTTGCTTGTAGGATTGTTTTCCATCCTTTAACTTTGAGCCTATTTTTATCTTTTGTAGCTAAATGTGTTTCCTGGAGACAGGAAAAGGTTGGGTTTTGTTTCTTAATCCAGGCTGCAACTCTGTGTCTTTTTATTGAAGAGTTTAGTCCATTTACATGGCGGCGAGGAGACGCTGCGAGTAAGATCTCCCATTAAAAAAAGTTAATAGGGAGGAAAAGCGGCAGGTCCCAGTGAGAACTGGGACACGGAAGATAAACGGACGACTCCAGCAAACTGCCCGAAGAAGAAAGTTGCCATAAAAGAGGACGAGAAGGGAGGGAAGCGCAGAACCCTGCTCCCCTCCCCCGCCCACAGAGGCGGCACTCTCCTACCGGCAGAGACGAGGGAAACAACAAACCAAAACGCCCAACAAGAAAAACGGATGCAGCAAGCGGGACTGTGAGTGGAAAGGAACTATTTCAGCCACCACACCCCGTGAACGGGAGCTGAGGCGAACCCTGCAGGATCCGCTGCGGAGGTGAGCTCCAGGCGCCATTAAAGAGAGCCCCGCCCCCCAGGAGGAGACCAGCACCAGCACACAGCCCTGGCCGCCCGGTAAGCTTGCAGGAAAGCGGCGCTCGGATTGCAGCTGCCCAGGCCCCTGCGCCTGCGACCTAGGCTTGCGGGGAGACAGCGGAGGCCCTCCCTGAGTGAGCAGGAACAAGGTGCCCAGGCAGGGGAGCGGGATTCAAAAGGCGCCATTCCCGCGCCACTGATCTGGGCTACAGCCCGCGTCCTGGAACTGAGGGCTTTGGAACTGAGACCCGGGGCACGAAATTAGGGGCGTGGGTTCCCCAAGACGGTGGGGCACAAGGCAGACACAGCACCCCAAAGCCGTTGAGGTGTACCCTACCATCCCCGCTCTGCTCCCTGTCCCACGGGGTGGAAAATCAGCTCCCCAAGGGCTCTAGGAGAGATCTCTGGCGCCACCTAGCGACTTGACCCCAGCACAGGCTACTGAAGGAGCTAGTGGCCAGCTGGGGAGTTAGCCCACACCGGGCCCCTTCTGAACAAGTAGTCTGAGCCCACAGGGAGAGCGAGCACCCACAGCCGGGGCAGACCAGGCGCGCAGAAGAGTGTGCCTGAGACCAGAAGCGCAGGGAGTGTGTCCCACATCACCATTTTAGAACAGGGACATTTCTTCAGTAAAGACTACCTGCAGAAGGCTTCCTCAGGAGCCAGAGGTGAGCGGGGGAAGTTCGCCCACGCCAGACCCCCTCTGGCCTGCAGTCCAAGCCCAGAGGGGAGCAGGAACCCACCGCCGGGGCAGACCAGGCGCACAGGGGAGTGTGTCCCCACATCGGCATTTTAGAACAGGGACCTTTCTCCAGTAAAGGCTGCTTGAAACTGACAGATGACTCCTGGAAGAACCAGAGGGGAACAGAGAAGCCCACCCAAGATGCCGGCAAGTCCCAACAACACAGTGTCCCAACGCATACGGCAAATTAGAAAACAGACAGTAGGGAGGAGAAGAACCACACGCAACCTAGCAACTCTCCAGAGAAAAAGCACACCACAAAAAGAAAGCCAGCCCCCAGATTGCAACGACAATAACTTGGAAGAATTTCTGAGCCTTCCAGAAAGAGAATTTAAAATTGCCGTGATTAAAAAACTGACAGAAGTCATAAAGGAAAACAATGATAAGGGAAAAATAATCAACGATCAGAAGAATGCAATTGAGTCCCTAGAGAGGGAAAACAATGGTCAGAAGAAAGAAATTGAGTCCCTAAAGAGGGAAGTAAAAGAAATGCAGGAGATCAAAGAATTAATGGAAGAACTAAAGAATTCTGGGAAAAGCAATGAAAGCAGAATAGATGAAATGGAAGAACGAATAAGTAATCTTGAAGACACAGAAATAAAAAGAACCAAAACAGAAAAGTAAAGAGAAGTACGAAGGAAAAAGAACGAAGAAAGACTTCGGGAACTATCTGACTCCATGAGGAAAGGAAATATAAGAGTTATAGGAATACCAGAAGGAGAGGAGAGAGATGTAGGAACAGAGAAAATATTCAAAGAGATAATTGAAGAGAACTTCCCAAATGTGAAGAAGGAGCTGAAAATTGATATACAAGAAGCAAGAAGAACACCAAACTTCCACGACGAAAGGAAAAATACAGCAAGACACATAATAGTAAAGCTCCCAAGAATCCAGGACAAGGAAAAAATAATGAAGCTGGCAAGAGGGAAGAAACAGATAACATTCAAAGGAAAACCAATCAGGCTGACATCAGACTTCTCCGAAGAAACACTACGGGCAAGGAGAGAGTGGAGGGACATAGTCAACAGACTCCAAGAAAACAGATGCCAACCAAGAATACTCTATCCCGCAAAGCTCTCCTTCCTCTTTGAAGAAAGAATATGGACCTTCCCAGACAAACAGAAACTCTGGAATTTCATTGCAACTAAACCCCCACTCCAAAAAATACTACAAGGAGTCCTAAAGCCAGAACCTCAGAGCGACGAATAACAATGAAAGAAGGCCAAAAAAAAAAAAGTTATTAAAAGAATAAATAAATAAAATCAAAGGAAAGACAAACACAATGGCAAATACAGATGTTAACATATCGATATTAACTCTAAAATTTTGAATGCATTTTTAAATATATTTGATTAATCTCATGTTACTTGGTAATTCAGTAGCACATTAACATGTAATAGTTTGTATTAACATGTAATAGTTAATGAAATAGCAAATATTTTAATATTCATGCACCGACTTCAAAATGATACTTTATTGAATGTTTTTACAGAGTGTAGCAAAAATTAGAAACCCTGACATAAGGTGACATTAAATTATTAGTGATTTTAAAGGAAATAATCTAGCTATTTCATCTTGCCATAGCTACATCTTACATCCATGCCACTAATGCACCTCCAAGTGGCTATGTCTTTTTTCAGAAGAAAAAAATACTACAAACATTGCAATGGTTTAATTCAAGGAGTCCTTATACATAGAAAGGTTTTTATCAAAAGAATATTTTTAAGTAGTGCTTTCATATATACTGCTGTTGTATGAATCTCTAGGTATTAAGGAAAAAGTCTTCTTCACATATTTCTGTTGAACGCATTAATAGTAATGTACTATTATGCTCAAGAATTTACCTTTCTACATAAAGTTTTCAATTTGTGGAAGACAGAGTTTATTACATAGCACAAAGGGTGTAGCATTTTATATTTAATGTCATCAATTATAGAAACATCCACTTCTAATCACAACGCTTTACTATTCCTTGCACCTAATACATAAATCGTGTATATATCCTGAATTCATAGTCCACAGTCATTTTAATGACATTGTGCAATGGATGAGATTTAGTTAAATGGAGTTTACTTAATACTGCATCATTTACAAGTTAGCAAGTTATATCACTTAGAAGTTAGACAACATGATTCAAGCTTCTAAGATATTCCACTAGGTAAAAGTTACAAAAATATATGAATGTTAAAAAATTCATTTACACATTAATATTCTAGGCTATAAACTAAAAGAACACTATACCTACGTTATTGGGCTTTTTTGTTTTTTTGATAACTGCTATCCAGGCCAGGTTCAGATTTTGTGTGGTGCAAGTTGATACTATTTGAGGTTGATGGAGTCAGTTTAGTATGTGATTCTCAAACAGGGATCACCTGCAGCCCCCAGCTGGGAATTTGGGGGCTATCTTGATGGTTTTTATTGTTGCAGCTCCTGGAATGGATGTTGCACAATTGTTCACATGCAGCGGAAAAAAAAAACAAGTATTACGCCCGCAAAAGTGCCAATGATGCCCCCGTTGAGAAATGCTGCTTTAATTAGGGGAATAAAACAGTAAAATATAAACTTAGATGAATATGCAAGGGGTTCAGAGAAATAACTTCATTAATTTCACAGGTAAAACTGCTTCAGCTATCACTCCAATACAAATCCTGAAACCATTGCCTTTCTTCTTGGTTACTGCATTAGACCTTATAAATTGACACCTCTGGCTAAAGTTTTCGGAAGACTGGAGAAAATAATGTGCTTTAAATGGCAGGTCTCTGTCTAATGAATTTCAAAGACAAGTGCATAATACATGATAATGTGGTTGGCAAGAACCTAGTTACAACGATTTGATTAAGTTAATGCAGTCTGGTCAGGAAATCACATAGAAACTTCACGTTACAGGCAACATTTTTCTAGAATAGCAAATTAGCAAAAGTAAGAAGTATTTCAAATTCCTTTTAAAATTATATTCCATAATTTCTGCATTTCTTAGTCATTAAAGATGTAATCATTTTGCACAACTCTATTAAAGTGTATTGTAAGTCATTTATTCAAGTCCTTATCAGTGACAGACAGGAACAAGAAGGGCATGTGCCAGTTAAGTTGCATATGTGGTATCATTCATGGACACAATACACCTGCTTACAGATGTGCATGCCCGTGCACACACATGCACACACACACACACTTGTTCAGGTTTTCTAAAAACAGTCTAACTCACTAAACTTCTAGAATTTCAAAAACAAACCAACAAACAACTTTAAACTAATTTTTCTCTATCAGTTTTAATATATGTAGTATTGCTGACAAGTAGGTTAACTTCAAAATACCTGGAGGGCTGTAGGGTGTTTGTTTCCAACTGAGTCAAGTGTAGGTTCATTGTCCTACATATGTTTACACCTAACACCGAGAGAGGGTCATCACATAGGCCTTTGTTGACTCTTTTCACTGTGTACTTATATGACATCACACCTTTTACAGAAACAGAAATATAGATTTGTATGATGTTCAGTTGTTTCTGCATGTCTTCTATTTGGTTAAATAGGATTGATTTGAACCTCTCAGAAAGTTAAAAAAATAAGTGAATATTGTTTTAGTTATTTGAGAGTAAATTTCATAAAGAAGATAGAAACTGGCTATATAGACTTTCATAATTTTTTTTTATTATTTAAATTTTATTTTTATATTCCCCTTACAATTACAACCCCATTATTTTGACCCCAAGCCCTCCTTTCCCGGCCCCCCAACCCCCAATAGAGTGTCTCTGGTTCATAGCTGTTTGTTGATTTTGATATTTTCTTTCTTATAGTTATTCTTTTTCCTGGTCCCTTATTTAAGTTTTCTAGATTCCTGCTATGAGTGAGACCATCCGGCATTTTTCTTTTTCTTTCTGGCTTATTTCGCTGAACATGATCCCTTACAGCTCCATCCATGTTGCAGCAAACTGCATGTGGTTATCTTTTTTGAATGCTGAGTAATATTCCACGGTGTATATGTACCACATCTTCTTGATCCAGTCATCTATTTTTGGGCATTTGGATTGTTTCCAAAGCTTAGCTATTGTAAACAGTGCTGCTATAAACATAGGGATGCAGGTGCTCTTTGGAATTGATGTTTCTGTGTCCTTTGGGTAAATACCTAGGAGTGGAATTGCTGGATCATATGGAAACTCCATCTTTAGCAGGTTGAGAAATCTCCACACAGCTCTCCATAGTGGCTCGACCAGTTTGCACTCCCACCGACAGTGCAGGAGAGTTCCTTTTTCTCCACCACCTCGTCAACATTTGTTGTTGCTAGTTTTTTTTAATATGTGCCATTCTCACTGGTGTGAGATGGTATCTCATGGTAGTTTTGATTTGCATTTCCCTGATTACAAGTGATGTTAAACATTTTTTCATATGTCTGTTGGCCATTTGCATTTCCTCTTCAGAGAAGTTTCTTTTTAGCTCTTCTGCCCATTTTTTGACTGGATTATTTTCTTTGTTGTTGTTGAGTCTCATCAGCTCTTTGCAGATTTTTGTGATCAGTCCTTTATCGTTAGTGTTGGGTGCAAAAATGTTCTCCCAGTTGGTGGGGTTTCTCTTTGTTTTTGTTATTTTCTCTTTTGCTGTGCAGAAGCTCTTTAATTTGATGTAGTCCCAGCTGTTTATCTTTGCCTTCACTGTCACTGCTTTGGGTGATGTGTCTGTAAAGATGTCTTTGATGTGCAAATCCTGTAGTGTTTCGCCTATATTTCCTTCTATGTATTTTATGGTTTCAGGTCTTATGTCTAGTTGTTTAATCCATTTTGAGTTGGTTTTTGTGCATGGTGTTAGGTAGTAGTCAAGCTTCATCTTCTGCATGTAGTGACCCAGTTTTCCCAGCACCATTTATTGAACAAACTTTCGTTGCTCCAGTGTATATTCTTTGCTCCTTTGTCAAAGATCAGTTGACCATAAATCTGTGGGTTTATTTCTGGATTTTCTATTCGATTCCATTGTCTGTTTGTCTGTTCTTGTTCCAATACCATGCAGTTTTGATGATTATGGCTTTTTTTAAGGAAAAAAAAAAGATTAAACATCCAAAGCAAAACTCAATTGCACCTGAAAATATGAACTATCCTTAGCTTTCATCTTCATGCCACATTATATTATTATATTATACTGTACTATATTTTATTAGTTCTATCAATTATACTCATATTGACATCACGTTATATCATATTATCTTTTCCTTCTCAACACAGGCTTCTCAGAATACTTTGTATTTGGAATCTCAGTATCCCTATAATGCACACATTCCTTATATTTCCTGCTTTCTATTCCCTCTTATACCAAGTTGAGAAACATCATGGAGTTCCTATGTTCTTATGTAGTTGTATGTCATTCAGTACTTCACTTTCTTGATATCTCTATCAAATGACACAATCTTTTTTTATAATTGTCTTTATTCATTCAAATAACTTCATATATAAAGAAAAGGAAAAATCAAAACATAACAAGTATTAGCAAGTTTATAGAGATATTAGAACTCATGTACACTACTGGTAAAAATAAAAATACAGAATTTTAATTCAGTGATCACACTTTCTTTTCAAAAGAATTGAAATCAGGATCTCCAAGAAACAGCTTCACTTCCATTTTATTGCAGCATTATTCATAAATGCAATAACATGAAAATAGCCTAGATGTCAGTCAAGAGATAAATAGCTGAAGAATCTGAGGTATACATAGACAATCAAATACTAACATTGCTCTTAAAATCTTCATGGACTTGATCCTATCTTTTTTTTTTTAATGTAAGATAATATCATTTAAGACCACAATCCTTTCTTGTGTAATGACTCAGAATTTGGGTGATGTTCCTTTCAAAGTAGCATCATATGTTTGTAATTATGGCCTGTATCTTATATTGCCATTGCCTATTAAATGTTCCAAGCAACAAGTTACTTGAAAATAAAAGCGTGCCTTATTTTGTGGCATGTCTCATGCGTAGCACAATGCTAGGTGAAGAGCAAGTATGTGATAAATCTTTATTTAATTTCCATTCAGGGTCTGTGCTCCTTCCGTCTCTTTTTTAAATGGGAGTGATAGAGTCGGTGTCACGCTTCCACACTGACACTTGATTTGTAGGAGCATAATGTGCTGGATTGCAGTAGCCATCTTGATTCCTGAGAGCTGCCTACCCTGACTACCTACATACTAGAAGGTCAAGTGTTTTTAATGAATTTCTTTCATTTTTACTATGTTGTGTCCATTGGGAAAACTATCTAATGCCTCACTTCACTTATGATTAGTGTTGTGTTCAGCTGCCTCTTAGGATTGCATCTCTAGTCCCAAGATTCATTCCTATGCTCTAGATAACTGTATGTAAACTGAGGAACATTAACAAGGTAAGCCATTCATGCTTCACTATCAGCTTTTCCCATCAAGTTTCCTTTGTAATTTTACTATTTTTTCTAATACTGCTGAAGTGAGGGTCCAAATCAATGAAGCTCAATCTTAGAGTTATTTTTTGACATTTGCTCTTCGAATTGCCCCAAATCGTTTAAATTATTAAAAATTGTTATCATTTTTTCCTTCTCTAGCTTTCAGTTCTATGGTTGTTTTCCCAAGAAATAATCCTTGCCATCAAAATAAAAAACAAAAGCAACCTTTATGCTATGATTAACATTCCTCAATCTCTATTCCAGAGCTGATCCTCAGCGCTTATTTTCTGGAGTACCTGACAGTCATTTCCATTTGTGTACACAAACTCCATCTCAAACAAAAGATTTTAGTTGAAAATAGGTCACAAATTACCTGTTGTGATTATTTACTCTAATCCATATTTATTTGGAAGCAGCTATTTCAGTAGCACTGGTTTTGGTTAACGAGATATTATAAGTCTGATGAAAATTTGTGGGAAATTTTTAAGTTTCTGAATAAAATGGGAGTGAGACAGCCATGGCATCCTTTCACACTGCTGCTTGATTTATAGGGACATAATTGTAGAATTTCAGCTGCCATCTTGATTCCTTAAGCAGTGAGCATGTAGATGAAGCCAGTATACCTATAATAGCATAAGGAAAGTATAAAATATTAATAGGTGAAGTTCTTGGTAGATTTTAAATTAACTGACTCAATTTTCACAACTTCTAATTCTTTCAGTTTGGGCAATGCAAGAAAAAAAAACCCTCTTTTAAAGATGACTGTATTCTCAATATAGTCATTCAAAGCCCCAGCCATTCAAAAATGATTCTTTGGCTCCAAGTGTCATTTTTGTATATATTCCTTTAATTGCTACACACACATTACACCCCAAAGGGATAGATTCCCAATACTATGGAAAAACCCACCTGAGCTGAATTGCACAGGGATTATAACAAACTGGATAAAAATAATAAATTTAGAAAATGATTATTTGTATTCCTGCTTGGTTTAATAATGGAGGGCTTCAAGATGATAAAGCAGATTATTCTGCATTACTTAAAAATGGTAGGGAGTTATAATGATTTGGAGTTCTATGATTCTACTAAAGTTAGTGAATTTATATAGCCTATAAAAAACTAGAATATATATAATACACATCTATCTATCTATCTATATATATAAAGAGAGCCATTCATTTCACATATTGAGGCCTCCAATTTTTTCAAGTCCTTTTTGATTCTCATTAAATATTTGAAATAGAAGTTTTGATGAAGAGTGTCTCCTGTGTAATGACAGCTGCTAGGTAACTGGAGTGATCTTTTATATGTTTAAAGACAAAATAGAGAAGTAAAGCTTCAAAAATCCCACAAAAGAAAATTGGTATTGTCAGCTCACTTTATCCATATCTGATATCTCAAGTGTATGAAATTGATTCAGACTTCACCACACATAATTGTAAAAGAGGTAAGTACAGTTGATTCCAGCTATACTGTGATCAATGACATTATTAAATTGCTCATACATGAGTACCCACATGTCACTGGAAATGTGCAACAGCAACTATGACAACATAAAAGTACAACATCACATTTAAGTAGTCCATTATCCTTTAAGATTAATATATGTTATGACAAAATTGACTGTCTAGTCGACTTCTAAACTGCAATACCTTTTCATTTTATTAATTAGGAGAATATTTAGAAATGATCTTTCTATATAGGTATTTATTTTTCTGCCCAAGTAAGATCTGTATGGACTCAGATCCTATTTAGTCAGAAATCTGCTAAAATAATAGAACCAAAACTACTGAAGGAAATAAAAAATAATGAGAAACAGCAATTCTCAAAAATTAAATACTTCTGGAGGAGAAGGGTTGTTGCAAAAGGCATTGCGAAAGGTAACCACCTTAGGATTTTGGAAAACTTAAGTCGTTACCATTGCTGTGGTCCTTTCTTCTTTCCTAAAGGAGGTTAGAATGAGTTAGAAATGGGCCTTAATGGATGATAGTCATCAGCAAAAACAATAATGGCATTATCAACAAGAAGCATCTCCCTATGAGGGCACAAGCATGCTCTGAGTAGTTCCTCTTCTTAAGTAGAAAAAATTAGGGAAATCATTTTAAAGTGCTTGAGATCATATGAGGCTTTTGTATGTGTTTTGGAGGTAAATTTCCTCTCAGCTTAATAGCCCAGTATTTAGAATAGAAAATCCAGAGTGAAGGCTTTTGAAAAATATATTTTTGACAAAATACTGTAATGTACACAAAAAGCATGTAATATATAATTAAACCATGAAATGTAATATAGAATTGTACACTTTAAGAGCATAAAACAGAAACAACACTACCATTAATATTAAGGGGATTTCTGTATTTCTTTCATGATTGTGCTGTCCTTATCTCTGCTTTATCACATACAGAAAACCACTGATATGAATTATTTATTTTAATTTTGTAACCTACATATCTTTGATTAATATATTAGTTTTGCTTATATTTAATCATCATGAAAATGGCTTGATATTTTATGTAAAGTTGTAGAATTGACTATTTTTCCAGCTGTAAGATACCTGTAACATTTATAGAGCCATGGTTTATTATTTTATTTTAATATATTAGCCTCCTAGTGGACACATATAGGAGTTTCTAGGGTATAAATTTATGAAAAGATTTTTGGGACATTGGATTATTTTTAAAAGAAAATGGTTGGTTTAGAAATTTCTATTCTAAAGTTATAGTTCTATCTGAAGTTTCCAAAATACAAAACAAATCAATCTATTATTTAAGAAAAATACTGAATAACATTTTAGGCAATATAAAAATTCTGCAAATAGCTATAGTATCTGATTCAAAGGTTTGTCCAGACCTAAAGAGCAAGAATGTTTTGCCTGGCTATTTAGAAATCCATAGGAAGATTCATTAATTGCTTTGTGTTTTTATTTTTACATAAATTACCATAATTATTCTTAATACTAATTATTTAATGCTTGAAACTCAGAACTATAATCAAAATAAGTGGCAATCTACCAGGTGGAGTTTTTTCATGATTATTTCATCAGGAAATATCATTCCAATTTATAAAAATCTAAATTATTAAAATTTCTTTGTATCACAGGTAATGATACAAAAGATGAAAATTTGCTTTTACTGAAAATTGATTTATATATGTTCTATTCTGCTTAAAAGAAAATACAGGTTTGTGGATAATAATTGTTATGAAATAAGCTAATTCTTTCTTTAGGAATCTAAGGAAATATGAACTTTGCTATGGATATGTAGCCAATTGTCCAATGTGCCTCATGCTTATTGATGAGAACTATTTTCAAGTATGCAGCTATGATGAAAAGTGAAGAAATCTTCCATCTAGAAACACTTTATCAACAGAAAAGATAGATGGTGATGGAGATTACTTTTTTGAATGGTAGAGCAATCATGCTTGATAAAACTAACAAAATGAAATTTTAAATCACCCTATAGATTCCACCTGCAACTCCATGGACTTCAGAGAACATGTGAATGTTGATTTGTTGGATTATGTGCATTAAAAAGAACTAGAGCATGCTGCAAAATTGGAGTGCATAAAAAACAAAATTTTCAAAAAAGTTGCACTTTCCTGTTAGCTGCTGACCAGACTTTTATGAGCTGTCTAAGGAACATGAACTCTGATGGAACAGCTTGGAAAGCCAGGCTGGCAGCACTGTCACTGTGTATTCTCTGTCTCTTTGAAGAAATCTCCTGAGGCTGCTGTTAATCTGCACTTTTGTGCATTCTGCCTCTGCAGACACTCATTTTTCTTCTTAGACCAACTTTTATTGCACTGAAGCATTGTACATGATTTTTGTCACCTTTATAAGTAGCTAAGGACTGTATGCTCTGTGGTTAACTCTCTACACTAGCATTATATTTATCTAGGTCAATAAATACACACAAAGGGCATGCTTTGGGAAGGTGTTATTTCAGTTGAAGCATTAAGGAGAATTTCCCACACTTTCAAAAAAGAAAAAAAAGTTAAGGATCTTATAAATGAGAAATAGAAAAGAGGTTCTGAAGCACTGTGGACCCCAAATTATGATGGTGGTCCAAAAAATTGAGGTTGTACAAGGTTCTTAGGCAAATTTGAAATGGACACAAGTCAAACTTTAACTCTAGAATATGTAGAACAATAGAAAGCATATTCACATGTAGTTGAAAGTACATTTATACATGATAAGAACTACACTTACGATGTGTAACAGGAAAACCACATTGAAACTAATTTGAATCATGTGAATGCACAAGTTATTTCCCAAATGATTTCCTTTAAAATATTTTTGTTGCCTTATATTCATCAATATTTCTTTATCATATACAGAATATGAAATTCATGGAAATTGAATTTGAAAGAGATGCACAGACTAATTGTTTAAGTAAATTTTTATTTTTTAAGACTTACATATTTATAGAAAGCTTGCTATAATAGAACACTGAGCTTCCACTTAGTTTCTCCTAATACTGGAAGCTTATATAACTATGATACATGTCAAACTAAGAGATTAACACTGGCATCTTACTTTTCACTTAACTCTATGGTTTGCGGTTACTTTACAATGTTTTCGCTATATGCTTTTTCTGTCCCAATTCATATCAAGGTTATCAAATGGCTGTGTCTCCCTACTTAGTCATCTATGTCTCCCTACTTCCCTGGACTATGGCAATTTATCAGTCTTCCCTTGTCTTTTGAAGGCCACCTGTTGATAAATGTCCATTTGGAAATGTGCCCCAAATGTCCATTTGATAAATGTGCCCCAATTGGGATGCATTTGCTATCTTCTTATTTAGTCTGGGTGATTGGATTTTAGGAAGAACACCATGGGGGTAAAATAACATTATTGTGCCCTGATATAATGGGATGCATCAGTGATCAGGATGTAGCAAATGACATCACCATGACTTATCACTGATGATGTTGAATTTGGTGACATCATTCAGAGAGTCTGCCAGTTCTCTCCATACTAAAGTATTTATTTTCCCCTTTCCTCACTCACTGAGAGTATTCTACACTCAGGTATTGATAGGAACATTAAAATTCACCTCCTTAAGGTGTGATATGTAGGTACTATGTAGAATTAGGTAAGGAAGTGTTGGCTTTTCTCCCCATTTTTTATTATTTTCAATCATTTATATTTGTATGTTATTGCTTATTTATTCTATATTTTGGTTATAATATGATATTTTGCTGTGCAAATTGTTCTAAATTTATCCACCAGGAGCTCTTTTAAGTTTTGCTGCTGAGTCTCTGACATTAGTCCCTGCACACTAATCAGTAACTCCACCCATGGAGGAATAGTGCCTCTTATTGGAGAATTGTATCAACTAGTGAATTCTATTAAGATGTTATTGCATCTAGGCAAATTCAGCAAAACAGAATTGGGAAATATTCAGTTGGACCCTAATCCATGTATAGCCACATATGTATATTATCTATTCATTTACCTATCAGTGTTTCTGTCCTCTCCATGCCACATGATTTCAATCCAATGTCTCCAATGGTATTCCAATACCACAGGGTTAATTTGAGGCTCTATTGTTAACTTCTTACACTGCCATTTAGAAATCTAGCATCGATTACCTACCATTTATTCAACCACTTTATCTCTGGTGGAGATATAAAGTTCTTTTGGAACTTTCAGTCCATCTTATAAGAAACAAATTCATAGTTTTCATGTACAATTAAAATTGTCTGATATTTTCCATCAAAATATAGTTATACAAAGTTACTTAGGTCAGCTTTTTTTCCCCCCAACTCCATAAGTAAGTCTATACCATACATTTACCACAAGATTCATTTATTCCTCTCTGCATTCAACAGAGGTCTTTCCACATCCTGCTGTGCTTTTTTTTTTAAATTTGCATATATTAAAGTTCATTCTTGTGATGCACAATACCGTGTGTTTCCTCAAGTGCATAAAGTATCCACTATACAAATACCATTCAGAACACCTTCTGTTTTTATTGACAAAAATTTACAATTTGCACATGTTACTACCATCTGGAATACCTTGTTGCAGTCCTCTTTGCCAGTAAATATATGCTCTCCCTTTAAGATTCAGCACAAGGTCCCAGTTTTGCTGAGGCTTCCCTGACTCAAGAACCTTTAGGATCTCCTTCCTCTAAGCTCCATTTCATGACTATGTATGTCAGATTATATTTATGTCTTCATATTCTATTCATTATCACTATCCAGTAACCAGTAAAAATATGGCTAGTAGGTACCTAGTGAAACTGATAATTATTTCACCAGTCTCCTCCAATTGGGTTAAAACTATATATTTAATTTGCTTCTCATTTTGCTTTCTTACATGAGATATATATTCTTACGTCCTAGCCTTTTTTCCCTATTCATTACTTTTTGATCTTTTTTTCCCTAAGATTTATTTTATTTATTTATCAATAAAAGAGCTGGGGTGTAGGCCAGAGGTGCGGGGCTGGGGGAGGGGTGAGAGGATTCACCAGAGACAGAGTGGGGAGCAGAACAGGTGGATCTACTGAAATACACCACTGAGGGGAGCAGTGGGTGAGACAGGAGAGGTCTGCTGTGCGATGTGGGTTAGCTCCCTGGCCAGGGATCTAACTCATGCTGCAGTGGCTGCTGATACCTTCATAGTGCTGAGAGTTAGCCCCTTGCACCAACAGGGAGGCCCTACTTTATGATCTTTGATAATAACATTTGCTTTCAGGTTTTCTCCCAGTTTTCTTTTTAAATTCATTCTCCTAAAAGGTGATTCTACCATATGGAACTCATAATTTGTTTTCTGATTAGTACTGCTCACACATTATTTGTTTATATTTCTTTGACATTCTTTTCGATTTTTCAATAAATCATTCTTTACTATATCAGTTAAATTAAAATGGAGTCCTTTTTCTTAATTAAAAGAACAATAATTGATTTAGAGTGTGGGTATGTGTGGTAACTATGAATGGAGCTCTATTTTTGATTATGGAACTTTTTGCAATTCACTTCAGTTATTGGTTTTTAAATTCTCTTTAGCCAATTAGCACTATTATTTATACAAATGCCCATTTACTTTTTTTTTTTTTTTGGAGAGGGTTGATGACTTGCAACCATAATATGGTATAATATTTTTTATAGATTAATGATTATATTTAGAAAAAAATGACAAATTAGGAGAAAACGGTTACACTTACACCATCAGACAACAAATACATGAAATAGGAGGACTTTCCAGTGAAGAGTTATGCACATTGCCAAAGTTAGGCAGAATTATATTGAAATTCATATATTGAAAATGGGCACCTGATACATGTTTTTATGAATTTTAATTGAGTTAATTTTTTAAAATTGGTTTTTATTTACAGAAAATTGTGAAACTAGTAAAGTTTCCATTTGCTTCACATCAAACTTACCCTCTTATTAATATTCCACATATATGTGGCATATATATTATGATTAATGGACCAAATTGATACCTTATTATTAGCTAATGTCTATAGTTTATTTTCATTGTCTTGACTTTTACCTACTGTACTATTGTATCTTATTAAGGATACCATCTTGTATTCACATGTGATTTAGATTACTTTTTTTTTTCTCACTAAAACAAAATTTTTATTTGTGCATATATCTTTTTTTTTAAATTTCAAAGCTATTTTAATATTTCAAATTTCTCATTTCTTTTAAATAATAAATTTTATTTTTATATTCCCCCATACAATTGCAAACGCCCCATTCTGACCCCAATCCCTCCCCTCCCGCCCCCAATCCCCCAAAAAGTGTCTCTGGTTCATAGTTTTTTGTTGATTTTGATTTTCACTTTCTTATATTCATTTTCCTGGTCCCTTATTTAAGTTTTCTAGATTCCTGCTATGAGTGAGACCATCCGGTATTTTTTCTTTTTCTTTCTGGCTTATTTCGCTGAGCATGATCCCTTCCAGCGCCATCCATGTTGCTGCAAATTGCATGTGTTTATCTTTTTTGAATGCTGAGTAATATTCCATGGTGTATATGTACCACATCTTCTTGATCCAGTCATCTATTTTTGGGCATTTGGGTTGTTTCCAAAGCTTAGCTATTGTAAACAGTGCTGCTATAAACATAGGGATGCAGGTGCTCTTTGGAATTGATGTTTCTGTGTCCTTTGGGTAAATACCTAGGAGTGGAATTGCTGGATCATATGGAAGCTCTATGTTTAATAGGTCCAGAAATCTCCACACAGCTCTCCATAGTGGTAGGACCAGTTTGCACTCCCACCAACAGTGCAGAAGATTTCCTTTTTCTCCACACCCTCGCCAACATTTGTTGTTGCTAGTTTTTTTAATATGTGCCATTCTCACTGGTGTGAGATGGTAACTCATGGTAGTTTTGATTTGCATTTCCCTGATGACAAGTGATGTTGAACATTTTTTCATATGCCTGTTGGCCATTTGCATTTCCTCTTCAGAGAAGTTTCTTTTTAGCTCTTCTGCCCATTTTTTGACTGGATTATTTTCTTTGTTGTTGTTGAGTCTCATCAGCTCTTTTTGAGATTTTTGTGATCAGTCCTTTATCATTAGTGTTGGGTGCAAAAATGTTCTCCCAGTTGGTGGGGTTTCTCTTTGTTTTTGTTATTGTCTCTTTTGCTGTGCAGAAGCTCTTTAATTTGATGTAGTCCCAGCTGTTTATCTTTGCCTTCACTATCACTGCTTTGGGTGATGTGTCTGTAAAGATGTCTTTGATGTGCAAATCCCGTAGTGTTTCGCCTATATTTCCTTCTATGTATTTTATGGTTTCAGGTCTTATGTCTAGTTCTTTAATCCATTTTGAGTTGATTTTTGCGTATGGTGTGAGGTAGTGGTCAAGCTTCATTCTTTTGCATGTAGCGACCCAGTTTTCCCAGCACCATTTATTGAACAAACTTTCTTTGCTCCAATGCATAGTCTTTGCTCCTTTGTCAAAGATTAGTTGACCATAAATCTGTGGGTTTATTTCTGGATTTTCTATTTGATTCCATTGGTCTGTATGTCTGTTCTTGTTCCAATACCATGCAGTTTTGATGATTATGGCTTTGTAGTATAGTTTGAAGTCTGGGAGTGTGATGCCTCCATTTCCTTCTTTTTTTTTTTCAGTAGAGCTTTGGC
Source organism: Talpa europaea (assembly GCF_964194135.1). Classification (NCBI taxonomy): domain Eukaryota; kingdom Metazoa; phylum Chordata; class Mammalia; order Eulipotyphla; family Talpidae; genus Talpa; species Talpa europaea. The sequence continues at coordinate 131,425,634 of NC_140070.1, forward strand.
TATTCGGGGTTTTTGGTGATTCCATATGAATTTCATCAATAATTGTTCTATTTCTTTGAAGAATGACATTGAAATTTTGATTGGAACAGCATTGAATCTGTATATTGCTTTTGGTATGATGGCCATTTTAATAATGTTTATTCTTCCAATCCATGAGTAGGGGATGTCTTTCCATTTCTTTGTGTCTTCTTCTATTTCTTTTAACAGTGTTTTATAGTTTTCTTTGTATAGGTCCTTTACCTCTTTTGTTAGATTTATTCCCAAATATTTGATTTTTTTTGTTTCGATATTAAAAGGGATGGTTTTTTTGATTTCTTCTTCTTCAGATTTATTGTTTTTGTATAGGAAGGCTACTGACTTTTGCATGTTGATTTTGTATCCTGCCACTTTACTGAATTGATTGATGAGTTGAATTAGTTTTTCTGTGGAGATTTTGTTGTTCTCTATGTATATTATCATATCATCTGCAAATAGTGATAGTTTGACTTCTTCTTTTCCTATTTGGATTTCTTGGATGTCTTTCTCTTGTCTTATTGCTCTGGCTAGGACTTCCAGTATTATATTGAAAAGCAGTGGTGAGAGTGGACATCCTTGTCTTGTTCCAGATCTTAATGGAATTGCTTTCAGCTTTTCACCATTGAGAATGATACTGGCTGTTGGCTTGTCGTAGATGGCCTTTATGATGTTGAGGTATGTTCCTTGTATCCCAAGAATTTCAAGGGCTTTTATCATGAATGGGTGTTGCACTTTGTCGAAAGCTTTCTCAGCATCTATTGATATTATCATATGGTTTTTATATTTCTTTTTGTTGATGTGTTGGATAACGTTGATTGATTTTCGGATGTTAAACCATCCTTGTGTCCCTGGAATGAATCCATCTTGGTCGTGGTGAATTATCTTATGGATACATTGTTGGATTCTGATAGCTAAAATTTTATTGAGGATTTTTGCATCAGTGTTCATTAGGGAGATTGGCCTGTAGTTTTCCTTTTTTGTGTTGTCCTTATTCGGTTTTGGTATTAGTGTAATATTGGCTTCATAGAACGTGTTTGGTATTATCCCTTCCTTCTCAATTTTTTGGAAGAGTTTGTGAAGGATAGGCACTAATCCGTCTCTGAATGTTTGGTAGAATTCATTTGTAAATCCATCAGGTCCTGGGCTTTTGTTTTTGGAGAGGTTCACTAGTTTCTCAAACTTTCTTTTTTTGATGACTTGATAATTTTCCAAATTAATTTCTATATGCTTTAAAAATTAAATAATTACTGATTATGTAAAATAATTATTTTCATAATTTCTAGAATATGATAGTAAAGTTCAATATTAAAAATATCAGGCCATTGGGCCTCCCTGGTGGCACAGCGGTAGAGCGCTGGGTTGTGAAGCTGCCTGCAGCCTCTGCACCGCTGGTTCAATCCCTGGCCGCCGGGTGAGGGTCCCACATGGCGCGACAGACCTCTCCTGCCGCCCGCTGCTCCCCTCAGCAGTGTACTTCGTCAGTCTGCCTGTTCTGTTCTCCGCTCTGGCTCTGGTGAATTCTCTCACCCTCCCGCACTTCTGACTGTACCCAGTGCTTGTATAAATAAATAAATCTTTAAAAAAAAATGTCAGGCCATTTACATGTCAACAGATTTCAGAGGGAATAGAAGACAAATGTCTACAGTAATTATATATACCTTATATAGATAGATTATAAAAATCAATGCAATTCATCCTTCTTTTACATGGCCAAAGACAATTTTGAAGCTATTTAATAATATGTGCCCAATGAACTCTTTATTCTGCATATTGACAAGTATTGTCAATATCTATTGACTATTTTCTTTGAAGATATGCAAATGTTTTTTATGTTTTTTCTTCTGGAATCAAGCAAATATGCTAAAATATGGAGAGACTGTAAGATCTAAATTCTAGTTGTCTTTTTTTCACATAATTTTCCCATATGAATAGTTGAATATTCTTGATGTTTGTTTGTAAATAACTTTAAGAACTGCCAGTTTAAGGAAGATATATGATGATATGGAATTAACATCATTCCACTATAAAATTTTTGTCAGGATCACACAGAATTATTTGACTACTGACAAGCACAACTATATCATCTACCTAAGTTATGCCTATACAATAAATACAAGGAATGGGATGTCACTGTCCCAGGATTCAGGCATATGCATTCCAGCCACACAGAGTCTTACTTATATGTGCATACTCCAAGCTAAAATTTGCAATGGACCTTAAATATACAAAGTTTCTGTTCTCAGGGCACTTGCAAATGGTAAAGAGGACAGCAATATTTTTTATGAATAAATATATATTTGTTAGCATGGTTTAGAGTGGAGTGGAGCCTCTACCTGCTTCATAGGAAAAGGCTAATCTGCATTCACACCTAATACACTAACAGTACTAAAGAAAAAACCTTCGCCTTCAGATGCCCACATAAGTTAAATCCACCTGCCTTTTATGGTTTTGTGCCAGAAAGTTTCTGGGAATAAAAATAAAGTTGTGTGTTTGAATTCTGGCCAAGGCTTGGTTTTGTAATGCAGATGGCACTCCCGTGCTGGAGCCTGGTGTTCTTCTCATTGCCATCCTGAAAAATGAGCACAGGAAGATTAAATGAAATTTGATTAGCAAGTCTTTTTTAAACAGATGTTGTGCCTGATATAAATTATTCTTTTAGAATTTCTAACATATGCCAAAGTATTTATCGCAGATTAACTGCATGAACTTGCATGATATTACCAAGCTTTCTGAGTGTGAAAATGGGTGAATGCATTTTTCACAGTTCTGACAAAAGATATATGAGAGGGTGCAGTTGTTATTCAGATAAGAAACATTATACTTAAAAACTTAATAAAATATTACATGGAAAAATTGAAGTATTTCCTTACTTGTTCTGTTATTTTCCCCTATTCAAAGGAAATTAAACCTGAAAAATTTGATTTAGAATTATTAGACTTATATTACAGACATACCTTAACATTAAAAATTTTGTCAGAATTGCTTAAGCTGTTTAAATCTACACTTCTACTTCTGATTATCCTATCTCTATCACAAAATCTTCCGCCTCAGAATTTTCTAGTACATTATTATGAAAAGTCATTATTTTATATTTTTGTTTATTAACAATTGCCCAACACAAGCTGGTATTATTATTCATCAAATGATTTGAAACATGAAAATGAAAAATGTGTTTTAAATTAATTTATCCCCATTAGTTATTGTTTTATATCTAATTTTAAGTTATTAGAGATTACTTATAGCATATATCAGTAATTTGCCTATATCATCATTAATAGTTTGCCTATGTTATTATTGAAATCAACTTAACTTATAGTTTCAAAATATAGGCATTAAGGTTTCTGTAACATTGGAGAGAGATGGGCTGGCTATTAATGTTAGCTATTACTGTTTTGCTTGTGTAATATGTGAGATAACTTCTAATTATTTGGCTCATGCTAGAATAGTCTAAACAAAGAAGAAATATATTTTCATTAATTTATTCTGTTGAGGTTCTCTTTATCTTTAAAGAAAATCAAACTGGAAAAAAATCAATGTCAGAATTATATTGCTTCCATATAAACTTTGGATTGAGCCTGGTGAGGTTATAGTTACCATGGTAACAGAAGTGTGCTCTTTAAACAGTTTCTATCCTAACTATCTCCTACTTATACTGAGTGATTTCTTCAAAAATAGGACTCGTGGGGGTGTAGTTATGAGAAATTGTATTCCCTATAAGGATTCATATTCATATAATTTGTTAGGAGTAACTCTGGCATATGGAGGTTAATTAGATATAAATGTTACCAACATGAATTTTAAAAGAACAGTATTCCCCCAGTAAGTAGCCTAATGGGGGGAAATGTAAAATGAAGAAGTCTCTTAAAAAGAGAACTCAGATGACACGGGAACTGATACAAGCATCTCTGGATTGATGAATCAATATGGAAACATTTTTCAGAAAGCGTGATGACATTAAAGAAATATATTTTATAAATTAAATGCGTTAAATGTGTACATCAAATTTAGCAAATACCTTTAAAATTATAATGATTTCACCTTTACAGTGTGATACATTGATGTAAATAAGATTCACATCTATATCTAAATACTCCTTTCTGCCTTCCTCCCTCCATCCCTTCCTACCTTTTTTCTTCATACCTTCCACTTAGCCACTTATTCATCATCTACTATATTCATCCTTTAAGTGATATATTTTGAATCATTTTCATTTTCCTTCCCAATTTTTAAGATATTTAAAAGATTAACTATCAACCTTTTATTTTGATATTTTATTTTTTCCTCAAATTTCAAGAAAAAAACTTCATTTCAAATTTTTTCTTTCACGTATAAAATTGCTATTGTTGAGTTATGTGGTATTTCTAGGCCAGTAGTAAATGTACAGCTTTTCTATACATAAGGAAAGGATATTGAATCTTAAATCCACCACTTACTATCTAGGTGATTTGTGGCAAATAACTCCAAGTTTCTTAACCTAAGATGTGGGAATAACAATAATAGTCAACCACCTTACATGATTATTATGTCAAATAAAAATAAGTATGACAGTTGTATTAGTTGACTTAAGTTGCTATAATAAAATTTCACAAACTGGATGTGCTAAGCAACAGACATTTATTTTCTCAAAGTTCTATAGGTTGCAAGTTCAATTTCAAGGTGTCAACAGGCTTAACATATGGTGAGATAACTGAGTTGGAGGCTGTGACCTTTTTACTGTATAGTCTGAGAGGCCTTGTGGCCTCTCTTCTGTGCATGTGTGGAGAGAGAAATCTCTGGTTCTACTCCACATGTCAAGTTACCCATCTTTATGGCCTCATTTAACCATTAACTGTCTCAAATATAGTCATTTTGGAAGTTAAGGATTCAGCATATGAATTGGGAAGGGAACACAATCTAGTCCATATCAGCCGTGCTTACAAACTGTAAATTATAGACTAGATATTGACAACATTTCTGTTTGCTTTTGCTTTTTATTAGGAATGTTACCCTTAAAAATGACTAACTAGTATCACAGTTTGTGTCTAACTAACTAGTCCACCAAATTAATAATCTATAGGGCCTCCCCTGTGGCGCAGCGGGTTGAGCGCTGCGCTGTGAAGCTGTCCGCAGCCTCTGCAGCACCAGATCTATCCTCGCCACTTGGCGAGAATCCCACATGGTGTCGCAGACCTCTCCTGCCGTGCCTGCTGCTCCCCTCAGCAGTGTATTTCTGTTGTCTGCCTGTTCTGCTCCCCGCTCTGTCTCCGGTGAATCCTCTCACCCTCCCACTCCTCTGGCCTGTACCCCGGCTCTTGTATAAAAATAAATAAATCTTTAAAAAAAATTAAAAAATTAACAAACTGTATACACAATTTTTCTTTTTTTTTTTTTTTTTTTTTTTTTTTTTTTTAGTGGTATTTATTTTTTTATTTTTTTTTTTTTAAATAAATTTTATTGTTATATTCCCCATACAATTGCAGCCCCCCCATTCTGACCCCAATCCCTCCGCTCCCGCCCCCCTAAAAGTGTCTCTGGTTCATAGTTTTTTGTTGATTTTGATTTTCACTATCTTATAGTTATTCATTTTCCTGGTCCCTTATTTAAGTTTTCTAGATTCCTGCTATGAGTGAGACCATCCGGTATTTTTCTTTTTCTTTTTGGCTTATTTCGCTGAGCATGATCCCTTCCAGCGCCATCCATGTTGCTGCAAATTGCATGTGTTTATCTTTTTTGAATGCTGAGTAATATTCCATGGTATATATGTACCACATCTTCTTGATCCAGTCATCTATTTTTGGGCATTTGGGTTGTTTCCAAAGCTTAGCTATTGTAAACAGTGCTGCTATAAACATAGGGGTGCAGGTGTTCTTTGGAATTGATGTTTCTGTGTCCTTTGGGTAAATACCTAGGAGTGGGATTGCTGGATCATATGGAAGCTCTATGTTTAGTAGGTCCAGAAATCTCCACACAGCTTTCCACAGTGGTTGGACCAGTTTGCACTCCCACCAACAGTGCAGAAGAGTTCCTTTTTCTCCACACCCTCGCCAACATTTGTTGTTGCTAGTTTTTTTAATATGTGCCATTCTCACTGGTGTAAGATGGTATCTCATGGTAGTTTTGATTTGCATTTCTCTGATGACAAGTGATGTTGAACATTTTTTCATATGCCTGTTGGCCATTTGCATTTCCTCTTCAGAGAAGTTTCTTTTAAGCTCTTCTGCCCATTTTTTAATATGTGTTCTAATCAACTAAGCTAATAGGACCACTTAAACAAACAAACAAAAAATGACAGTGCTTAAAAAGGTCTCATTAAGAACAGTGGCTATTTATCCCTTTGTAGTAATGGCATTTTCCACTTAATATTTCTTCTCTCTAATAGAAGTTATATTCTATAACTGCAACTAGCTGTATCATCCTTCATTCTCTTTACTCCAACTTAAGTAATAATCTTAAGTTCCATTTTTTGTTCACAACTTGCATTCACAATCATTCCTTGTTCTTTGGACCAAGTTATTGGTGCAAGTTGGCTGATGAAATAGAAAATAATTTTCTTTCTAATATAGGTAGAGAAGAAATGTGTCACAGGGAATAAAAGAGCCAAAAGACACAGCTATTAGATTTGTACTTTGTGATTATCACTCCACTTCTTGCATCAATGAAGTAGAAATAACTGCATCCAGGAACTCAAAGTCCTGTTTAGTTTGCACCATACTTCCCCCCACAGATGTAATCTTATCCCCCTGGGGGCACATTATGACCCTATTATAAATGACCCTCAGAATGGAGCCACTATGCAAAAGCCATTTTTTAAGTATAAAGACTTATTTTTCCCCACTCATCTCTCTAAATATGTTCTTACACAAGACAAATCAGGCCTTTGTGAAGAAATATCTACTGCATGGAGTGGCATTGTTTTAAATATCCATCAGCTAAAGTGACCTTGACAAATGCGCTTCTTGTCATTGAAAAGTACCCACGGAGGATGCAGCAATCACAGGGACATGACTAACCTGCCTCATGATGGAAACTTGATGACGATAAATGACTGTGGAAAAAATTAATTTGGGGGGTAATGAATCATCATAAGATTTACATCAGAAGGTAAAGACCATATCCTTATAACTCCTCTGTAAAGTTACAAGTACAGGTTAAAACACAACTAAACTTTTTGGCATGAATGGCTAAAAAGCATCTGTGAAAGAATAAAAAAGCATATATTGCAGTATTCTAAGTCATAGTATAAAAGCTTTTACTAATCATGCTTTAGTTATGAAGGAAAGAATAAGCCATACATTGATTATTTTTCTAACAAGATTCTATTTCATTATGGTTTATTGAGGAACAATTAAGCATGATGAAGAGTGGTAAGAAGATACATCTCTTTTCTAAATCTGAAAGCAGTCTGTGAAGCTAAAGCTGAAAATGATGAACAGTAAGTTCTATTTTGCATTAGGCTGACACATCTTAAATTTTAATATTCCTCCTTTTCAGCTGTTTGCACCACGCTCTGCTCTACAGGTGATATTCATAACATTTAGAAGAGTTAATAAGCTCTGCATCTGTCTAGAAACCTAGCTTTCTACCCAGACCATTGTTCTTTCACATTCAGATTATATATTTTAAACATTTTAGATGTTTTATTATTTAGTCAGCCAGCTGATAAAAACAACAAACCATATGTTCCTTAAATTGAATGAACATTTTGTAAGAAGTCAAAATAGGAAAAAAAATCTTTTAAATTGATTTCAAGTTATGATGTCCTTTTTGACATGATCACTAAACACTCCCAAAATAAAAAAAATATTGTCATAAATGTATGTTTATAAATTAGACAGGGCTGTTAGTTACATATTTTAAAAAATTAACTATTTTCTTGTACCAACTTTTGTACCTCTACTGACCTGGGCTTCAATTGGTAATAATACTATGAATATATATATATGTTTACCAATTTGTGACAATTATTTAAATATAGTGAAATAAGATATTTCAAGACTAAAATATGATTTATGTTGAAAAACTAACATCTATTGAAATTTTATTTAAAACTGAAATAATATTAGATTGCAGGGATTATTTTTGTGCTAAATTGTAATATTTAGAATCTAAACTTAAAAAGTCTATTTAAATATTGCATCCATTACTTAAAAAACATACTATAAAATATAAATCTAAATACATACATTATCTAAATGATGATTCCAAACTGGCTCTGTAACCATAAATAACTTTTAAAATAATTCAGCTAATGCATGTCTAAACCCAGTACCACATTCTTTCCTTACATTTTTGATATGAGTATTATATACAATACTAAGAAATTATGTTTTTTTAGACTCAAATTTGGCAGTATACTAAGAATGATGCCCCATCAACATATGGGACTACAATCACTCCTACTGTTCAAAACCATCTATAATACCGGGCTGGTGGATGTCCAGGGATAACTTTTATGCACCAATCCACTGACTTCACCTTAATAAATCTTTGTGGCTCCAGTACAAAAAAAAAAATATATTGTCACAAGTTCTAACTAATGAATGTTCCAATTCCCCACCGGAACTGGATATATTCCCAGAACCTGCTCCCAGAGCACACAATCCTCCTAAAAATCAAATTCCCATTAGTCACTGGCTGCTGAGCCCTAAATTACTTGAATTTCTTCAAGAGACATCTCTTGATAAAATACTCCTAAAAGACTGACCCCAGTTATCCTAAAACTGTTGTGTTTCTGTTATCTGTCACCAGAGGGCAGTGTTACTGATAGGTTGTGCATATTCAGCTTTCACGCTGAATATGGCTATTGCTGAGATTGTTCCTTTCCTTTATAGATTTTCTCTAAGCAAGCTGAAACAGTCGAAATTTTCGTAATACATTTGAGCAAAAATCAACTAGAATTTGGTAGTTTTCGACATTGTCAAACAATAAGTGATTAGGCTTATGCACAAGCAGCAGTTAAGGGTAAAACAGAGAAGTAGAGGAAGCAGAGCAAAGTAGGTAGCTGGTGGCTATAATTTGACTTATTTGGAAGAGTCAAGTTGACTGTGATTGGTTATCCATAGGTTTTTTTTTTTGTTTTAAGATTTATTTATGCATACAAGAACTGGGGTATAGGCCAGAGGTATGGGGGTGAGACGATTCACCAATGACAGAGGGGGAGCAGAACAGGCAGACTGACTGAAATACACTGCTTAGGGGAGCAGCAGGCAAGCCAGGAGAGGTCTGCTGAACCATGTAAGTAGCTCTCAGGCCAGCCGGGCGTCAGACTCGTGCTGCAGAGGCTGTGGATAGCTTCACAGTGCTGTGCCTAACCCCTTGCACCACCAGGGAGGACCAATTATCCATAAGGTTGGATTCCTTGAGTTCAGACATTTCAGGCTTACCTTTTGGTTTGCTTACCTAGGGTCCTAAGGCATTAGGACCACATTAGTGTAATGGTCTGCTAGTTTAATTAAGATGGTGAACAGTAATTTCATGGAATATCCTTGTCAAATGATTTTCCATCTTGATTTCATAGTTTTCTAGATATTTCTCTTTAATACTTAGTGCTGTCTGATGGTACAGTCTTGGAATGTGTCAATGTCCTCTTTTTCTCTGGTCAATTACATGGCGTTTATCTGTGGTTTGATATGTACTACTTATATGTAAATCTTACCTCTCAAATTAGTCCAGATCACATAACTACCAACTTGAAACAAAATATATTACAAAATATATTGTAATCAAGTAAATGCCTCAAACACAAAATTTTCTGTATCATAATACCTTAGATATCCATAATGAAAAATGAATATCAAAGTACCTCAAATTGAAATTACTCAAAGTGAAAATCATCAAAACAGTTTATTCACTTTTATCTACCTTTACCATAAATGGTACAGCATCACTTTTCAACCAAGAGCCAATAGAACTATAGATTTTATTTTAAAAATAGTAATCATCTAGTCATTTTATCACTTTTCTTACTGCCCTAGATCAGACTCTTGCTAGAGGAATGTACTAAGAACTGTTAGGATCAAGCAAAGAGAAATAGAATCTGGTAACATCACAGTCTCCTAGATATTAATCAAATATAACATATTTAAGAATAAATAAGAGATCAATAGTTGAATCCAAATCAGTGATAGAGCAAACTAGATAAAAGCTGTGGTATCAGCACAGATGAGAATTATTAATGTTTAGGCTTAAAAATAGCAAGCCTGGGTCTTGAGACTCCTAAATTGGCAGCTCTAATTGGTTCTCTCAAATAAGATTCAGCTTAACCCTAAAAATAATTTAAAATATATCTTTGATTATAATCCTAAATGTATTTCCTTGGATTTCTGGAGGTTTAAATGTTTTATTCTCTTTAGATTTCCTAAACTATTAAAACCTCTATTCCACCAAGAAATTTACCTTAATTCAGTTCTGGGAGGGTTAAAAAAATGTTTGGAATGGTAAAATAATTTCCTCAGTGGGATAGTGTCTTTGACACTAGAGAATTATATACTGTTTATGTATTTTATTTACATTTACTGTCTATAAGTGTTTTAAGCATAATGGAAATCAAATAGGTTACAATTATGAATCAAATTTAAACATCATTTAGTATTATATTCAGACTTTAGTTTTAAGTAAATATAAAAGAGAACTGCCAATTCTGTTTAAACTTAAAAAAATCATTTATTTATTTATACAAGAACTGGGGTTCAGGCCAGAAATGTGGGGGGTGAGAGGATTTCCCGGAGACAGAGTCGGGAACAGAACAGGCTGATTGACTGAAATACACTGCTGAGGGGAGCAATGGGTGAGACAGGAGAGGTTTGCTGCTCCATGTGGGTAGCTCCCTGGCTGGGGATTGAACTTGTGCTGCAGTGGCTGCAGATAGCTTCATAGGTTGCTTCTTAACCCCTTGCACCACCAGGGAGACCCAGAACTGCCAATTTTTACATATCATTGGCACATTCAGAAAACACATTATTGAACATATTTACATGTATAATTTATTAGATTTATATGTGGGAAGGTTTTGTTTATTGATGTTTAAAAATCTAATATACATTTATAAATGCATTTTAAATATGTAGCAATTTAATTACAGAAACTGTATAAACTCTGACATGTGCTTGCTAGCTTTCACTGAAATTGTATGTAGTATAACAAGTTTTACAATTTAAACTAAAAATATATAATGCTTTCTAATTTTATAATTTAAGTTAAATATTCAATTCTAAAACTTTTGATGTCACAGATAAAATTTTAAATGCAATCTAGCAGCTGATTTCAAGGCGACCACAAAGTTTGCATATATAGCTCTTTTCTTTTTCAATTGAACTATTGCTAACATCTTTATAATGTTCTCCCTAGCTGCAGTTTTGTAGTCATTAAATTCTCCATTCAGTAGGCATAAGCAGCTTTCTGCTTAAAACACTTTAATCCCTTGTCTGTAACTCCTGCAGGAGCTCACCCCACACATACATCCCATGATGATTATGAGTGATATTAAGTACATTATCTGTGGACGCAGTTATATGTACATAATTGTATATGTATGCATTGATTATGTACACATTAAGTGCACACACCATGCTAACTATACAGCTCTGTTATTTTGCTCTTATTTTTCCACCTTGTGACTTTTCTTAGGACTCACTGTCTTTCTAACTTTTCCTTAGTCTTCCTGTAGACCAATCTCAGAGGCAATGTCCTTGAGAAAATTTTTTATTGAATCTCAAGATGAATCCATTGGCCTTCATTATGCTTTCAAAGCTCTTTGTAAGTACCACAGTGTTAAGATTTTCTGCATGTCATTACAATTAACTATTTATATTTCTATATATCACTAGACTTTAAACCCCTTGAGTGTTTTTTTGTAAATGTTATTCCACCTAATTACTGCCATAGAGCACATTGACATTCCTCCCTATAGGGTCTTTTATTTGAATGAGTGGACTCTTGAATACCAGTCTCCTTATTAACCATGTTGAAACAATAACAGGAGACTAATGAGAATTTATGTTGCATTGTTATTAAAGGAAATTTTTCAATTACCCAGAATTTGTCTAAAAAATTATCATTTTATTGACTCTTGCCTTTATCTACTCGTCTTTCCCCAACACCAGAGAAGAACCCATATTTTTAGAAAAAGCAAATCAAACAACAAACTGAATAGATTTCTCTGAACCTTGGTATAGTGCAAGAATCCAGGGAGAGCAATGGATTATCCAGTTACTGCCTGCTCCTACTCTGGATAACCACACTGAAACTGACCAATTAATACAAGAAAGGACATATTGAAATTACCGAAATTACCTGCAGGTAATTCTCTCTCTCTCTCTCTCTCTCTCTCTCTCTCTCTCTCTCTCTCTCTCTCTCTCTCTCTCTCCTCCCCCCAGTATATGGGTTTAAATCTATCATTCTGTTCATAAAGCATGTTCTTTCCTTCATGATCACAAACCTCTTCTAAACAATTCCCCTACCTTTACACAGACGCAGATTTAACTAACCCCTTCTTCTAGATTCTAGTGACTTTATTTATCTAAAATGGACATTTACCATAAGAAGAATTAAAATTCTAAACACAAGGAGCTACCGCTACTCACCTATTAGATAAACAACACAAGGGAAAAAAGAGAGAGATTAAAAAAAATGGTGGAAATGTAAGCATTATAGCCACTTTGGAAAATGATCTGGAAGCTTCTTAATGAATTTACACCATGTGACTGAGAATCCAACTAATATATGTTTATTACTCAAGAGAAAGTAAAGCATGTCAACCACCAAATACAGAAGTCAATGTTTATAGCAGCTAATTTGTAATTGACACAAACTGGCATGAAGTACAATATTTTAAAGAAACAAAGTCCAATAATTTTCTCATGCTGGTACACATACCTGCTTTCACATGATAGGCTTCATTTTACATAACTCTAAAAAGCTTGATCTTTCAGGTTTCTTGCCATATGCATACATGCTGAGCTCTTTCATTTGTCAACCATCCAGCTTTTGCACTGTGTTGCCTCTCATTAGGGAAATAGATCTTTGGCCCTCTTCTCTCATGTATAAGCTCCCTGGATGAGCTCACTGACTTTTAGTGGCTACAAACCTCATCCACTTGCTTTGGTGCTTTGATACAAAACAGTTGACTCTTGGAAGTGTTAGTTGTGTGGAAACATACATCTACATGAATGTAACTGTTTCACAGTTCATCAAAAATAACATTCATATTGGGATGAAAGAAGTAATTAGATTAACCTAAATTCATAGTTAAGAGAAGGACAAGTCCAGATATTCATTTGCCAACAAAAAGTTGCATCACCCTTGAGGATACCTCCCTAAGTGCCTTAGGTCAGAAACTGACCCTGCCAGTGCTGCATTTGAATGTTTCTCTGATCCTTCCCAACTCCAGAGAACTAATTTAGGCACCCATTGTTTCTTCCCTACCTACTGCAACATCTTTCTACAAACTAATCTCCAAAATTCTGGTCTTGTCACTTCCCAATTATTCTCCAAAATTCTGGTCTTGTCACTTCCCAATTATTCTCCAAAATTCTGGTCTTGTCACTTCCCAATTATTCTCCAAAATTCTGGTCTTGTCACTTCCCAATTATTCTTCCCATTCAGTCTTCACAAAATTCAAAGATGTTTCATGACACTACTGCTTATTATCTTGAGGATCACATCTAGCCTTCTTTCTGCTGGTAGGACACTTTAGCATCTGACTCTGTTTCTCTGTCTTATCAGTTTCATCTTTCTAAATCTACAAACAGACCCATTCATGCTATATTACTTTCCCTTGCCCTAAACATATATGTTGCCACTTACCTCTGGGTATTTGCACATTCTGTTCCTTCTGGCTTATCCATTTCTCTTCATATAATCTGCCAAAAATACCCTCATTTTCCATTTTCCAAGTATTATATTACTCCTTTTAAAAGGCATTTTCTGGTCATTCCTCACATACTGTATTGACAATGCCTTAACTTGTTTACAATTGACTGCTTACTGGCCTGCATTTCCATGTTAAGGGTAAACATTTATGTGTATAACATGTATGCATGTGAGATTAATGATGCCTTTTATACTTTACATTTTAATGCCAAACACTGCAATTTTACAGATGCAGTCAATTCACTGGAATAATTTTTAACTGTTCCTTAATATTCCTGTGAAAAACACACAAAATAAAGTTGTAAAGCTTTTTCTCTAAGTTATGTCATACTGGTCTTGATAAGAGGAGAACAAAGTATCAAATAAAATTACATATAATGGACACATTATCATTTACCACTGTAATTACTCTCAGCAGAGCAGTTGGGTGTGTGAGAAAATAATAGACTGCAAGACATGTTCAATGAGTATAAATTTGGGGAACCTCATTGCAAAGCTGTGGTCTTTCTGACAATGCACCAAAGATAGTTTGGAACTGTGAAGTGGAAGAGATATAGCAATATTTCATATGGGGAGAATATTTGCACTGACAGGAGGCAATAAAATATTCAAGTTAATCTAAATATAACTTTATCGTCTAACTTTTACAAAATCCTATTTTATGTTGTGCTTCTTCATTTGCTCCAGTGATTTCTATAATGATTTTTTCCTCAAAAAAGTTCTTCCTCACCTATTTTTATCTACATACCATAGTGTAATAAAGGCAGTATATAACCAGCTGAACTTCTGTTTCCATAAATATAAAGTGACTTTCTTAAAACAAGAAAAATATCTGTGAAACTGAAAGATATATGAGCATGATTATACCTAAAACATCTGGCAGAATCAAATTCAGAATAGGAAGGCAAAGAGAGGTTTCACATTTTTGAGAAATCATGAATTCAGATTACAAAGATTGTAATCTACATCCTTACAATACATACTGTGTGCATGCATGTAATGTAAATGTCACCTTAATGACACTCCAGCTATAATTAATAGGTCTAATGAGAAATGAACAAAGATTTAAACATTCTTAGATTTTAAGAGTAATTTTAAGAGTAATGTCTATGCCAAGCACTTCAAGTTGAAATGAAACCCAAGCACACTTTTGCTTCACAATTATTTGTTATTTATTTTTATTCAAATATTTTATATTTTCTGTAGTTCTTTTTTTCCTGAAGGCCCATACAGTATAATTTATTATGTGTATATATGTCTTTATATACTTGTGCTATCTTACATAATCCACATATCACATAATTACACCATAATATACCATTTTCCTTGGGGTAATTTAAAAAAAATATATTTGTTATATAAACTCCTTTTTCAAATGTTTTAATTTCAGCTATGTTTTGAAGGGTATGTTCACTGAATAGAATTATGCTTTATGCTTGTTTTGATTTGGGTTGCTTGTAGGTTTTTTTTCCCCTTTTTTTCAGAAGATAGATGTTATTCCACCATCTTCTGGTAGCCACTTTCTGATGAAAATTAGCCAGTTATTCAAACCTGTCTTGTCCTATATAAACTAAGTTACATTTCTCTGCCCCTTTCAAGACATTGAATTTATTTTGGAGTTTCAAAAATTTGCCTCTACTGTGCTTGGTATAATTATCTTACTGAGTATGCTTCCCTTTGTATTTTTCAGTATTCTGAGGTACATGTTGATCACTATCTCTTCAAACAGTTTTCTTGAATATTTTACTTTTCTTCCTATACATTTTCAATTATACCTAGGTTAAGTATCTTATATTACCTCTCAGTCTCTGACATTCTGTTCAGTTTTTTTTTTAATATCTCATTTGTTATACTTCAAATTGATTATTTTATTTATCTGCTTTCATTCTTGCTCAATTTTCTAACATATCTAATCTTATCTAAAGCTCATCCTGTGATTTTTTAATTTCTTGTATTTTTCAGTTCTTTAATTTTTACTTCATTGCAAAACAAACAATTTCTTTTATGTTCTTAAGCATAGATACAATATTTTCTAGCATATTCATTTCAACATCTAAGTCACCTCTGAATTAATCCCCATTTATTGCTCTTTTTCTAGTATAGGTCTTTTTCTAATATAGGTCACATTTGTTGTTTCTTCATACCTCCTAGTAATTTTGGAGACTACTAGATGTTATGAATTACCTTTTTAGAATTTGTATTGATATGTTTCCCAAAGATAATATATTGCACTCAGCCTCTCAATCAAAATCTCAAGTCAGTTATTTTACCTTGACATGTCTGTTTATATTGTATTTGTTTATGCATGATGTTTCAGAGATTAGTTATGTACAGAGTCTATCCAAAGTATTGGATTATCTTTATGATTCTTTCCTTTCCAAGATTTGTCCATTTTGGAGAAGTTCCCTACTACTGAATTGGTTCTTCAAAGAAAATTACAGCATATTTATATGGAATTTGACTAATCCAGAGTACAGTTGAAACCTGCTCTTGGGCAAAATCCCTTGTAAATCAGTAACTTATTGGTACATTTTTCTTTTGATAAAGGATAACGTTCCTTCCATATCTGCTTTTTTGTTTCCTCCTCTAATGTTTTCAATTAGCTATGTGTTTTGTTTTGTCTTTGTTATTAATAACTTTCAGCTATTTGTAGAATCAAATTTTGATTCTAACCATGATAACTGCATTGTTCAATCTAATAGTTGCTGCTCAACCATAACTCTGAAAATGCTTTTTTAATTGTGTGACAGGAGTGACCTTTTTCCCAGAAATGTCCTAAAAGAGTTGATTTTCTTATATGTCTTCCATATACTTAAATTGCTCTTCTATACACATACCTGAATAGCTATCTTATTGTTCCCAATATCCTCTTTTGGGTTTGACAGTATTTATTGAATACCCTGGCAATAATTGGCCAAAATATCCTGAACTTGCAATGTTTTAATCTCATTTATTTGAACCCTGTAGGCATAACACAATACAGATATGACTGCATTTTTTTTTCATTTCTCCATTAACTTATGTTGTAAAATTCAACTGCTTCAAGGTGAAGCTGTTGCTATAATATTTATGAAAGTCATATTATTGCAGAGTCCATTACAAGAAAGGATGCAGCTGGATCACAGGTTTTGAGATATAACTTTTACTGCCTAAGGCTGTTATTTAAACTCTAGGACTCACTAAAGTGATATGATCACCATTTTAAAATATACTTACCACTTTCTATTAATAGATTCTGTGAAACCAGAATCAAAACATGTGATAACTGCATTCATACATGTATCTATATAAAATTTGACATTTTAGTATGATTTTATTTTCATAAAGTTGAGAAGTCTGATTTAGTATGAAATATCAAAATTCTGATGAGTAGGTGTTTTCCTTATTGGTGATCATCAATTGTAAAGTTCCTCTAGGATAATACCATGAAAATCCTTTAACACTTGTGTGTGGAATACAGTGTGATAGTTTGCTGACTATAGAAAGAATGTTGGAGAAAAAAACAAAAGTAGGCAAACAATTTATAAAGATCTTGTGTAAGTTATGATTTTGAAACTGGACTTTGCTGGGACTAACTGATCACTGCAGATTTTTTGTGTGATCTAATTTTTCTCATAACTAAACTCCCATATATCACTTCCACTCAAGGTGTCTCTCTTGCCACAGTCTGTTATATAATAGTCATTACAGGATTAATTCTTGGAAATCATACTGCAATCTATGCACTTGTTTACAATGGAAACAGGATAGAGATAAATTATCTTATCTGTAGGGGCTTCTGTGGTAGCACAAGGGGTTAAGTCTCAGCACTGTGAAGCAATCTGCAATTACCAAATAAAGGGTTTGTAATTGTATGGGGAATATAAAAATAAAATTTAAATTAAAGAAAGAAAAAAAAGCATTAGAGAGAAAAAGATTTTAAAATAAATATTTCTTGAGATTCCTCACTCACATAAAAAAAAAAGAGTCAATTCCTGGCCAAGGAGGTGAACCACATGGTGCAGCAGACCTCTCCTGTCTCACTCGCTGCTCCCCTTAGCAGTATATTTCAGTAGATCTGCCTGTTCTGCTCCCCACTCTGTCTCTGGTGAATCCTCTTATCCCCCCCACACCTCTGGTATACACCCCAGGTCTTGTATGCATAAATAAATAAATCTTTACAATCTTTACAAAAATTACCTTATCTGTATATATATCATATATTTGTAAACTAATTATATAAATTATATACAGACATGGTATTGGATCTAAATGGTGTTCTCTTTTAAAGCAGCTTCCCAATATTTAGTGTTTTCATTATTTTTTAAATGACATATCTTAGATACCCACTGGAGCTCATTACTTTGATTCCTTCTTGTTCACCAGGTCCTGTTAATTAGATTTTAACCATCTATGGTCTGTCCTCCAAGTCTTTTCATTGTCTCAGTTTTATACAGATTGCTTTAACTTATCTTTCTTCCTTTAGTCTCTGAAATTTATTTTAAAAGTAAAATTTCTCACTTCTCTTTTGTTGTACAGCAAAGCACTCTGGCACTCAATTGCTTAACACTTCAACAGAGTCAGATTTACTGAATTGATTCTTCTGGTGGGTCTCTTCTGTGGTCCTTTATGCTGTTGCAGTCTGGGATTAGAGATACTAGATTGTTCATTCGTATGTCAAGAAGAGCAGCGCTTTCTAATGGCTGAGACTTACACTGTGTGATCTCTCATTATTTAGCACTCTAGCCTGACTACTTTCCATGCTTGACCAAAACCTATGCAAGCAGCAGAATAGCTAAATGGATTCTGTGGGCAAAGGGTATTTACTGGGAACCTTATCAGGTTACTGAGTCAGCAGATTTTGATTAAAGAATAATTTTAAGTTGATTTCACATTCATGAGAAATTGTAATGTCTTCTGTGGAGAAAGAAAGAAAAATAAAAGTGGGAACTCCAAGGCTTCTAATTCTTAGATTCTGGAACACACAGAATACAATTTCACATTCTAGTCATCAAAACAGACCACACTGCTGTTTTTTTTAATTCTTTAAAACTAAATTGCTGATTTGATAAATAATAAAATATTTAAAACTGATCTATTTACCTTTACCACAATATCATAGCTATAATTCCATGCAAATCAGAATCATTTTGGTGAACAAAATCAAATTTTTTATTAGACACAGGGATAGTAGCCCTATTAGATAATATTAAAGAAACATAAAGTGACACATTATATCTCATTTAAGTAAAATAGTATTAAAATAGTTATTTCTCTATTAGAAAACTAATTACAAAAAGGACGTTCAATCTAGTCTTAGTAGATTGAAATAAAATTTGGACATAAAATTAATATTTCATTGTTTTTCTGAAAAACATAGATAAAATGTTTCTTATATTTTATTCCACATTAACACATTTTAACATTAATTTAATTTTATGGTAATTGATTATGAATTATGAGTATAGTATTACTACACATATGTAAAGATATTTTATTAATTATAGGGAAGAATAAGCATTAGGAGTCCCTAGAGAAATCCCTTAGAAACTTTTATCTGCAATAAAAAGCTCAAATGATAGAACCTTGCATAACTTGAATGTAACAACAGCAAGAAGAGAAATATTAACAGGCAATGCTTTTGCACTAGGACTTTGCTTAGGAATGCAAATTGCATATTTAAAATAAAATAAGCCTTACAATAAATTATTCAAAAATTCTCACATTAAAGGAGTATATATCAGCAATGCTCTTAGTGAAGGGAAATATTAAAAATTTGAACTTATAATTAAATAACCTGACCAAAACCTATGCAAGCAGCAGAATAGCTAAATGGATTCTGTGGGTAAAAGGTATTTACTGGGAAACTTATTGGGTTACAGAGTCAGCAGATTTTGATCAAAGAATTATTTTAAGTTGATTTCACATTCATGAAAAATTGTAATGTCTTTTGTGAAGAAGGAAAGAAAAATAAGAGAAAATAAATAAGACAATTATTTTGTAACATATAAATATTTTCAAATCTTGTCTTCTGTAATATTTGAGTAGAGTATTGCCAGTGTAGTTTTGCAAATTTAGCTGTGTGACTAGGTGCTTCTACCAAAATGTTGTCATAAAAGTTCAATCAATCCCCTTGGTGTCCTTGTCTAAAAGGTGGGTACACAAGGTGGCCACAATGGGGATTTTTGACTTGGATATATTTATGATGAAAGTGCGGTGGATTTAATCTGCTTATAGATACTTCCTAGAGTGGAAACTACAGTGTGAGTGTTTCTCTTAGACTGTCAAAAATAAGACTGTCTTGGATTAATGGATATTGTCTTAATAAGAGCTTTTTATTTTTTTTTCCAAATGGAAAGAAGCAAAAGGGAACTAAAGAAAGCCAAAGAATGTTAGGGTAGTAGATAAATTTTCAAGAAGTTGTATACAAATTAAGGCTACTTTCTTGCTTTGTCCTTTTCTTGTTTATGTGTGTGTATGTGTGTGTGTAAATGTTCACATTTACATATACACATATGTATAAATATTTTCATTATACTTAGATGATAGAATCAAGTTAAGTAAAAATAAAACTATTTTATTCAAACTAGACTTAATTCAGTTATTAAAGTGATTCTATATTTACCATTCTAAAAATATTGTAATAAATTCCAAACAGAAAATAACTGTAAAGGTTGGAAAAAATACACAAAGCAATTTTTGGAAGATATTAGAATCTACTAAGTTAGGACAGAATGGGTGAAAATCCCACAGATAAAGAACACACAAGAAAATGAGCCTCAGATCCACCTTTGCTATATCCCTTAGTTTATATGCTAATTCACAGTGAAGAGAAGAAAGGCTCAGGATAAACCCAAGGACAGTGATTTGTAGGGATCTTGCTGAGATGTTAAAACAGAGTTGGAATCTGTGCTGTCCACAAGATTAAGTCCTGAAATGCAAATTTAGTAGGACTAAAATTCATAATGCTATATTCCTTGCACACATTTCTCATACCCTAACTCTCAGTGTTCATGGTGAGATGCCCAGACCCAAAGCAAACAAACAAACAAAAAAAAAAACATAAAAAACAAAAAAAAACAATCTTGGTGGCTGACAAGCTGACAAAGATTTCTCTCTCTTTTAGAGAAAAAAGTCTGAGTTTCAAACTCAAAAATTGGAGGTTAATTCTCAGACTTTAATTGACACCCAAGAAAGTTAATCTTAGGGGCTTGTCGATTAGTGATCACATATGGGCACAAAACAATCTGGATCAATTTTATAATTATATTTGATCAGGTCATCAATTATATAATCTATGAAATAATTACAAAATATTCTATACATAATTATATGATAAAATAATTTTAACAGAATTATAGAAAAGGTAAAAAGCTATGGGGCTTACTTTATTTTTTTTAAAGATTTATTTATTTATGCACACATGTGCTGGGGTACAAGCCAGAGATGCAGGGGATGAGAGGATTCACCAGATCAGAGTAGGGAACAGAACAGGCAAACTGAATGAAATACACTGCTGAGGGGAGCAGCAGATGAGTCAGGAGAGGTCTGCTGCACCATATGGGTTGCTCCCTGGCTGGCTGGGGATCGAACTTGTGCTACAGAGCCCTCAAATTGCTTCATAGTGCGGGTGCTTAACCCCTTGTGCCACCAGGGATGCCCTGTGGGACTTACTTTATTATTTATCTGCTTAACTGTAATTCAGATTCCTATTCAAGGCAAGTAATGGAAAATTACAAAATAGCAAAAAGTACCGTTCAGAGAAAAGTTACTGTGCTTTTTTGCTGAAAAATTATTCTATGGACTTTGAAACAATTCAAACATTGTATATAAGCATTGCGGTCTACTCTCTATTACAAACTCAATTTTTATACCAAAATCATCATGAAATGAAGTTCTAGATATAATTATGTTGACATAAGCAGTATAAAAATCATAGGACTATCTAATGCTGCCATAAAAATTAGCTTCAAAAATGCTTACACAAGTAAAATAAAAATGACTATTCAAAAAAATAAATGACCCAGAATCTAGGAAAGTTATCTCAGAATATGAAATAACATTTATATCTAAAATTAATTTTCAACTATTGATTATCTCTGAGAAAGTGGAACTGGAAGTTCATCCAAAATATACTACACTAGCAATGCCCACAGTTATTATGCCAATATTTAAAGTTTTTCTACTACCACCAAATATTTTTTAAAGAGTACTTAACATTGCAAAATGGAATATAATTACTCTCTTGTGTTATAGTGTAAAGTTACTTGATCAAATTACCAATATATAAAAAGGTGCATTTAATAATGCAAAAGTGTGAAAGTGTTTAAAATAGTTGTAATATAAGCAGGTAAAATAATGCATGTTATTATATTATAATTATCCTTTATCTAACCATAATTTATACATAACATGAGAAACAATATGCAGTAGAAAAGGTGAAAAATTTACATCATGGGTTTGTGTTTCAAAACAAATTAAATAAATTAACATTCATAACTGTGAAAGAAGTAAGGGTGAATTAACTCTATAAAAATACCAATGTAAAAGTACAGAATGTTCATGATGGAATAATAAAAGACATGATATTTGAAATTAGGTCCTTAGAGCATTGTGATCTGCAGATTGCTTGTTCAAGGAGAGCTGCAAGATAAGTGCAAAAAGTGAAAATAGGTGTTTAAGATAGCACATTGCAGTGATGCTATTTTGTATATTATGAAAGTATCACATTTTAAAAAATGTTCATCACAGAGAACTTGGGAAGACTGTGATATCACCAAATTGACAGCAAGTGCAGAAAAAGGACAAAAATAATGGGTGAAATGAAAAATGGTTTGAATACTATTACTACTAAAATTATGTATTACTGCTTTTGCAATATGAAGTTATTGTGCTGAGAAATTTATGCAAGATTATAATTTATTTTATTCTCAGTGCTATAAATTAGAAAATCATAATAATAAGTATTAAATAATAACTAGTATTATTATTATTTACAGATATGAACTTAGATTCCAAAATATTAAATAATTCACCTGAGGTCTCAGAGGAAATGTGTAAGTATTAGGAACGTGAATCCAGATCTAAATAAAAATCTGGTAATTTACTACTCTTCTATTATAGTTCTTTCCCAAAAGCAAAACAAAAATGATCAAAACATCTCAGATGATATTTCTAAATACAATATTAGCAACTACAGAGCTTTACACAATCTTTTCTATAGTCAGAATGTCCTCAAATATAACATAAAGAGGAAGATAAGTCAAAGTGTATTATTTCTTCAATTTCCACTATATGTCAGATAATGAATCAGATGCTTTCATGAATATGACTTACCTTAACAAGTCCCTAGCTATACACCCAATGTAATTGTTTAGGAAAGCATTTTTGGCACAAATTAATCTGTCTGTAGGTCATTGTGTGTCTAACAAATAGTCGACAGTCTACTTCTCCAAATTTGACAAAGGATTCCTTCGATGAAATAAATTAAATCTGATAGTGTGGAGTTGGGCTTGTTGAAATCAGAATATATTCATCAGAGGTATAAAGAAAATGCAAACATTTAACAGGTAACTTGCAAGATGTTCGACTTTCCTGCCTTCAGAACCATGAGAAAACAAGTTTTGTTGTTTGCACCACCCAGTTTATTATATTCTGTTACAGCAGCCCAAACTGACTAACATAATTCCAAATGCCATTTTTCAACATTATCCAAAGTGTTCCAAAAATCTTATGCAACATAGATGGTATTTGCTTTTTTAATCTTAAAATCAATTCTTTAGTTATATGAAAATTGCATCTTTTTCTTTTAGTAATGAAACACTTCTTTTTTATACAACTCAATCCTAAGAGATCTCTATCCAAGCAGGAATTTAGAACAAACACTGATATTTTAATATCTTTTTTCTCTTAGCCAATATAAGGAAAAATCCTCTTGATAATCTCATTATTTGATCCATAATCTTCAACAGATGTGCTATTGACTTTTCAGCAATAAAATTTCTTTGTGTACTATATAGTTCTAAGCATTCCAGGCATTCTAACTTATCTGAATGTTTTCCCTAGAAAGATACCAATATTGCAGTTTGCACACCCTGTGACTTGGACCACAAAATATTTCCTCCATTTCCAGTATGTCTTTCCAAACATTCCTTAGGTTTAAGTGTCATGGTTTCACACTCATAACTCGGGGTTGCTCATATAGAAAAGAGCTTAAAAATGTCACATCACTAAATATTCTTTTTCAGTTATGAAAAGTTGTTGTAGTTTTTCTTGAATATTAGGAAAATAAACCAGAGTTCTCTTAAGTTCTGAGAACTCAAGTTCTGAGAAAAGAGAACCATATTTAAAACTGTCAAATTTATCATGAATAGATTCTAAAGAATTTTAACTTTGCTCATATGTAAATATTCAATGTTTAATATTTAAATATTAATTTTTAAAACATTAAATATTTTAAATATTAAAAGCGGTTTTCCTTAGAATGTAGTATTTTTGATGATTTTTATATCATAAATAGTCTCTTCACAAATGAATATGTGTCTGGATGATGTTTATATTGACTCATGGTCTTCCCAACTTGAAGAATATGTCCTTAAACATTAGGAACCGAGTAATTTTGGCAAGCTAATCTCTAAGTATGATTGTATAACATATACAGGCCATAAAAAGGTATAATTCTTATCATAAAATATCACAAAAACTGTAACTTACTGTAAGATTCTTGAAGTAATAATTTTAAGCGTATAAATCATGTAATTATCAAGAAATGTCCCTAATGTATGGTGTTCAAAATATGTAATTCTAATAGTTTTTTCAATATATTAATAAAAATTCACATAGATTTGTTTATTATATTACATAGTGTTATGTACATATCTTAGGTACATTAACAGATACATAAGCTCTAGAACAAAAAAATTTTTTTTCTTATTTTGACATGTGACTAAATAAGAAGATTAAAAAGAGAGAACAATATGTTTGTGTGGTTTTTTAAATCAGGTGTGGGAATAACTTACACAGATCTGAATTAATTATAACCCCCGAAGTGATATCAAGCTAGGTAACAATAGCAAACCAATTCAAGTGGCTCATAGTCTTTGACAACTATAATAAAACATACCAAAAATAAGCTGTGTAGAGAATTACTTATGCCTAGGAAAATAGTTTTTGTTGTATCTTCAATAAAAGAACTGTACCACAGAGACACTACTCATTGTGATTATAATGTAATGTTTTATGTTAACTGTGTGTAAAGACAATTTAGAGGAGGAATTCAATTCAATGTCTGGAATTTCAGTGTATATGCTTATAAAGTAAAATGCAAACTATAAGAAATATGAGATTAAATGTTTTATAGCAATTATTTTATAAATCAAATAATTATGTGAAAGCCTAGTTATTTGTTACAGATGCATTAAGGTCAATTTCAGATTTATCTATTGTTGTTGACAGAGAAGTTTGCAAAATTTTAATAGTCTAGAAGTTTATCATAAACCGAAGTAATACAAAAGTGAGCAAAAGATATTGAGAGTCCAGGCAGTGTGGAAAACTTGATGACATATTTGAAATAATATGTACAATTTTATGAACTGAATGGCAAGGTCAGAATGAAGATAATGAATGCTTAAGTGCATAGTGTTAAGGAGGAAATTACAGTCATTAATCCCATTCTCTCAAAAAACCA
Organism: Talpa europaea; assembly: GCF_964194135.1. Lineage (NCBI taxonomy): Eukaryota > Metazoa > Chordata > Mammalia > Eulipotyphla > Talpidae > Talpa > Talpa europaea. The sequence continues at coordinate 131,451,162 of NC_140070.1, forward strand.
TGTAGAGGAGAATTTTATTTCCACAAAAGTTATCTCAGGCCTTATAGATATTACATTTCCAAAAGTAAGACAGGATCCAATTGTTAAAGTTGTTGTAGTCCAAAACTATGGTGATTGGCCCAATGATTATTTTCCTAATTTTTTTTTATGTATAAGTAGCTTTGCCCGAAATATAAAATTTCCTAGAATTACTGCTTATGGAAAATGCCAACATCAAAAATCATCCCATAAATCATCTAAAATTACACAGATCAATGCTGGTAGGAGAGGAAGTGAGTATCCTTTATTTTGGATACTAATGTTCAACACTAAAGGATTAACGAGCTTTCCCTAGTGGGGGGGGGGAGGGTTGATGTCAGGTTGACGATGTGCAATAGTCTTCTCAGACACTATATGAAAACTGAAGCTTGTCCCAAGGCAAATATTGCCACAGACCATGCTGAAGTAGAGAGACAGGGTCCAGCCTTTGTGAAAGGGGAACACCCACACAGGCTCTCACATTTCCAAGAAACCAAACATTGGTATAGTGATACTGGTATAGATACTCACTAGAGCTACCAGAAGACTAGTTATAGAAAGTGAGGTAATAGGACTTAGTGGGTCTGAACTGGGGATTTATGAGTCCAAAAGTGAGAGAGAAAGGCAAACTAGGGCTGAAATGAGGCTGATCTTGATCAGATTGCTATTCCACTATATTCTTTCATTTAGGACTGTTGGTCATCTCTGGATTTGGTGTCCTAATCAAAACAATAGAAGAGAAGATGCTATAATGACCTGCCTGAGAAGGGGAAATATGGGCAGTTAAGCTCTTACTGCTTTGAGCCTCAAATGAGTGTGCAGCTGAAACAGGTCTGAGCTTACCAGATAAAGAAGTCAGTGTACCGGGCATGGGGAGTGGTGAAGACCGAGGCTGGAAAAATGACACTAGGTAGTGATAGGTGATAAGATGTTGTGGAGCACAGAGATTATCCTCTGAAGGTCATTCTCATTCTCCAGCAATCACCATTCAGCCAGGAACCATCCCTTCTTGGAGAGATTCATAAAATTTATAGTCAAGACCTTCAGTCTCCTAGGAATGTTTAACTTTTGTAGCAATATTTCAAAAAGTGTGGCTTACCCTGATTTAGCTTGACCACTTTTGTTTTCCTGCCAAAACAAACAATCAAACAAAAAACATTACACATTTTCTAAGATTTTCTGGGCGGCACTGCCACGTATCCTGCTGATGGTATTTTTAATAATAGATTGTGCTTGCTTTTAGACATAAATTTATGGACATAGTTTAAACGCTGATATTGTTTACGTTGACTTTATGTTGCTGCCGGTTTACAAATCCTAGAAACAAATTATTTCTGGAAAATACAGGAAACCATATTTTGTGTTTTGTCACCGTTGGGCATGATATTGAATAAAGAATGACAGCTATGCATTTGGGAGGTTGCTTTTACCATATCAAATCACTGTTTTTTCAATTGTCCAAGATCAGTGATTTGATGTTTTTCCTTAGGGCGTCTTAATAATTTTGTGTGGTATATAAACCAGATAAATTAGGTTTCAAAATAATTAAACATATGCTGTGCAAAGTCTGCCTTCCTCCTGCCAGGTATCATGTTCTAAATTGTAACAAATCAAATAATGTCACAAAAATATGAATCTACCTATAAATAATATATGACAAAATTCATAAATAATAAATTCTATCTTATAGTATCTCAAGTTAATGCCAAGTTCAGTTTCTTCTGTGAAATTTGTAATTTATATTTCAGTGAAAAATCACTCTTTCCTAGGTATTTTATAAAAGTCGATCTGTCAAATCCTGTGTGTGAGAGAGTTCAGCCAAGCTCCATAAAATGAAAACAAAGTTAAACAACTTCACAAGAGACAGAAATGGCCTTTTAAGATTCACGGGAGTGTGGCTCCCTGTCTAATCTGAGCAGCCATCATGAGGAGATTGATGTGTGTTGGCTGAGGAGTGTTTCATGAGGCGGCTGTCTGCTCAGTGGTACCAGAATGGGGCTATCTGTCTTCATTGTACTCCATTAACATGCCCCTCAGATCTATCAGGCAAATGTCTACATACCTACTTTATAAATTATTACCAGCGACAGTTAAATATTTCAGAACTTGTTTGGGAATATCACTCACCTTATAGCCCTTAATTTACACACATGCAGGATTTTGAGCAATGTAAGTTCAAGGATTACTTAGAACTATTTTATATTCCTGCTTTAGAGGAGATTCTTCTGGTGGGAATAATCCATTAGGCTTGTAGTTTATTGAAGTAAATCAAAAAAGAGAATGCAAATGATTCACCAACAAGGGCACATTTCCTTTGAGAATTAAGTAGACAGGATTTCTCATCAATAGGACCAGAAGAATGAAGTGGTATTTTGTCCTTTCAAGACAAAATAATTCTAATTGGAAAGAATGCTTTCAAACGGTGCTAATTTGAATTTTTTTAGTAATTACTTTTATTTACCTCATTTGCATTTCCCTTACATACTGATACACAATAGGTATTTTTGTAGTAAAAATCCAGAGTTTTACTTCAATGAAATTTAGTGTGTTAATCATTACAGTCTCAAAATGTTAAGTGTTATTCATGTGGCAGTGATACCAGTGTCCTCCTAAACTATAAATCTAACTTTACATTTAATTGATTTGGGTTGAAACGTAGACAGGGGACAATTATTTTCAATATAATAAAGGAAATTGGAACTGGATAAGGCTAAATGAGTTTCAGTTTTAAAATGTGTTGTGTTTACAAAAATCTGCAAAGGCCTGATGAGACTCAACAAAGAAAATAATCCTGTCAAAAAGTGGGCAGAAGAGCTAAAAAGAAATTTCTCTGAAGAGGAAATGCAAATGGCCAACAGAGATATGAAAAATGTTCAACATCACTTGTAATCAGGGAAATGCAAATCAAAACTACCATGAGATACCATCGTACACCAGTGAGAATGGCACATATTAAAAAAAAACTAGCAACAACAAATGTTGATGAGATTGTGGAGAAAAAGAAACTCTCCTGAACTATTGGTGGGAGTGCAAACTGGTCCAGCCACTATGGAGAGCTGTGTGGAGATTTCTGGACCTACTAAACATAGAGCTTCCATAGGATCCAGCAATTCCACTCCTAGGTATTTACCCAAAGGACACAGAAACATCAATACCAAAGAGCACCTGCACCCCTATGTTTATAGCAGCACTGTTTACAATAGCTAAGCTTTGGAAACAATCCAAATGCCCCAAAATAGATGACTGGATCAAGAAGATGCGGTGCATATACACCATGGGATATTACTCAGCATTCAAAAAAGATAAACACATGCAATTTGCAGCATCATGGGTGGCGCTGGAAGGGATCATGCTCAGCGAAATAAGCCAGAAAGAAAAAGAAAAATACCGGATGGTCTCACTCATAGCAGGAATCTAGAAAACTTAAATAAGGGACCAGGAAAATGAATAACTATAAGAAAGTGAAAATCAAAATCAACAAAATCTATGAACCAGAGACACTCTATAAGGGGTGGGGGCGGGGCGGGGAGGGATTGGTGTCAAAATAAGGGGCTTGCAATTGTATGGGAAATATAAAAATAAAATTTATAAAAATTAAAAAGAAAGTGTTGTGTTTAGTAACCTAAAATTTCCTTTATTGAGCTTTCATTTCCTTGGAAAGCAGAGGTTATTTTTCATTAATCTCCTTTTTTTAGTTGGATGATGGTATGTGACAGAAACAGACATATTAACTTTGAACAGATATTCTTCATGGGTTACAGAAGAGCATTTGGAAGAAAACCAAATCATGAAAGTATCACCAACAAATAATAAAATTTGATTATCACAAGGAAAGCGCAGACCTTGGATAAAATATACTCAGAATATTGTGAACAGGAGGTTTTATGTAAATTATTTTATTTTGTCATATCTTACTAACAGTTCTTTATGGTAGATATTCTTTCATATATTAAAGTTGGAAAAGCAGATTCAGGGAGGTATGTTCAATTAAAAAATACCAAGTTAATGAGAAGAATGAATTAGAATCTCATCCAGTTCTCCCTGATTCCAGTGATAGTAATTGTGTTCCATGTTTTTTGGGTCAAAGAGGAGAAAAAGATTCTCAGAGAGATTCTGGATAAAGATCAGAATTCCCCTTATTTTCACTTTGCCTCTTCCCATTCTTTTTAGATCATTATTAAAATGTATTTGACAAATAATAAACTGCAAATGTTTAAAGTCAAGAAATGATAAATTCTGGTATGTGTATATACAGTAAAAACAGTGAGGATAATGAAAATATTACAAATCTGTAAGCCAAAAAGTTGATCAATTTAGTAATTCCTTCTTGCCTTTTCCTCTTCTCCCCTCACAAAAAGTCCACAGGTATCAATGATCTGCTTTCTATCATTATGTTAAGCTTTTATTTTCTACAAATTTTATACAAATAGATTCTGTGAACCCACCTTTTTGACCTCTTATACTTAGTCTAATAATTTTGGGATTCACTCATGTAGTTTCATATATCAGTAATTTGTTCTTTTGTATTGCTGAGTAATAGTCCCTTGTATGGATATACCACACAATCTGCTTATATACTCACCTAATGGACTTTTGTGTTTCTCTATAGCAATTCCAAATAAGGATATTAATTAATATATATTTGTTCAGTCTTCCTATGACTATACACTTTCTCTTCTGTGAACTGCAATGACTGGAACAGATGTTTAGTTAGTATTAAAAAATGTTTAAGAAATGGCCAAACTTGGCCTCCCTGGTGTCACAAGGGTTAAGCATAGCACTGTGAAGCAATCTGCAGCCTCTGCAACAGGAGTTCCATCCCAGGCCAGGTTGCTGACCCACATGGTGCAGCAGACCTCTCCTGACTCGCCTGCTGCTCCCCTCAGCAGTGTATTTCTGTCGATCTACCTGTTTTGTTCCCCACTCTGTCTCTAGTGAATCCTCTCACCACCCCTACCTCTGGCCTATACCCCAGTTTTTATATGCATAAATAAATCTTTAAAAAAATAGCCAAACTTCCCATTGTGGATCTGCCATTTTAAACTCCCACCCCACTGGTAATGGCTATCCAGCCTCAACAGCATCCTCACCTACACTTGATATGGTCTGTGTTTTATTTGTAATTTTTCAATTGTTTTAAAATATGTTGGTCTATGTTAAAATTTCTTCTCTGTCTCATTGACCCATTTCATTATCTTTCTTTTTCTAGTATGCTGTTTTAACTACTGCATTTCTATAATAAATATTTAGATTAGGAATTTTAAGTGCTCCAACTTTATCTTTTTTAGGGTTATTTTTTCTCATAGGAGAAAAAGATAAATTTGATCCTTCCCTATCAAAACATGAAAACAAATAAATTTTAAATGGCCCAATAAAACTTGAAGGTACAAATGCAATATTTTCTGCATTAAAACCACAGAAACTTGGAAATATTTTGTGAGCTGAACTCATAATTAGACTACTAGTATTTCTCTTGGGCCAAGTAGTTTATTTTTTTATAGCATTTTTTTAAAAAAATATTTATGCATATAAAAACTGGGGTACAGGCCAGAGGTGCAGGGGGTGTGAGAGGATTCACCAGAGACAGAGTGGGGAACAGAACAGGCAGATTGACTGAAGTACACTGCTGAGGGGAGCAGCGGGTGAGTCAGGAGAGGTCTGCTGCACCATGTAGGTAGCTCCCTGGCCGGGGATTGAACTCATGCTGCAGTGGCTGCAGATCGCTTCGTAGGTTGCGTCTTCACCCCTTGCGCCACCAGGGAGGCCCCCCAAGTAGTTGATTTTGAGACAAGAAAAAAAATTCCAAATGTATGATATTCAGTATAGCATTCCCTATTCTCCATGTTTATTAGGATAACTTATTTTAAAGATTTAATCTAGCCTCAGTACAGGAATTATGTAAACTCAAGACTTCGGTCAAGAATAGAACAAAAATCTGAAAAATAATAAAATATTTTATATGTAGAAATATGATTAATTAATTATTTTTAGAAGAGTTGTTTTATTTATTTATGCATTCAAGAACTGGGGTGTAGGCCAGAGGTGCGGTGGGTAAGAGGATTGACCAGAGACTGAGTGGGGAGCAGAACAGGTGGATCTACTAAAATACACTGCTGAACAGAGCAATGGGCAAGACAGGAGAGGTCTGCTGCTCCATGTGGGTCAGCTACCTGGCCTGGGATTGAACTCCTGCCACAGTGGCTGGTGATAGCTTGATAATGATGAGAATTTAACCTCTGCATCACCAGGGATGCCCATTTATTTAGTCTTTAATTTAGAAATGTTACAACATTTTCATTACATTCCTGCATGGTTACTGCCATGCAAAACCTTACTCATAGGGTTATTTTAATAAAAACAAATATGCAATATTATCATGTTTACTAGCAGGCCCCTCTTCAATCAGTGTTATTTCAGTTAAATAAGATGTTAGAGAAACAGAGGGTTCAGACATCCTATCCATATGTTTATGTATAAAAACTTGACAAATCTGTCAGTTGGGTCCTTATCTCCAGAATTCAGTGCATTGAAATATGGGAAAATTATAGGTAACTCTGCAGCCACTGCAGTATGAGTTCAATCCCCGGCCAGGGAGCTACCCATATGGTCAAATGGTCAAATAATTATTTATTTCAACACAGGAGAGAAACCAACAAATATTGGCAAAATAAAAAGGGAAAAAATTTTGATAATGGCCTGGTTATTAGGTTGCATTAGTGATGTTCTTAGTGTTAAAAAAAGAACTTTTTATACTAGCACTGACTTGCATCTATGCGTATTAAAAATTTAATTTTTCTCTATTTGAACTCTCCCTTTTAATTGCTGCTTACAGACTAATCAATATCAGAGAAAATCCTTTAATCTTAATGATCAGATGATCTCATCTTGTCTCTTCATATCCCTCAGCCTTGTTCTGACAATCCGGGCAAAGTTCAACTAGAAGCAATGGACAAAAGAAGTTAATGTGAACTTCATAATCTGAAGATTTGGCTCTTGATATTCAGTAATATATTAAACTTTAAAGCACATATTACAATATTCATTCTTTAAGTATATTTCCTTGTATATGGCTTTCCACTCTATAATTCATGATATAATATATATACATATATGTGTGTGTGTGTGTATATATTTCCAACTTCACCACTTACAAGCTAAGAGTATTGACACATCTCTTAGAGATAAGTACTGGTTATGTCATTTTTGAAATGAATGCTTTAGGAACAGTTTTCCTCTAAGCTTTCTTGGCATTTCATGAGTTTAGAAGGTAGCTTTTTATATGGCAAAGTTGATGCGTTACGTATCTGAAACCACCCACATTCCTTTGCTAAAAAGAGGATTTTAAATAACAGTTGTTCTTAAACATATTTTCAGATGGAACACATAGAATTTATTTTCTTGTCTTCAAACTATTTAAATAAAAGTAAATTGAATCTAAATTCATTGTTTTTCACTTTAAGTCCAGATTTAAATCCTTAATTGATAAATCCTGTTTTAAAAAGCATTTAAAACTTAGAGATTTTTTTTGTATTTTATTTCCTCACAAGCTATAATAGCCAGTTTATAGCCTATACTTTAGACTGTGTAACTTATATCAGAAAAAAATATGCAATGCCTTTTTAGAATTTCATCTCAAAATTAGAAATAAATTGCTTTTCACATATATGAAGGAGTCACTTCTGGTGAAATATAAAGTCTACTATTTTACTTAATTTACATTCATGTTAAACAACGTGATTGTTAAAAAAAATAGAGGTAGACAAAATGTCATTTAGAACAATTTATTAAGGGCATGTATTTACCCTTCTGCCATAAACGTAGGGAATGAAGAAGGGAAAGCAGAAGTTGTGGATGAGAGAGGCAGGTCAGAAAACATAACCCTGCCCTCATACAACATAAAATAAGTGGGCAGAATCATGTAATTCCACCCTATCCTCCACCAAGAATGAAAAACTGGGATAGGAAGTAGATATTTTCAACTAAAATCTAACAAAATGACCAAAAGGACATGTTGATATATACCTACTAGGTCTTCATAAGAAACCAGATCAAGCAGATGTGGTATATATACACAATGGGATATTACTCAGCAATCAAAAAAGATAAACTCATGCAATTTGCAGCAACCTGGATGGAGCAGGAAGGGATCATGCTCCACGAAATAAGCCAGAAAGGAAAAGAAAAAGATGGTCTCACTCATAGCAGGAATTTAGAAAACCTAAATGGGACCAGGAAAAAGAATAATTATAATAAAGTAAAAATCAAAATCAACAAGCAACTATAAAACAGAGACACACTACGGGGGCGTGGTGGGGGAGATGAGGGAGTAGGGTCAAAATAAGGGGGGTGGGAATTGGATGGGGACTATAACCAAGGTGAAAATGCATACATTGTACAATAATGAAAAGTGATGTAAAAATAGATAAAATTTAAAAAAAGAAAAGAAACCAGAGATTTTATTTTTACCATCTTTTAGAGTACCATACTGAGCAAGAGAATGAGACAAAGCCTACTTGAGTGGATATAAATTCATTTGGACTGAGATATTGAATATTTAGTGAGATTTCCTAAAAAAAAAAAAAAAAAAAAAAAGCTAAACCTAAGTTCCTAGGAAGATTACCATACATCACAAAACAAAATATGTTCTTTCTCATGAGCTACGTATAAGTGCTTAGAAAGTAGTCTTCTAATTTTACCTTAGAGAGAAGGACAACCTGGTACCAGATTGCAAGGACTTTAGGGAGCATTAAAAGTTTGGGGCAGAATTTTTCACATGGAAAATGAAATGAAATTGTATGCCACACCAACATGAATGGGAGGCAAGCAAGAAGAAATTAATGAGTATTTATGTAAAAGTCATTTATGTTATTTTCATAATAGAACATGATCCTTAAATTTTTGCATTATATAATTATGTAATAAAATATGATCTAAAATAAATGTTCACAATGTTTTTCTTAAATTCAGAGTGAGATACAAATCAGCATTTTTACAGAGAAGATGATAAATATGGAAAAAAGAAAAATAAATATAATTTACATCCCTAAGTGAGAATCAGAACATTGAAAAAAAAAAGTAATAACTTTTTATAATAGACTATAACTTTTTCTTCATATTCTTTAATTCTAATTATATTTACTTAAGGAAAAAATAGTATTGCTTGCTCGTTTAATGTATAATTATATACGTGTGCATGTATTCTATACTTATCCATAGAAAGAAGATGGGAAGGATATTAACTAAGTACTTATATTAATTTGGTAGATTCAATGCTATAAATATTCATGTTTTATAAAAAAAGTCACACAAAAATAACTTAAACACTTCATATCTTCTCATTGGTTTTTGAGACGGTAATTCGGAAAAGTTTGCATGCTTATTTTTGCTTTAATTTTTAAACTGTACTCACACTGAAGCTTAAATTTGGTCAGAAAATATTTAACAAGAGTTGGGGAACATATTGTCAATTAATCCTTCCCTGCATTTGCAAAAGGACATCACTGTTAGCCAGAAACTAAAGTGAAGATTCTTTTTTTGAGCCCTTACATTTTGTAGAAAACACGAGTGTTTAATGTTTTTTGTGTCACAAAAGTTGCATTGTATTGAAACTAAAAATTCTAGTTTTGATTGTCAACTGGACACATACTTTTTAAAAATACATCTTTTTTTTCTTTATTTGTTTAAGAAAGAGAAAAATAGGCATTAGTAAAAGGATATTTTAAAGTTTTGGGAATTAAATGCAGATGTGCTTCCCAGACAAGCATTAATCTGAAAGATTAAAGGGATATGAGAAGAAAACTGAGGGATAAAAATGCTTCAGTTAGTCCTGAAACTGGGATAGACTTCCATCATATCACTGTTAAGTACCAATGTCCGAGTTGCTGGGGATAACATAAATTATCTCAATAGTTTGCTTCCAGGGGGACAGGTACATTTTTTTCTTTAAATTTATGATGATGAAAATCCAGGTACATCCCAATATTTTATTTCATAGGTCTAATATTCCTAACACACTCATTACTCTTCCTGAAGTGTGTGGGAAAAAGAGCAACAGCTGACGGGTGACATAAAAGTAAACCATGCTGTGTACCAGATGCACGATGTCTTCACTGCTTTTAAAATAGTTCCAAGGTTCGTCCAATTATGTTTTTTGATATAAGTAAACTGAGGTGCAAAGAAGTTAAATTATTTCTCTAATATCACATAACATATGATGGGGATGACATTCTAATTTATTAGAGTAGAAAAACAAGTCCGAGTACTTCTCCATAGCATTTATTAATATTCCTCTTCCACCTCCCCCACTTCTCTCCCTCCCCCCTCCTCTATTGCATTTTTTATATTTACTCATTTTCCTTTATGGTTTTATTTCATCTTTGTATTCATAAAGCAGAGAGGACATATACAAAGGCATGGCATGAAAACAGCCTGTTTACTCTTCCTAGGCTGATGGTATGCATTCAACACTCCTTAGGCCTAAATGTTTGCCACAGACAATTAAGCAGGTGATAGATGAACTCTTGATTTTCCTGGAATGTAAAATAAACTATACTGAGTCTGAAAATACCAACATGCAATATGAATGATGTGTCCTTGCAAACTAGTTTGCATTTCTATCAGCCTCAAACTGGTTCCTATTGTTGAGCCATTGGCATGTCACAATATTGTTTAATTGCCTCAAAGTATATTTTTTGAAAACTGAGCAAAATATACAATTTCAATTTATTGCATTATCATAGTTTGTTCATGAGATCGTAGAACGTAGGAATGAATATATTGCCATGTTAAAAATTATATAAGTATGGCGAATAGGCACACATACTTCAATATATTCCAATATCCTTAAATCATATTCTTAACACTATTAGCTGCTTGCTCAATATTTGTTGACTGAATTCATATATATTTATGCATGCCTTTAAGGTTTGACTTATATTTGGGACAACACTGACCTCTTTCCGTAGTGAAGAAAGAGCTTTCAAAATTAGTTGCAGGGGCCTCCCTGGTGGCGCAAGGGGTTAAGCACTGCACTATGAAGCAATCCGCAGCCTCTGCAGTGCAAGGTCCATCCCCTGCCTGCCAGGGAGCTACCCACATGGTGAAGCAGATCTCTCCTGTCTTGCCTGCTGCTCCCCTAGCAGTGTACTTTGGTCAGTCTGCCTGTTCTGCTCCCCACTCTGTCTCTGGTGAATCCTCTCTCTTCTCCCCACATCTCTGACCTGTACCCCAGCTCTTGTATGCATAAATAAATAAATCTTTAAAAAAAATTAGTCGCTTGCAAAGAATACAAATGTATACGTTTATTTTGGGAAATGCAGTATAACACTAGAAGTTCAGGTAAAAGTAAAAAATATTTAATATATTTTCCACTTTAATTTCATTCACACATATTTATTTCAAAAAGTAAAGAATAGGGAAAAACTAAAAAGTATGCAATGTTGTATATATTTATATTATAAATATTTATTAACCTACATTTATAGATAAAGTTATAAAATGTTCACAGAAAGGAAACATCTAAATTTTCGAGTTATTCTTCTAGAAAGCAGGATTAGAATGAACATTAGCTGTGCTTTTATTTGGAAAACATGTAGTTTGTACGAAAAATTAAATTAAAATATTGACCAAATAAATGACAAAACATTGACCAATGGCTATATCTGTGGTAGTATTCTGTACTTTTTTAAGATACCATTTAGAAATTAAACAAGTTAGAATGTAAAACAAAAGTTCAAGACATGAGAACTAGTACATTAAAAATATGTTTATAGTTTATTATGAAGGTAATTTATAATGGTTAAAAAAACCCTCAAAGATTATAATACTTTCTTGGAAGAATAGTGCTAAAAATTAAGTAGGATTTTTGAGTACTTACATGAGCATTAGGAATATTTTTATGGAATCATGCTAAGCATTTGAAAAAATGTCATCAGGATATGAACATTTGTACTAGAAAATAAAAAAATTCAAATGAGACATGATTTATGAAATAGAAAAAAGTTGTAAGTTATTTAATCTCATAGTCAGAATCACAGGACTCGAGTTGAATAAAAATTTACTTGTGAGGAAGCCATAACTGGTAATTATGCAGAGAGATGAAAAACAAAGTTGATGGCATTAAATTTTATGAGACCCACCGTGCCACTTTGCTATCACTAATTTAAAATTTCAATTTACCAACATACCAACACCATTCATAAAGAATTGTTTTTATGTACTAAGCTTGATTATTGACTAAAATACTGGATCAGTGTTGCTAAGTTGACCAGAGATGAAGCCAGTGGTATAAATCCAAAAATGAAAAATAAATTATCCATCATAGTAGAACTTTGGAGAGAAGACAACACAAAGAAAGAACAGGAAGTACAAAGGACTCAAGAGAGAAAAATGTCTGGTATAAAAACTTCAAGGACGCTGGTGCACCTGAATCATAATGAAAAGTGCAATGGGGAACATTGACAGGAGAGCTGGCTGGTTAGGCAGGAGTCAAATTATATTGATCATGTTATTCAGAATAGGAACATGGTTCAATTTGCAATGTAAACATTAAAATATTTTAAGACAAAAAAGTGACATACTTTGAAGTATGTTTTAAGTTTGATTTAGCTACAAAAAAGAGAGCATAGCGCAGAAAACAATAGAAGACTATAGCAACAATTCAGATGAAAAATTATGATGCCTTGAAATAAGATTTATTTAATAGCCATGGGAAAAGTAGGCAGACTGAAGAGATATTTGGGGACTACAATATGTGAAAGGCAAGTTTGTCCATAATAGTATGCTAAGACGTTCTCTTTATTCATCGATCATGCAACTTTTGAAAACAGCATTACCCATTTGTTCATTCATTCTACAAGTATTTATTGATCAACCATCAGATAGTAGGCAGTTTACATTGGTGATTATCTATCATCTATCTATGTGTCTGTCTATCCATCCATCCATATGTATGTATGTGTAAGTATATGATTTGCTTTTTTCTCATAAAAAGATGTGGTAAGCAAGCACAGAAGAAATTAACATATATATTAAATAAATTAAAAAATGAAAAATGTGTGGGGTGAAAGGGCAAATGTGAAACCAAGTAAGGTTTTACTAATGCTTGACTTGGTTTACCCCCTAGGGGAGGCAGGCAATGGCCAGTCTACAGAATGAAGCAGAATTATAAGAGCAGGATGTCTTGTGTGGATGACATTTGAAGGATGATTATATGAGGTGAAGTTAGCCATGTAGCTATTATGGGGAAGTTGCAATTAAGCAGAGGTACTAGAAAGGGCAAAAAGGCCAAATGACTAAGGACTAGAATTTTAACAACAATTAATCAAAGCAGGCAACCATTGTGCCTGAAGCAGAGAAAATGAGAAGAATAATAGGAGGTAAGAGTGCGCAGTAGAAGGCACCAAGCCCTCTATGCCCTTTTAGGCCATTGCGAAGACAGAAAAAATGGAAAACATTTTGAAAGAGGTCAAATTATTAAACATGTTGAAGATTATATCCAGCTACTCTGTAAAGACTGCATTCAACAAAACAGAGTGAGAAAATAGACAACTAACACAAGGGTATTTAAATAATCAAGGAGAGAAGAGTTGATGTTTTCCCCAAGGTAACAGCTGCGGATATGACATTAAGTGGTAAGTTTAAGAATGTATTTTGAAGATGGAGACAGTAATATTTCCTGATGGATTGAATGAGCAGTGTAAAAAATAAAAGCGTTAAGATAGTGCTACTTATTATCTTTATTGCTATTATTTAGTCTGCCATTAATTCATATTAGAAAATTGGGGAAGTATAAAGACTGTTGGAGGGGCTGAAAAAAAGCAGTTCGACTTTAAATATGTCAAATTAGAGATACCCAACTGAAAAGACCAGAAAGCATTAAGTTAAGCAAGTCTGAAATTTAGACACATTTGAAGATAAAATGTATGGAGACTTTTGCAGGCAGATAAGAGTTAAAGCCATGGAACTTGAGAAAATTAAGAAAATGAGCAAATAGTGCACATACAGGTTCTTGATCATGGATTTAAAGTGGATTTAAAGAGCACTTGACTGTAGCAATAGATAGAAAGTTGGGCAGTCTTGAGAGAAAAGTAGAGCATAAAAAGTTGATGAAAATTACAGTTGTTTCTGGCTATGTTCCTTAGACACTTACAATGTTCCCATTTCATCATTTTCCCAGTGGTACCAACACCCTATCCAAATCCTTTCTCCTCACTAGAATTAATATTGAAATAAGCTTGCTACTCATTCCTGGATCTTGTTTTTCTTTTTTTGATGGAACTTTATCTCTTTTAATTATAAAAAACAAAACAACCAAGCAAATAAATAAACAAATAAACAAAACCTTAGCTCTTACCATTAAAAAGCTACATTGTTTTCTTTTATAATTGAACAAAAGATTATTGAAAGCATTTCAGTGCATAGAAATGGAAGAAAGAGCATTAAATTGTATTAGTTTCATTTTGTTTTTAGTGCTAAAGTTAACTACCCTGTTCTAGATATTTATTTCAGAAGCATTTATTTTAAATATGAGAAATGCCACTGAAAATCTATATCAGTTTTTCATTAAGAGATACAAAGTCCTCTTTTTCGTCATGCTCATTTTATAGAATTTTCAGGATAAAATTCTACCTAAATATTGTAAATTACTACTAAAATTTTTGTTTTTTCCAAAGGCGAGCTCAAGCTTTCTTTCACATATAAATCTTAAAAAACTTGAATGTCTATAAAGTGGGATACTAGCATGGAATTAAACATATCTAGATACTTTAAATCATGACATATTCATGCATTTAATTTCCTCTTCTCTGAATTCACAGTAGGATTATTGCTACCTTATTGGAACACTTTTGTATTAAAAGTTGTGCATCCATTGAATTTACCTCATGTATTAAAATTATATCATTAAATTCCAGGGACTATGCTTTTCACATATTTGAACCATATCTTTTATACACTATTGTGTTCAATATTCGATAAATCTTTTTAAGAAACAGAGAAATGCATATATTTGCACGTGATATCATGGTAGGAAATCATGATGACCCAGCAGTTCCTGGCTATGTCCTAGAAGTGGAATTTCTCCAATTTGTATTATTAATCTTCTGTTGGATTATTTTGTCAGTGGTCATTATATTGAACTGCTCATTCTTGTGCACCAAAATGAACATTTCCTAAATGATTCTTGGTGTGGGCAAGGATGAGTATAGACAAGAGTGGTATAAAGATGTTGAATAAATAGATTATAATTTAAATCCTGTAGAAAACAATGATTTTGAAATTGATAAGTATGATATGCAAAAACATCAAAAAAAAAAGATGCTGTTTGGTAGTGGACCTTATTAATGACAATATCCAGATTTTGATTTGGGTGTTAGTTATAGTATGTGAATATATTTGCAAAATTTATCAAGCAATAAATACCATATGTGCACTTCACTAATTTTTAAAATTTTATTTATTTATTTTCAAGTTTTATTCATTTGGCACTGGTTTACACAGCCATATAATTTGAAGAGTACAATGTCTCATTTTCATAGGTACATGCCTTAATCATCCTTCGGTAACCCTCCAGTGCTACAATCTTATCACCTTCCCCATACCCTTTTTTCCCCGCCCCCCCATCCCTTTTGTTAACCAGTGTATTTTTCATGAAATCTAATTATCATTCTGGCTTTGCAGGTATTTTTCTTTGGTTATTTATATTTCACAAGTGAATGAGATAATCTAGTAACTGTCTTCTTCTTTCTGATTTATTCACTGAGCATAAATATCTGAGAATCCATCCATTTTATCCCAAAAGGCCCTATTTTCATCTTTTTTTTAAAATAGCTTAGTATTATTCCATTGAGCATATGTGACATCCTTTCTTTTTTTTTTTTTTCCCAAACCACTAATCTGACAGTGGACATTTTTCATTCCATTCTTTATTGTGACGAATGCTGTTGTACATAGGAGTGCACAAATCTTTTTGTATTAGTGTCTTCAAATTCTTTGGATTAACACCTAACAGTGGTATTTCTGGATAATATGGCTTTCCATTTTCTTTAGAGGAGCCTCCATATTGCTTTCCATTGAGGCTGCACCAAATTAATTATCACTAACATGGCTGAGTGTTCCTTTTTTCTCCACATCCTCTCCAAAGATACCTTACTGATTTTTAGACTTTACTGATTTATTATATTTAATATGCAAACATAAGCTAAACAACAGCAATAAAAACTGTGATCTGGTTTCCTTTGCAAAAGTTCTTATCAGTAAGCTGGGGGACATAGAATAAATATAACTCTCCGTAGTACAGGTTTGACGTTTTGTTGTTGTTCAGGCTTCTTTGAGGTGTAGTTCTAGCACATGTTCCAGGTTTGGCTTTGACAAAGGTAATCAATCTCTGAAATTTGTTTTGCTTTCTGTAAGATAAGAATAATGAAATTTCTGCACCTCCCTGGTGGTGCAGAGGGTTAAGACACAACCTATGGATCTGCCCACAGCCTCTGCAGCATGAGTTTGATCCCCAGCCAGGGGCCTACCCACATGGTGCAGCAGACCCCCAGCCAGGGAGCTACCCACATGGCGCAGCAGATCTCTCCTGTCTCGCCCACTGCTCCCCTCAGCAGTGTACTTCAGTCAATCTGCCTGTTCTGTTCCCTGCTTTGTCTTTGGTGAATCCTCTCACTACCCCACACCTCTGGCCTGTACTCCAGTTCTTGTATGCATAGATAAATAAATCTTAAAAAAAAAAAAAGAAATGAAATTCCCTACCTCAGAGAGTTGTTGCAACATTTAAATAGTTGACTTCAAGCCTTTACTGGTGTAGGTGACACATTGAAAGAGTATGAAAAAATCTTGCTGCTATCTTTGTCTTCAAATACGAACATTTGGCCAAAAATTGTCAATCATTTAAACATCTAAATAAGAGTTATTTAAAATTAATTGAGATATTCTGACTTGTGGAGTCATTCTCGTGAAAAACAACATAGAATCATAGCATAAAATTGTAATGAAAAATACAATTGATAAAACTTAAAATACCACCTAAAAGCATTAGTCTTCTTGAAGTCAATTTCATAATAATGAAAAGCTGCCAAGACCCATATTTTATTTCACCCTTATCAAATTTCCAATCTTTTCAGTGTTTTTCTTGTCACTCAAAATGATGGAGTTTGAGTTGTACTTTATCAAGTTGGAACACAAGGGCATAATTTCTGTCATCAAGGGAGTCTAGAAGTAAAAGAATCAGTTCACCCTTAATGCTTCATTATTTTCATGGAAAATTACATTCCTCGGGGAACTTGGGTTAGCTAATACATGTTAAGATACTCTATAATAAAACTGAAAAAATAATTAAAGAAAAAATATATTAAATCCTTTTTCAGTTAAGATACAAAAATGAGTTAAAGAAGCACACTTCTTCAAACTAGAGAATATCTCCATAACTCTTTACTGTCCATCACCAGGCAATGAAGTGAAACAAGGTAAAGTGAAATAATTTGAAAAAATTCCTTAGGCATTTGTTAAAAAAATAAGTTTACAGTATTATTTAGTATGCTGAAAAATTATAAAAACCATACCATTTTCTCTTAAATAGTTTGAAAAACAAACTCAAAATATTTTGATAGTTTCAAATATTACATGAATAAGAACTTTAACAATATCAAAATGATTACCAAACTTTCTTTTGTAAAAGATCTTAAAGTTTAATGTGGTTATGAATTATACAGTATTAAAAATGTTCCTTATCACAAAGATAATTTTATCTTTGATTTTTCATATGCATAAGCAAAAAAAATGTACTGTTCAAGAGAGTCAAGGCAAAATTAGAAAATAGACAAATCCAGTCTTTAACAAGAGTTGGGCACATGCACCATTTCTTCTATGTGCTAGACACTGCTTTTTTTTACTGAAAAATTACATACTTTCCTCCTATCATACACCATTAAAATGTGCTCCTCCAAAAAGGATGTGATAAATTTACATATATCAGTTTATCTATTGTTTTTTTCAATAAGGTTTTTTCCTTTTATTAATTATATTTTTTTGAAAGATTGATTGATTGATTTGTGTGGACGAACTGGGGTGGGCTTCCTTGATGGCACAGGGGTTCAAGACAAAGAGCTGTCAAGCTGTCACCAGCCACTGCGACATGAGTTTTATCCCCAGCCAGGGAGCTAACCCACATACGGTACAGCAGACTCTCCTGCCTTGCTGCTGCTTCTCCTCTCATCCGTGTACTTCAGTAGATCCACTTGCTCTGCTCACCACTGTCCTGGTGAATCTATCATCCCCTGCACCTCGGGCCTATACCCCAGTTCTTTTTTATTTTTGAAATTTATTTATTTATGTATACAAGAACTGGCGTACAGGCCAGAGGAGTGAGGTGGTGAGAGGATTCACCAGAGATAGAGTGGGGAACAGCCCAGTTCTTTTCTTAAGAGCTATTTATGCATACAAGAACTGGAGTGTAGGCCCAGGGTGGGGGAGATGAGAGGATTCATAGTGGGGAGCAGAACAGGGGATTTACTGAAATACTTTGATGCAGGGAGAAATGGGCGAGACAGGAGGGTCTGCTGTACCATATGTGGGTTAGCTCCATGGAGGGGGATCAAACTCAGGGCATCATGGTAGACTGTCAGGATGGTAGCACTGAGACTTAACCCCTAGGCCACCAGGAAGTCCCAGTTTATCTATTGTTTAGAGATACATTTCTTTCCCTTAAAGAAATTTATATGTAATAGAGGACTGTATTAACTTGCCATTTCCTAGAATCTGAAAATACCTTAGGAGTCATCACAGCCTTCTGGTTTATTTATTTTAAATTTATAACTTTCAGTCAGTATAAAGAATTATAATAATTAGGTAAAAATATCTAGAATTATAAATATACTAACATTTATATATCAATATATAAAGTATCTTTGGCACTTTTATGACTGTGCTTTCATTAATTATATCAGTTGAAATATAAGTTTTGCAACAACAAAAAATATTCTTAAAATCTTTGATCAGAGCAATGAAGTTTCATTTCTTATTCATTATAATTCATCGTTATAGATTGGTTATAATCTGTCTGGTTATAATGTCTGGTTATAATGTCGCAGATATTCTAGGATGAAGATGACAAAACGGTTTTACTCTGGACATCTTTGAAAAGGGAAAAGTGTGGAAATTCACAAACTGGTATTAAAGCTAATGTGTATCATATGTGTACCCAAAGTCAACATGGTGCATATAAGCAATCCTCCAACATAGTAGGCTGTAAGAAGAAGGAAATCAGGTTTTTTAGAGACAATATTACATCCACCACTGTACTTTAGTATCTGTCCTAACTTGCCCATATAATATTGGTCTCTTCTTGAAATGAGAAGATATAAATGTTTTTAGAAATTCTCCATCATATTTGTGTGACAGGGACAGGAAGGAAAACTGTAATAACACATATGGCACAAAATATGCCTTATGGTATATTAAATAAATTATTGATAGCAACATATTCACCTTGAATTTATGTATATATTGAAATAATTGCCTCTGTTTATTTTAATGTCTAAAATAATTATTCTCTTGGAAGGAATGAATTCTAATGAGAAATAAATAATATTTGTGGGAAACCATATGTTCATATGTGAAGCCGTTTTATAAACTCTTTCTAGAAATCTTTCACACTTCCATATATGTAAATTTCAGAAGTTAGTCAGACATAACTTTTTGAGTTCTCTAGTTTCTGAAACTATAATGAATTACCATAATTACTCATATTATTATTTAACTCTTTTGTGTGTGTTTTCCATGTATTCACAAGAAGTAGATTTCATATACTTGTAAAGAAAAGACCATAGTTTTAAACAGCCCTAAACACAGAATAGGTAAATAACAAATATACTATGAATATGCACATGTGTTTAGTTGTTAAAATTGTAGACTTTGCGTTAAAAAAATCATTTCATACTATGTTTGGCTGAAAATACTAATTAGCCCTATAGAGGAAAAAATAAAGATTATCACTCCTGAAACAACTCAGTTTTTGAAAGATATATATATATATATATTTAAAACTATGAATATTTTAGAGGAGAAAAAATTAAAATAATTTTTCCATGAGAGTTTAATGGGTTGGTGAGGGTTCATTGAAATAGGCCCAGAAAAATGAATTTACTTCAGTTCTACACAATTTAACTGTATGAACTGGAAGAAATCTTCCTTGCTCTATTTTCAGTTTCCTCACTAATAGAATGAAGAGACCAAACGACATTAATTCTACTCTGTTGTCACATATGTATAATCCAATCCTAAACAGCTGAGTAGAAGCTTATCTTTTGGGGTGAAAATGATACACTTTGCTTAATGCAGAAATGCCAACATTTCTTGTTCTAAACATAGAGCAATAGACTTTTTCATTTGTTTTTCAAATGGTCAGGATAAAAATGCCGACACATCTTTCACTTATTCTATGCAAGCAGTACTATCGAAATTGTGTTTTGCAATGATAACTTAATGTGAAATAATAATGTTATAATCCAGTTCTATGATGGGCAGTGTTTTTATGAATACTTATCTTAATTTTATTATATTTTATATAATAACATTATAAGCTACCCATTGAAAACACATGGTGAAAAATTAAATGCTTAATCATAGTTTCTATGTATTTGGGCAAATATATATTTGCAGACTAGAATTGTAAGGAAGTTAAACCCATTAAATTTCCTTTGATACGTGTTATTATCACCTAATTTAACCAGGCCTGTTATTCAGCATACAATTGCATCACAAATTCTACTGTTCTTCTTCTTTCTGTCTTCCAAGAAAAATCCTTTTGGCAACCTCAGTTATTCCTGTCCACATCAGTCCAATAATGAGTCTGTAAACAAGATAATAGAGCATAATGAAAACTTAGGGTGCATATTCACTTGATAGCAAATGATCAGACTTTCTCTCTCAGATACCCATAACCTGAGTGAGGATTTCATGTTATTAGATTTTCTCTGATGATTAAATATCCAATCCCTGAACATCATCTGAATATCCAGACAGAACACTATCCTTTACTTTCACCAATGAAAGGAAAAGTTAGCATTTGTCATATAATAATTTATAAAAACTTAATATTTATTGTAATATACCTGCACTTTCTCATAATTTTCCATATCTTTTATTTTTATTATAATTATGGCTAAGTATAGTAATAAAGAGAATGTGTTCAAATAAAATTAAGAGGAATAGTTTTCTTACTGAAAAAACTGTGTCCTCAAAACCACTTTCTATTTAACTCTATACAACTTCAGAGTTAAATGTTCAAACTACCTTAGAATTAAATAAATTTAAAACAGTTTAGATCAGTTTTTTATAAGAGAAATAAGGTCTTAATATGACCTTGTCAAGCAAAGTAAAATCAGTAAGAACTAAATTTAAAATAAACTTTGGGATGGGGCACGATGATCTATGGTGGAGAACTATGGATTCCTTGATAATGGGCATGGTGTGTGACATACATCTGAAGAGTTATGATCCGTTACCTATGTATCATGTACAGTATTGTATAACTATATTACCTCAATTTAAAAAATATAAAATAAAATAAATTTGCAATATATACATTAACATTTATATCATATAAATTTCATTTTAGCCTACATAGACTTTAGTTAATATAAATGTAAAGTTAAAGTGAAAAACAAGGTACTCAACAAACATACAGAATGAAAGATAAACAGTTCTTAGTTTGTAGAAATTAAAATTGATTCTGTGTCCAATTAACCTGCAACTTGATGAATTCACAACTTGAGGAAATATGCAGCATATTAATTTGTTCTCATTTCCTTTTATTAATGAAGCAGTTTCCAGCTATAAAATGAATCTCTAAAGCTGATTAAAGTATGATTAAATAAGGACATGGTATGGTTTTATTTTTTGTTGGCTTCAAATTGCAAACAATGAACAAATAAATGAATTCAAATAACCTTTCATTTATTTTAATATGTAACTGAATCAAAAGAAAATATAGTTTACTTTGTCATTATATTGATTTGACCATTTTTAATTTTACTTCTGAGGACAATAATTAAACGCACTGCTAAAAACTTGAAAATAGAATACTGTTAAACTATCAGTGAATACAAAAGTATAAACTGTTTTTAAAAAGAAACCAGTAATTAAATCAAATATTCAAATTTCTAAAAGTTAATTTCTTGTAGATAATATCTTATATATAATAATAATACAATATTTTATAGACAATATAGGATGATAGTTATGCATAAATGAGAACTTTGAATAGAATATATTTTGAACATAGAATCAGCAGGATTGAGCCTCCCTGGTGGTCTAGGCATTAAGTCTCAGTATTATTACTACTGTGGCCTGAGTTTGATTTCCAGCCAGGAAGCTAACCCACATATAGCGCAGGAGACCTCTCCTGTCTCATCTGCTGCACCCCTTGTTAGTGTATTTCAGTAATTCTGCCTGTTCTGCTCCCCACTCTGTCTCTGGTGAATCCTCTAACACCCCCAACACCTCTGACCTACATCCCAATTCTTCTATGCAAAACAAAAAATAAACAAAAGAAGAAGGCTCAATAAGGGTATTAAAAAAAAAAAAACAACAGCAGAAT
This sequence comes from Talpa europaea, assembly GCF_964194135.1. Lineage (NCBI taxonomy): Eukaryota > Metazoa > Chordata > Mammalia > Eulipotyphla > Talpidae > Talpa > Talpa europaea. The sequence continues at coordinate 131,473,780 of NC_140070.1, forward strand.
TTGCTAATGTGTGAGATTAGGGTGTTGGAAAAAAGTATAAAAACATTACAGATTTATTTTACATATATGTGTTTATATTATTTTTCTATGTAATACTTTACTTATTTCATCATACTTGTTTTTTTCTTTCAAATTTAGTCTCACATTGATTTAATAAGCATTTGTGATTTTATCTTATTTCATCATTTTTATCTCTTAATCCCAAAGTGATAGTTTGATTCAGACAATAACGTTACTCCTTTCCAAATTACTAGTTATTTTAATTAAAAATATTTCTATCTCTTCACTGTCTTTGTTCCCAAACTATTAATGCCAAAGATACACATTTCAAGTAGAAAATGATCATGTTACCTAACTGGCATCATGGTTTTCCATAAAATAATATTTCCATAAAACAATAAATTCCTAAAACTGTATGCCAGATTTCTGAAAATGTTTGAGCAGTTAGAGCTCAAATAATGTTCAATTCCTTGATCTGTTCTATTGGAGACTAATTCAACGCCTATTTACAACCAGCTTCTCAGGATAATTCCTGCAATTTAGTACATGCATTCACTCTATTGCCTCAGTGGAAAATAATGTCATCACATGCTGCAGTTTTTCTAGTGTACTCCAAGAAGTCTACGTTTTGGTAATATTGCTGAAAATTAAGTAAAATTCTAGTTCTGACTCAGAAAATATCATGCAACGAAGTCATGAGAAAGATAATATGGAAACCTGAAACAAAACACATTAAAATGGTCATAAAAAGAGATAGTCAATTATGACTTCGCAAAAAAAGGCCATTATAAGCTGAAAAGATTATGGATATAAAAAGCTAATTTTCTTCTATTACTAAGGTGTATGATAATTATATTTATGTTATCAAGGGTGATCAGGCAGTGGATATAAATGAGATAAGAAAGGATGAACCAATCTCAGTGTTATCGAATATAGATCTGCCTTCCACAGAAAGGCATCAAAAGAAAGAGCAATGTTGTTATACTACTGTGAAAAGGAAATTATGAAATTTCAAAATTGTGCCAATAGAAGCAAAGAGAACTAGGAAGATGGGTGAAATTGATCACTCTAAGCAGCTGGTTTCCCTAATTCAGTCTGCTCAAAATAAATGTTTATGATAGGAAGTCAGTAGCACATGCAAGTTGCTAATTTATGCATGTGGGAACTAACTCCAAAATTCTTCATCAGAATGTATCTTTTTCAAACTAGTATTCTATGGAAGAAATGTTTTAATTTTTAAATTAATGATTACTAACAACAGGCTGAATATAGTTTAATTATATTTTTCTAACATTGATATTCTCATTAGGCTTTTATAGGCATAAAATGCAGAGAGAGTAACAGTTAATATAAAATCACATATCATGTGAAAGAATTTGAGAATAATAATTTTATTATCATTAAAAATGCAAAACTCATTTGTTGCATTTCACGATTACATTTATAAAAGGTATGCTATTTAAATGTATATGTTTTGATAGTCACTGGTTTATTTTTTAAGTCATAAAAAACCATATTTGAATCCCCAATTATTTTTACTATTGGATGAAACATCAAGACTCACAATAACCATAACAAAAATGGAGAAATCAATACCCATTCTTGTAAATATGAAAATAATTAATTTTTTTGTGTCTTTTTTCCCCCCTCGTTTTTTTTGGTGTAACATTCTTTACAACCTTGCACAGGCTTCAGGTCTTGAGTTTCCCACTTCAGCAACTGTGCAGGTTACTCTTTGCCCAGCACCAACAAACTGACCCCTCTACCTGTTCCAGCAACCCTGCCTCCACTAAGGTCACCACAATTCTATTTTCATAATAAAAGGTTTTGTTTTGCTTTTTGCTGAAGATTTTCGTATCTATTTTCACCAAAAATATTAGTCTGCAATTTTCTGTGTGTGTCTGTCTGTCTCTGTTTGTCAGTGTGCACTGTCCTTGTCTGTTATTGCTGTCAATATTATGCAGATCTCATAAAAAAAAAGATTAGAATGCATGCCCTCTTTTTTGAAATTTTGAAGAATTTGAGAAGAGTGGGTAATAAATCTTTGAATATTTGGTGGAATTCACCAGTGCAGTAAACTGGCCCTGGACTTTAAATTCTTGGGAGGTCTTGAATATTATTTCAATTTCTTTACTTATAATTGTTCTGATCAGATTTCTCTTTCTTCATGATTCAGTCTTGGGAAGTTGTATGTGTTAAGGAATTTATTTATTTCTTGTCAGTTGTCCAATTTCTTGACAAATCAATGTTTATAGTAGTTTCTTAATGATCATTCCTATCTCTGTGGTATCTATTATGTTTTCTCTTTCATTTCTGAATTCATCTGCCTCTTTCTCATTTCTTCTCAATGAATCTAGGCAATGGTTTGTCAATTTTATTTTTTTTAAACACAACTCTTTGTTTCATTGGTCTTTTGTACATATGTATTTTTTGCTTTGTGTTTAATTTATAGCCACGCAGATTTTTATTATTTTCTTCCTTATACTAGTTTTGGATATCATTTGTTCTTTTTCCGGTTTCTTTACTGGAAAATTGGTCTACTTGAATTTTTTGTTTGTTTCTTTACATAAACTGTATTGGTATAATCTTTCCTCTTAATAAGCACAAGCCTTCCCTATTCCATCATCTTGGCTGTATGAAATTTTATAGCTTAAAAGTTAATAACTATTTAAAAAAAGTAAAAAGAGTGGCAACATAGTGTGTTATAAAATATGTAATATCTTGGACCTCCCTGGTGGCCTAGGGGTTAAGTCTCAGCACTATCATTGCTGTGGCCTGGTTTCAATGCCCCACCCAGGGAGATGGCCCACATGGCGCAGCAGACCTCTCCTATTTCACCCACTGCTCCCCTCAGCAGTGTATTTCATTGGATCTGCCTGTTCTGCTCTCACCTCTGTCTCTGGTGAATTCTCTCACTCCCCGCATAAAAAAATAAATCCTTAAAATATATATGTATGTAATATCCTAAAATCATAGCAAAATCTTAAATATCATAAAACCTTCCAAATTATTTCCACAAAAAATGTAACATGGTGTGCAAAACTGATATATATTTCTAGAAGGGTACTTTCCAGTGTGATAATCAATAGTAGTGAACAAGACTGGTGTTGATTATTATATCTTACAGCACAGAAACAGAACATTTCCATCTTCACATAATTTCTATAGGACATACTATTTTAGAAAAGTGTAATATATAAAGCACAACTTCTTTACTTACCAATATTATTATTTTCTATCTGTTCCTTATTAAATATAGGAATAACTGGAATTTTAAAATTAGCTCAACATTTGCTTTTGAAACATAAAATCTATAGCTATTGTGAATGTGATGTGCCACAGAAATGAAATTTCTGCCAACTGAAATGTTTTTTTCTAAGTCAGTTGAGAATAAAAGAGGGTAAAATTAAATCATTATTGATTAAACATCTAGCAGTGAGACTCTCATTACACCTTGTCTCTTAACTACATTAAAACTCAAACCAAGTTATATTTGTGTAACAATGAAGAATGCAATGTAAAGTCAACAAAATGAAGGACTCAAATATGTTAGGATATTAGTTTATTCATTTATATAGGGAAATTTATACTCCTACAAGTTTTGTAGAATTTTGAAATATTTATGCAAGACAGTGATTTCTCAAATAAGACATAATAAACTTCTGTGAATATTTACCATATTTAATTTCTAAACTACATCTTTTAATATCAAATGATTTCAATAATAGGGTAACCACAATCGCAATATGATGTTTCACATATTTCTAACAAATACATGCTATTAACTAAGTTACAAAGTGTCAAACCTGCATTTCAGATTTCTCTGAACTTTTGAGGCAAACACAATTTCAAAAGAATTGTAAAATATCTTGTCAATCTGCAACCATTATCTTGTGTTCCTAATATAATTTATTTCTAACCTCTTGAGTTTAGGTTTCTTGTTTGTCCATTAAACAGCTATGTTATTTTTCACCTGAAGGGCTCCAATAGTTATAGTGTATTTATAGTGAGTATGCATTCAACTAAATTAATAATCCCCAAATTTGTACAGTTCTGGCTTCTAATAGTTGGTCGTTAAATGTTTGTTGAGTGGAATAAAATATCCCTAAGGAGTCTAGAAGATAACATTATCATCGTATTCACCAATATAAAGATGTGTTTTTTTCTCAGTGAGGTGACCTATACTAATCAAAATAGATTACTGTCCCAGAATTTTGTTTTTATCACTGAAATTATAAAAGACCACACACACACACACACACCCGCCCACCCACCCCCAAGAGTTGACAAATACACATCTGTGTTAGTGAATAAAATGCTAACCAGGAAGACAGAAAGAGTTCATTTGGACATCAAGTAACTTTATTTAAAAAAGTATTTCAATAAGTATTTAGATTTCAATTTTCAAGAAGTCATTCACACCATTTAGACAAAAGTTCATAAATATAAAAAATGTAACCAACAATATCTGCCCTTCTGAGTCCACTTTTCGTAAGTACTAAACTACATCATTATTATGAACATTCCTTGAAAACAATAAGATAAACATTACATTTAAAATACACAGGGCAATCTAAAAGCATAATTAAATATTAAGAATTTTATTTATAACTTATTTAGGTAAAAAGATCTTTTCTTAAAATTATACATCTATATTATCTCTAGGTGCTTTTTAAATATAAGCTTTGCTTTTTGAGCAATACTAACTGAATATATGTATATTGCATATCTGAATTGTGACCAACTTTGAAAACAGAATTTTAAGAATTAAAGGTAATTTTGCATGATAAATATTTATATCTCTGAGACTCAAGACTTGTTTTCAATATATATAATTTTGTGACTCCGACCTGATATATAATATCTTTCAGTTGATCTACTGTGTATTTAATTTTGTATTCCATTTTTAAAATGCTATCTGTATGTTAGTTTCTAAATTAGTTTCTATGAAAAGATTGATCTCATAGGCCTTTATCCATTGATTCTTTGAGTGAAGAATTAATTTTATACGTTCAGGAAATTGGAAAATTAGATTCAAAAGTAAGAGTCTGTTAGCCAACACCTAAGTCAAATAGTTTTCTAATGAAAATGATGTTAGAATTAAAATACTGTAATTTAATTTTAAAGGAGTAAAATTACTTTTGGGAATCCTAATAAAATGAATGGCAAAAACTTCTAGATAGTACTTATATATCTAAAATATTATATGCTAATTAAGAAGCTTTGAATAAGGATCAGAATCAACATTTTCATAGGAAATGTGAATATTAATGAATGTTTCTGTTAGTCTTATTCATAAGTGCTAAGTTACAGGAAATGTGATTACTTTTTTTACATTTGATCTTATAGGTAAACACCACATTTTTAAATCCATTACTCTAAATATATTCAACCACTAAAATAGTTTTTTTTTCACTTTTTCTCCCAGACACAGATTGATGTTTTTATCCTCTGTGTAAATCAGCATATCCCTCAACAAGTATTATACCTTATTTTGTGTAGAGTGTGATATTAATATTGAAAGCTCTTGGAAATTATTTAAAACTTGTCATTTTCTGCCCTCATTGAGTAATGATTGATGAGGCAATATTTGCAGTGGGTAATAAGTTTTATGATTGAAAGCTATTGAATAAGTAATAGAGTACAAGCAATTCTTATTAAATAATTATCAATTTGAGATTTCCTTATTTTCCCTCTTTCCTGAAAATCTTGAAAAACCCAAGTTATAAAATATTTATGGTTCTTTAAGGAATCAAATTTTCTTTGTTTCATCACGGAATATCTGATAGTCCTGTGGCTTCTAGGTTGAGATATTTTTGCTTAGGCCAAGTATCTTAGGTTAACAACAGTAGCAAATTAAGAGTAACAATAATAGTAACAGAAATCAAAGCACATTAGTTTAAATGGGTAAAGAAGTTGCTGGGTTTTTTTTTTTTTCAATTTTTCTTTAATACTATATGTATCCTTATAAAAATTAGCCTTAAGAATGCAAATTTTTTCCTCAAACCTGAATAACTTTGGATCGTTAATCTGTTGAGTCTTACTATTCTGAATTAGAGGAATTCCTGTCATCTAAGAATAAGGGTGCAACATTAAAAATAATTGTGTTGCCTATATCATTTAATGATAAAACTCTAAAAAAACTATCGATAAAGTTTTTTCAAACTTTAAAAAAAGTTTAAATAAATGGAAAATGACATTTAAGATAACTCACAGCCAACATCATTCTTATGGTGAAAAACTGAAAAATTTTCCTCCAAATGTGCTACAAGACAAAAAATGTCTATGTGTACAACTACTATTCAACATTGTATGGAAGTCTTAGCTAGAGAAATTTGGCAAGTGAAAGATATTAAAGGAATCCAAATTGGAAAAGAAGAGGTGGCATGATAATATGCATGATGTAATATGCACAAAAATATCCTAAAAATGCCACTAAAAGTAATAATTTACATAATAAAATCACTGCAGTTAAATAGTAAAGGCACAAATCAATTTATGAAATAGTTGTATTTCTCTATGCAAATAATAAGAGAAACAAATCAAGAAAACAATCCCATTCCTAATCTCAACAAAAAGAAACACCTAGGTGTAAATTTAACATAGGAGGTAAAAAGGACTTTTACAATGAAACCCTTAAAACACTGTTAAAAGAAACAGAATAACATATAAAGAAATGAAAAAAATATTCCCTTCTCTGAATTAGAAGATTTAAATTGTTAAAGTGGCCATGATAGCACAACAATATACAGATACAATGTAACTTCTATGAAGGTTCCAATGACATTCTTCAGAGCAACAGAATGAGCATTACTGAAATTTTTATGAAGGCAGGAAAGACCTCAAGTAGCAAAAAAATCTTGACAAAAAAGAACAGTGGTGGGATTACATTCCCAGACTTCCAATTACAATCCAAAAATACAGTAGTCAAAATAGTATGATTCTGAAACAAAAAACAACACATAAACCAGCAGAATGGTATTGAGAACCCAGAAATAAACTTTACATCTGTGGACAGTTCATCTGTGACAAAAGAGCCACAGTATTTACTGGAGAAAGGAGAGTCTCTTCAACATTGGTGTTGGGAAAATTGGACAGTCACATGCAAAAGAAAGAAACTAGATTACTACCAAGGCAAAACACTTATATCATTTATTGGTCAAGTACTTATAACAAATAACAAGTTAAATTGTTAGTATCTATGCTCTGCTCCCCGCTCTGGCTCTGGTGAATTCTCTCACCCTCCCGCGCTTCTGACTGTACCCAGTGCATGTATAAACAAAACAAACCAGCAAACAAATAAATAAAAGCATGCCTCTATAAAAAAAAAAATAAAAAAAAAAATAAAAAAAATAAATTGTTAGTATCTAAAATCAGTAATTCCTAGCAGGGAGGTCAATTAATGAATTTAAGCTTTGTATAAATTTAAGATTATCTAAGAATATCATAAGAATGTCATAAGCATGTGTATATGTGTGTGGGGGCCAATCTGAAACACAATAGATATATAACTGAAAGAGTTTGTACTTAAATCTTTAGTATGAGCAAAGTATAATAGATAAGAATATTATAAATATAAATGAAGAAACAAAGATTAAAAGGAGGAGGGATTTGTTCAGCTTTTAAAAAATGTAAGCAATCGCTGTCATTCAAATTCAAAAGAATGATATTGGTAAAGGAGAAAATTCTGTTTACAGGCATCAAAGATGACAGTATAAACAAAAATAATTAACAGTGAAAACAAAGGAGAGTGCTTATCATTGTTTCTCAAATAGATACCAGCAAATACAATTAGATATGAGGAATTCTTATGATGAGTTTTAATTTAATGTTCCTACACATCTCAACAAATTAAAATTCGAAATGAAATTCGAAATGAAACTCTGGAATTTCATTTCGAATTTTAATTTGTTGAGATGTGTAGGAACATTAAATTAAAACTCATCATAAGAAATCCTCATATATAATAGTATTTGCTGGTATCTATTTGAGAAACAATGACAAGCACTCTCCTTTGTTTTCACTGTTAATTATTTTTGTTTATACTGTCATCTTTGATGCCTGTAAATAGAATTTTCTCCTTTACCAATATCATTCTTTTGAATTTGAATGACAGTGATTGCTTACATTTTTTAAAAGCTGAACAAATCCCTCCTCCTTTTAATCTTTTTTATGTTTCTTCATTTATATTTATAATATTCTTATCTATTATACTTTGCTCATACTAAAGATTTAAGTACAAACTCTATCAGTTAAAAAAACTAGCAACAACAAATGTTGGCGAGGTTGTGGAGAAAAAGGAACTCGCCTGCACTGTTGGTGGGAGTGCAAACTGGTCCAACCACTATGGAGAGCTGTGTGGAGATTTCTGGACCTACTAAACATAGAGCTTCCATATGATCCAGCAATTCCACTCCTAGGTATTTACCCAAAGGACACAGAAACATCCATTCCAAAGAACACCTGCACCCCTATGTTTATAGCAGCACTGTTTACAATAGGTAAGCTTTGGAAACAGCCCAAATGCCCAAAAATAGATGACTGGAAGAAGATGTGGTACATATATACCATGGAATATTACTCAGCATTCAAAAAAGATAAACACATGCAATTTGCAGCAACATGGATGGCGCTGGAAGGGATCATGCTCAGAGAAATAAGCCAGAAAGAAAAAGAAAAATACTGGATGGTCTCACTCATAGCAGGAATCTAGAACATTTAAATAAGGGACCAGGAAAATGACTAACTATAAGAAAGTAAAAATCAAAATCAACAAACAACTATGAACCAGAGACACTCTGTGGGGGTTGGGGGGCAGGAAGGGAGGTATTGGGGTCAGAATGGGGGGGTTGCAATTGTATGGGGAATATAAAAATAAAATTTATTATTTAACCCTTTGCACTCCGCTGTCCCCTCTCAGGGGACATCGGAATTCTAGCATATCACTTGGATGTCCCCTCTCAGGGGACATTGCAATTTATTAGTAATTACAGGGAATTGAGGTTATTTCAACGCAACTTTTTGAGACATGCATGTTTCCCTGAAGTTTTATCTTGAAATGGCACAAGAAATGAAATCAAAATATCGTAAAATGGTCCGGAGTGCAAAGGGTTAAAAAATATAAAAAAATAAAATTTGAAATGGATATAGAAGTTTAAAACCTCCATAATACAGTGTGAAATGTCAGGAGTTGTAAACAAATATCCTACATAAAAAATACTGCTTTTTAATAGACCCAAGTGATCTAATTGCCTACAACTATTTAAAATAAAAAAAATCAAATAACCTTTCATTTGAACCCAATAATGATCTTAGAATGACTTCAAAACTACTAATTCTCCCATAAAAGATCTTTATATTGAATATAGTTTAAAGATCATACATCCTATTGAATTATGGAACAGTGATCTCCAAGTGACATGCAATACCTGTAATAGATAAGTTAGAAACTATTTCTAATAGTTTATAATCTTACTTTTAAGAAACTTCATGAAAAATAGTGAAGAAATGTGTTTTGAGTTTGGCACTGGCAAAGAATTAGATTTATGGATTGATTTCAGATATAAAAAAAAAACCCGAATTACCTGGAGCATGGGGAGATTAATTAATGTCCACAAAGTTTACATAGAAACCTTCAAATACTGAGGCTGATTACTTATGTTAAAAAACAATAGAAATGCCTTCAGAGTATTGTGGAATATGCAGTTGTTACAATAAGCTATTCCTATGTTAATTATACAATAATATTCTTCAAGAAATAGAGCACATTTTATTTTAATTAGAATACTCTTCAAAAATATATTTTCTATGTGCTAATTACAGATTTTAAGTAGAAAGCAAACTCATATATGTTTAATTAAATGTACTGTATTTCCTTGAAGAATTGATTATTAATTGCATGATAATCTAGTATTTATCTACTTTAACCAGTTCTTTTTGGGGAGTTTATCTCAAAGTCACCTCCTGAAATATGAAAAAAAAAATTGATGCTTACATACCCTGACAAAATTTGTTTTATTAATTCATTTTGTACTCAAATATTTTCATATATGAAATTGTTCAAATTATTATAAAGCATCCTTTAATTTTAATTTTAGCATACTATAAACTTTTCATGTAAAGGTGAAAATTAAATCATATTTTTGGTAGTCAGAGTACAATGTCTGGAAAACACTTTAAAAAATAAGAAAACATTCAAACAAACTTTTAAGATGTTACCTTTCAAGTCTGTCAAAGGCCACAACAATGAAGGATCTTAATTACATCTATATATATAGCAACTATTAAATTCAAGGAAAAAGAAAACAAATAAAAAATTAAAGTCATTAAAACAGCATGGATATAACATGTAACATCAGATTTGTTCTCCAAAGTTCAAGCTACAATTAACAAGTTGCAGTCTATCCCCAGAGTAAAGTGTTGAATCCTTCACTTTATGTTTAATCATAACATTAAGTAATTTACTCGTTCAAGTTAGTTTGGGGGCATAATTTTTGTGAGTGTGCATGTCACAAAAGGGAATCCATAAAAGGTTAAAACACCCTTGAAGAGACTGAGGAGACTGATTTAAATTTCAGATCAGAATACTGTGGTGATGGTAGCAGACATAAATGTGAAATATACATATACTGAAAAAAAAAATGATTTCATAGCCTAAGAGTATTCAGTGAATGCTATAAATTCAACCTCTTAAGCATTTTTTAAAGCTTTTTTTTTAAGATTTTATTTATTTGTGTGTAGAAGAACTGGGGTGCAGGCCAGAAGTTTGAGGGGAGGGGAGTAAGAGGATTCGCCAGAGAAAGACAGAGTAGGCAGATCTACTGAAATGCACTGCTAAGGGGAGCAGTGGGCAAGACAGGAGAGGTCTGCTGCACCATGTGGGTCAGCTCCGTGCCTGCAGATGGAACTCAGGCCATTGAAGTGGGCTTTAGAGATGGTAGAGCTGAGACTTAAAGGCTAGGCCACCAGGGAGGCTCCTTGTTTAGCATTTTGTTTCAGTGGTCTCCATAGTTCTCATAAAGATGTATGACCATTTATTTTAAACCCCATTTTGAAGGGAAAAGAGCTAAAATTTACAGTCTATGTAATATTTGTCCATGTATGGTTTGCCACTTCTAAGTTCATAATCCAAGTAATGTGACTATCCCCTGCTTTGCCACATAACAGTTATGCATTTTTTTTTAATCAAGAAAAGGTCCTTTTTGACAAATACCAAATGAAACCAAAGCAAAAACAAATTCTTAGGACAAAATAGGAGTTATAGAAGAAAAGGGGTAGGGTGGTGGGTAAATCAAGAGGAGATCAACTGCAGAGTGGTGGAAGATGGAATCTAGTCTTTTGGTGTTGATAATAATATAGTATATATGGATGTCGTTTCGCCAGCAAGGCAGGGAGCAGGTTCTTTATGATCCAAGCAGATGGGCAAAGGAGAGTCCTGGAGCGCTCAGTGGCTCTCTCAGGCTTTTATTGAGCTTTTTACATCATTTGTAGTGTGGCAACCAGGTACACGGCAGGCAGGGAGACTGGGGGTTCATGACGCTGGCAAGCCTCCCAGCCCCTAGTGAATCTTCACTCTTTGTAGGCTCTCTGGCATGCTCTCATGGTCTCTGCTTCTCTCCTCCTTTGCTCCTCTGCTGGTTCTGTTCTTGTTCTGCTGGCGTCCCCATGATGCCACTCTTGTAAGTCCAGTCTCTCAGCCCAGATGTGCCCACCTATGCGTGCCCACACCCTACTCCAGGTGTCCGCCATCAGGCGTGCATGTAGAACTGCAGCGACCCATCATTAATGCTAATGGTGGGAGGGCAGAAAATCCGGACAATTTCATTTACCCTACAGATGTCTAATTATAATGCTGTGTACCTGAAACATATACAGTGGGATAAACCAGTGTTACTACAAGAAAATGTTAAACAAACAAGCAAATAAATTAAGAAATTCTACTTAAATAGTAAAAGGCCATGTTTAAAAGGCATGTTTGTGTTAATCACCTGTTCTCATTTGAGAGAATCAGTTACTAATAAACATTAAAAAGAAGTATTTTCCCTATTATCTACCTATTTATCTGTCTATCAACGATCTAATTATTCTGGTATATAATGGTCCTATTCCTCTGGAGAACTCTGACTAAATACAGTGTATTGCATTGGTTCTACTTTAAAGTTTATGTTTTAGAAAGAATCTCATATTGACAGCCTGAAGGCCTGGCTTATTAGTCATGTAGTTTAGCAATTTAACCAAAGATAGTTCACACTTTCCTGACCTTCCCAATGTAGTATATAAAACTTAAGCTGGAGGGAACAGCTTTGAAGTCATCTGTCTGATTTTGACTCTGTTTCTCTGCTGCGATTGCAAGCACTCATTTGATGTACAATATAAAATGTTATTTTCTGTGCACTCATGAACAGTAGAAATGGTATTGAAATCTACCACATATTGCTAAAAATCACTTTGAGTTACACTGTTTTTTTCCTTTTCAAAAGGGTATTCTCTTTTACAATATTCTATCATTAAGGATTATAATACATAAAATAAAATGTTTTGCATTTTATACGTTGTGCAATATTTTATGATTTATTACTAAGGACACAAAAGCAGATATTAGTAAGCTGTGTCATGCATGTTTTCTTAGAGGTGAGTGATCAGTTCCTCTATATAGGAATAAAAATGATGGTGTAAACCATTGTTTGTTCAGGTACAACTTCAAAGATTGGTAATAATTAAAGCTGTATTTCCAAAAAATATATAACTTTTTAAAATATTTTGTGGCATATTCCTTTTGTGGATTGGTTACCCTACACAAAGTTCTCTTTTCATGACTTCTTAATTCCTCATAGCTAGCAAATTATATTTGTGTAAAATTATTTAAAGAAAATTGTCAAGGGCCTCTGTGGTGGCACAGGTGGTTGAGGGTTTGATTCCAGGCTGGCCAGGGAGATACCCACATGGCGAGGCAGACCTCTCCTGTCTCGCCTGCTGCTCCCCTCAGCAGTGTATTTCAGTTAGTTTGCCTGTTCTGTTCCCCGCTCTGTCTTGGTGAATCCTCTCACCCTCCCGCACATCTGGCCTGTACCCCAGTTATTGTATTCATAAATAATAAATCTTAAAAAAGAAAAAGAAAATTGTCAAATAATATGAATATTTTAATCTCTAATGATATTACCCAAGTATATATTTTGGAAAAAATATGCATAGCTACAAAAGAATATTAGAGGACAGTGCATGATATATGTAGTTAGTAAACGAAATTACATTGAAAATATTGTATACTTCATTATAATTCCGTTTAATATAAAATTTAAGATATTTTCAATTCATATTTATTACTATTTTCATACTCAAGTTTTATTTAATCACCAAAAAGTCAGAATAGAGTTAATTATGATTTTCATTTTTAATGCTTAATTTATTCATTGCAAAATGGGGAAAATATTTTTTGACTTTCTAAATAAAGGTCTTTAAGAAGAAACCAAATTAAAAACTAATAAAAGTCTAGAACAGTATTCAAATGGCAAGTCTTTATTTAAAACAGATCAAGTGCCTGAATTCAAACTAGAAGTGCTTATTTGACAATCTGTTCACCTGAGCATTCTCAGTAAATTTTATCTCATTTGCAAGAAGACTGACAGGGATTGCTTTTTGTTATGGGACAGCCAGGATGACCTTTGAGTTCTCTTCTTAATTCCAAGGAAGAAAAAAAGAAGACAGACATGTTTGGTCAATTCTGATAACCAAGGGGCCATTTGACATTTTCAGTTAAGAGAGATAGAATTTCTAATGAGAATGCTTGAATAATAACTAATATAAGTGAACTTAGTGGTTTGGAGGTCCTTACAACTCAGCTGTTAAAAGCCACAGACGTGAGTCACAGTAAACTTAGTGAATAAATAGTAAGAAGATAGTAAATAAAATTAGAACTGGGGAAGAAGAGTGGAGAATAGACTGCAACACAACATTTTCAAAGTTTAAATGCCTAAGTCTGAATGTAATTAAACTACTGATAATAATGTTTTACTTAGCAAGAAACAAATGTTAAAGAAAGAGTCCTATCAAAGCAGCTGGATACTCTTTCAGTTACAAGCAAAAATCATAGTTTTAACAGCAGTTCCTTACACTAAATTAATGGATATCCTAATGGCTTTTTTATAGCTATATAAGAAAATAAAACATCTAAAGTTACTTTTTAAAGACGTTTCATATACTGCCCTCTGATGCCCACTCCTGCCTTCTTTTGATGTATGTAAGAATCATCTGTATCAAAATGAAAATTAGTGAGGAAATAATTACAGAAACCTATGATAATATATAATTAAATTGGCTGTGCTGTTTCATAAACACTTTCAGATGTGTTGGTGAAACTGAGTGGAAAAGTCATAGAGCTTTCTGGAAAGCAGCTATGCTAACCACTATACCACCAACTCATCTTCTGTTCTTTCATTTATGTAAGATACTGCCGAGCAATTATCACTGCACCTGTTTAAGATGCAAAATATTTTAATACCTCAACAATATTATTTGTGGTGGCAATGTTGGGGCACTGGTGATAGGCAGGGTATGAAAGTATATATTTGTAGAGATTTGACACTATCACCCCCAGAGCAGATAAAAGATGTAAACCTACTTTACCACAATAAATATAATTTGGAAAAAATTTTAAAAATGAGTGAATGGAAAGCCAAGAACTTTGAAGACAATGTTGTAGGAATTGCATTTAAGGAAGAAAAATATTTTATTTTTATTTCATAAAAAGTAGATCTTTAGCAATTCATTAAATAAGTAGGGTAGTTTGAGCACCAATGATTTGATAGAAAAATATCAGTTATATCCTACTGGTCAGTTTAAGAGTGAAAAAGTTTTGATCTTTAACAAGTTAAATTTAGATAGCTTTTCATTAACCACAAATCCACAAAGCAAAAATTGCAATTTTCTTCTCTAAGTGTTAAAAACATTTAGTATTTACTTGCTACATAAAGTGAAATCAGAGTTTTACACTTTTGTCGTACTCACAGTTACCTGGGGAGAACACGTAGGAACATGCCAGGAAAATAGTGGGACCAGCTACAATAAAAAATGAATGAAATTTTTTTAAAAGATATTTTTAGATCAGATAAAACTGCTCTTCACAGAATTCTAAATTTTTGCTAATAATTTAGGTTGTGCTTTTGCCTTACTATATCTTAGATCTGATATTGCAGGGTATCTATATCACCTATTCTTCATTGTTAAAACTTCAGCTGTTGACTTTGAATTGCTTTACTAAAAATCCATGGAATGAGTAGTTCTTTAAACTTAAATTGCAGTGATGGGTGATTTTTATATCTGTGAAAAATGAAAATCCAGTTTAGATGTAAACATTTTCATCTATTCCACTATTCAACTAAAATCTTAATAAATTTGATTTGGATTATCTTTTATTGAGTGTAATGTTTTATACAACCTCAGTTATAAGTGTGTGTTCTGATATTTATTATGAAAGTAGAATATATTGCCTTAAGTGTCTTGAGTTTTTACCATCAGATTAAGAATGATATAGTCTACATTTTTATAGTTTTTACAATGAGTTAAAGCAAAAGTTAATATCAAAGGCCAAATAAGAACATTTCTTTTCTTCAGTCTAGCTCTTTATGTAGGCAAATAAGCTTTTATAAAACTGTTTCTACTTGTTGAAGATTTTATTATAAATACTGAAATGTAGTTAAGGAAACACATTTTATGTCCTATATTTATACTTCTAAATAATTATGTAAACTATGACAATTTGCTAAGTCCTTATTATTTATTTTAGTTAGCAGATGAAATGGCAAAATTTATATTATCAGACTCTAAGGTAATTTCAGTTTAAACTTTCAAAATGAGATTAAGTGTGGCTATCTATATGTTGCTTATTTATAAAATGTATAATTTAGGTAATATATGATTAACACAAACTGCTCTAAAATTGCATATGTATATCTTATATTCATAGTGCTCTCTTATAATGAGCACTTTCATTTACGTCATTTAGCAACTCTTGCTCTTTGTATTTTCCCTAAATCATCTCATCCCCACTGGTAAAATACCCTGAATGATTATTGTAAAATGATAGATGCTAAGGTGTCTCTTTCCCACTGAGTATAGGCATAACCTGTGGCTTGATTCTAACCAAGAGAATATGGTGAAGTCGAAGGTGATTATAGCTGTAATTAAGGTTCTGAGCTGTTTATTATTTTTTTAAAGATTTATTTATCTATACAAGAACTGGGGTACAGTTAGATGCACCAGAGGGTGAGAGAATTCACCAGAGACAGAGCGGGGAGTGGAACAGGCAGACAGATGGAAGACACTGCTGAGGGGAGCACCGGGCAAGGCAGGAGAGGTCTGCCGCGCCATGTGGGTTTCTCCCTGGCTGGCCGGGAATCGAACCCTCGCTGCAGAGGCTGCGGACAGCTTCACAATGCAGCGCTCAGCCCGCTGCGTCACCAGGGAGGCCCCCTGAATTGGTTTTCTTTGAGTTAATCAATACATATAACCAATGTAGGTCTTACCATAACAGGTGAGTATTTTAAGAGATGGACTAGATTCTCTTCACAATTAGAAATTCAAAGCCACCGAACTTTCACCATTGCTGACTTTGAAGAAGCAAGTTTTGATGAACCTATAACTGCAAGGAAAACTTTTCTGCAAATAACCTAAGATTGTTCAGAAATAGGTCCTTACTCTAGTTAAGTCTCTAGATGAAAATGCAAGTTGACAACTTGATTTCATCCTTTTGAAACCTTAAATATAGAACTCACCTAGGACTTGCTTAGAGTTCTGAGCTATAGAAACAGGTAATTAATGACTCTAATTTTATGTGATTAATTTGTGGGAAATTTGTCATCCAGCAATAGAAAATCAATCAGCCACTGAGTTTACATTTCCAGTGTAAATTTCTTGAACTCCTTGCAGGTATTCCAGATGGCTAGACATTCTACATGAATCAAACTTGGTCTTTCTCAAACTCAATATTTACTGGTTCTTTTCCTTCGAATGTCATGTATAGTTAATTGTATCAAATCAACCAACAAACCCCTTTAGAAATCTAGAATCAGGCAGCCACATAACTGAGTAAAACATCTGGATTCATAACATCTGGATTCATTCTTTTCTTGCCTCTAATCAACCATACCTGCTCCATTAACCCTCAATATTTTTGGGAATATCTAACTGTCCACTCCGTCAAAAAATTCTCTTCAATTCTTCCTTATTTTACTTTTCTTGTCTCAAGCTAGATCATTATTTCTTGCCTGAAGAGATGCCAATCCAAAAATTCCCCATCAGGTGTTTAAAGCATAAGATCACATACACACTAATGTGCTTGTAAAATGTCATACTTTCTTACAATTCTAGGTTAGCTTTTCTGTGGTTCTCTGTCTAAAAAATTCTACAAAATTCAGACAAGAAGATGTTGCTGGTATCATCTATAGTGACATAAATCAGAGCTACACACTCATTCCAGTTCTGTATCCCTTTGGACTTTTGTTTATGCTTTTTATAATACATATATATATATATATTACAAATTGTGTTGATATGGTTCTGTCTCTTACTAAATTGCAACCTTCAAGAGCAAAGGATATATCTTAATCTCCTTTGTATTTCAAAATTTACTCTTTGATAAGCATAAATACTTTAGGGCCTCCCCTGGTGGCGCAGGTGGTTGAGTGCAGCTCTGTGAAGCTGTCCACAGCCTCTGCAGCAGTGGTTCCATCCCAGCCAGCCAGCGAGGGTCCCACATGGTGCGGCAGACCTCTCCTGTCTCTCCTGCTGCTCCCCTCAGCAGTGTATTTAGGTGGTCTGCCTGTTCTGTTCCGTGCTCTGTCTCTGGTGAATCCCTTCACTCTCCCATGAATTTGGCCTGTATCCCGGTTCCTGTATGGATAAATAAATAAAATCTTAAAAAAAAAAAACATAAATACTTTATAAACATTTACATGAATAAAGAAATACAAAATTACTCTTAACAGTCACACAGGCATTATCACAACTGAACATAATGACTTTATGTTGATTTACAAAAGATATAAATTTTCTTAATAACCAACTTGACCAGTCTATCTTGAATGGGTTATTCACCAAATTTTCTAATATATAAAGCAAAAGATATGTTCCTTGTATTTATTTTTAATGCTTAGAAGGTTTTGTATGGGCTGGGATAGAATGATTTTTTGGAATTTCTGAAAATATCTACAAAGTCTTACTTCACTTTTGATTTGTTCCTAGCAGCAGTAGTTTAAAAATGTACTTTATTAAAAATAAACATTGTAACATCTAGCTTAAGAAAAATTAAGAAGTTTAATAATCATCATAGCAACATTTCATAAATGAAAATTTCAGCCTTTTTAAAATGGCTTTGAAGAGATTTTATATTTGTTTCCTAAAGTTCATTTGAACTTAAAAATATGTAGCAAAAATACCCAATATAAGGTATAATATTTTATTTTTCCATTTTACCCAATGAGGACTTCCAAAATATTAAATGTGTCAGGTTATATATTTTAAATATAGTACAATCTAAGAAATATCCTGTATTTAGGTCAGATGTTAAGTTGCTAATCATAGCAAATATTATAACAATCTATTACAATTACCTAAATAAACCAGAAAATATGACTTTAGAGATCATAGTGGAATCATGTGGGATCATTCTATATCTAAACAATATCATTATCAACATCTTGTGCTATTTTAATATAGTTATGACAGATGTAATTGGAAAAATTAAATGAGGCATGTGTAAGATCTTTATTTCATAAAACTTAATGATCTCAAAAATAAAAATTGACAAAACTACTTAAATTCTTTGCTCACAGACATCAGATTCTTTTCAGTTCTTTCTTAAACCTACTCCATATAGACTTTTGTTTCCAGTAATTCACTGAACCTCTGTCCTTCTAGGTCAAATATGATATCCACATTTCTATTTCCAGTCCTCTGCTTAACACAGATGAAACACAGGTAAATTCTTCCTTCACAGTAGGTTTTCAGAAGACTGTTGGTCAACAGTCTTGCTTTTCCTCCTAACTAACCAGTGGTTCTTACTCAGACTCTGTTCTTGATTCTTCTCTTTCATCCTTAATATTGGAATTCTCCATGCCACAGAGTATTGGAATCTTCTATTTATCAGCATAAGTGAATCATTTTTCTGATTCATGGCTTTTAATATTCTATGTATTCTGGTAATTTCTTGTATAAATCTCCAGGTCATAATTGTCTCGGAAAATCTAGTCTGCTACATCTTGCCATCAGTTGTACATGTTATAGACATTCAACTCAGCATCCATCCCAAAACTGCTCTATCCTAGAAAAAACTAAACATATAGATTTTATTTATCATTTCATTTATTTAAATTGCATTATTATTTGATTTATTTAAGTATTATTTCATCCACATATTTATTTCATTTATTTAAAATTCCTTATTTCATTAATGGCAACCCCACCTTTCTAACTTCTCAGTAAAAAATCTTTAGTTCCTCCTTACCAATTTTTGCTCCCTCAAATAATGCTTCTAATTTTCCAGGAAATCCTTTTAAAAAATTATGTTCCAAACCCAACACTTCTCACCGCTCCCATGATTGGTTCCCTGATCTAAATCATTAACATCTTTCACTTGGTAGCCTGTAAAAAATGGCACTGAGAGTAATCCTCTTAAGTCAGCTTCTTGCATGACTTGGTCAAAACTCTATAGCAAATTCTACATTCTCATTTATGATTTCATATTTTGCTGTGTATATTAGTCATGGTATTCAATTCCTCTGGCTCCCTTGTTTATCTCAGACATGTTAGATATATCCCCCAACTATGGATTTCTATTGTCAGATCCTTCCCCTGGAATGTATTACCACCACTCTCCACTACCACAAAATCACCGCTGAAGACGTCTTCCTTAATAAGTCTGTATGTGATCATCTTATTTGATGCAAAGTTGTGCATTGTTAAGACTCCCAGTTAACTGGTAACTACTTGCTCTTACTTTGCTCTTTATATTTTTAAACACATCTTCTATGATAGTTAATAATTTCACGTATTTTCTGCTTTTCCACCTTCCCAACCAAAATGTAAGCTGTACATGATGGGGAACTTTGTCTTGTTCTTTAATACTATTCAGTTACCTGGAAGAGTACCTAGGACATAATATGTTAACATAAATTGTTTTATTTATTTACATTTGCCACATTAAATGTTATATATTAAAAATCAACTTGATAAATACCTGAAACAAATTTGAACTATTGAATATATTGAAAAAGAATATATAATTTGTTAACCTTCACAATTTCAATGGAGATAATTAAATATACATTTCAATCCAACTCTTTTCTTGGTCCAACTAAGCTAATGAGAGTTAGTAAAAGGCTAAAAGTTACAAGGAATTTGGATGCCCAAAATGCAGAAATGCCCAATATTTACAATCAAGAGAACAAACATTTGAACTTTCTATATTGGTGACTAGAAAGTCTAAATGTGCTTATGTCTAAATACAGTTTATGTATTTCCCAAGAATTCAAAAATATTCAAAAAGTCAAGTCACCCAGAAATATGAAAGGAGATAAAAACAGAATGATAGGTTAAAAATGTAATTTGACCCCCTCTGCCCACCAGATATACCCAGCATACCCACAAACATTTCTGGAGATAAACCCAGAATTATTGCAAGAAAATATATTTTCCTAAGAAAAGAAATTGACAGATTTCTTTTTGAGGAAACCATACAGCCAAAGGGATAAAACAGTATCTATTAATAGTTGTAGTTTCCTTTTAATAGTTGAAAATTCTCAGTCTAATTTACCTTTACTGAGACTAAATACTTAACCATTCTTTTGTATGCTCATGAAGATTATAGTGTAGTATTGGCTCATTCAAAAATATGATTAATTGTTCAGGATTCACTGTATTTGAAGAATAGGCCCAAATTTGAAAGGCATTGAAAAATAAATAGAAAAATGAATAACCCAAAGCAATTTTCAAAAAAATCCAAGGATAAGAAAATATTCAAATAAAATTCTCTTTTTAAAATTTAGAGTATTTCATCTATGAAAAAAATATAGAAAGGAATAATAAAGGATAAATAGATTCATGGAAATTAAGAATACAATAAAGAAAATTCAATATAAGGATCAGAAGATCAAGGAATTCTCTCATAAGAAATCCTCTATTGAACATGGCGAATTTATAATACAACATAAAACTAAGGCTGCAATGATTTCAATTCACAAAATCCAATGCCCTAAAAATAGGCATTTAGACCTTTAACTTCTATTCTGAAAATACAGAGAGTAATATTTTCAAATGGAAATTTCAGAAAAATTTCTCAAAACAAACGAAAGTATATTATTGTGAAATTCCAAAATAGATTGCTAAAGGGAGAGCTCATGCCTGCAAAAAACCACCAAGACAGTGGGAGATATGTATGCAAAGGATTAGTAAATAGAACAACTTAGAATTTCTCAAGAGTGAAACCAAAGTTTCAGGATCGCAAAAAAAAAAAATACATTCATAATTCTAAGGAAAATCACCTCCAAGAGGAAGAAAAAATGAAATTAATGACCTATTTCCTGTGATGTAAAGTTGAATTACTGTTTTCCAGCACCTGGGATGGAATCATGAAATCTACATCGAAAACAAACAAAAAAATATGTTAGGAATTTGTTCATTCCAGGAAAATAATGAAATTTGTAGGAAAGAAAATATGCCCATCCATAGTTATATTTCAGATAAAACAAACTTGCATTCTCATACAAATGCATTCATGCTTATATAAATCTTGAATATTAATTGCTTTAACTAAAGAATTGATCGGGATATATCAGCATGTAGAGAAAAAGAAGTGCAAGTTAGGGTACAGAATTTGGGGGATATAAGAAATGTTAATGCCTATTTTTACCTGAGGAAGAATATATAAAATTGAAAAAAACTGAACAAGAAAATTTATAGGCATGATATCTTCAAACAGAAAAGCAAATGAGAAAAATAGGAGTTATAGCTTATAAGAGATTAAATTGATTGTTTCTTAGAACTGTGAATCAAGGATTTTCTGCTGCAATATCCTAAATTTTTTGTTTGTTTGTTTTGTGGTAAGCTTTCGGAATAATTAGAATATTTATACTGCATAATATAAAGCTTCAATAAAAATAGTAAAAATATTTTATTATACTTAATTATACCCTATCTCTTGTTGAAAAATAATGTTTATTATCTCTTGGTTTAAGAATCATTATTTTATAAGGTTCATTCCTATTTTCTGTTCTAACTATAGTGCTCAGTTTCTCCCATAGACACTTGAGGTTTAATATAATACCCATATTGTTGGTTTCTAAGAGGCACAAAACCCTAACTTCACAGCTGTGCTACTTACAAAAGTCTGTGATCTAATCCTTATTTGCTAGGTAAACTAAAAAAATGGAAAAGTGTTGAAAGAAAGATTTGATCCACAATAATATTTTAATTATTTCCTTTCTCTAGTGGCCAAGGTGCTTGACTAAGCCTTCGAAACCATTATTAATAGACACATTCATTATTCATGTAGTAACTCAGGGGGGATAGTCAGAAACCTAGAGATAACAAGGAGAGGAATTGAACATAGGAAGAAAATAAATTTTTTTATGGAGTTTGTGTGTACCCAAAATTTGAAAAATATTAATAACATTGAAACAAATTTCCTGCTACTTAAGCATGGGGTATATTTGGAGACTTGTAGGCAGAAAGAACGTTCATTTGGCTGATTACAACAAAGAAAATAAACTCAAAAATGGCATCTCTTCTAAACAAATATAAATTGTGTTGAACAACCCATATTGCCCCACCCCAGTATCCAGGCCTTTTGCTTTGTTTCTTTGCAATACCTTTTCTTTCTGACTCTAAGTTTGCTCATGCAACTTGACTTGATAACATAACAGGGAAGAAAACACAGCCTATCTTTCTCAAATATAGGACTTAAGAGATTTTGAGTGCTTATTCTTGCTCTCTTATGCTTCTGTGACTGCCATGGGAACCTAACAGGTGCAGCCGATTGAAGAATGGCAAGCATGGAATACCAAACAAGGTTATCCTAAATTGTGGAGAACCATCTGATCCCTAGACATAGGAATGAACCCAGCCAAGATAAAGAGATACATTAACACTCCCAGATGACCACATAGTACACATGACGCACAGGCAGGCCACCAAGGGTCTGTGATTGTTTTGGTTGTGGGTTTTTATGGCATTTTTTTTCAGTCCTCCATAGTTGGCCCTAGAGCTTATACCCAAAACTTACGTCATGAATCTTGTAATTATACTTGCAACTTTCCTCTCTTTTCTTGAGAACAGATTCGAATATGTCTGTTAGCATATGTGCAACAAATCTGTTGTTTAGTGCCTGATTTAGAAAGACATGCTCACTGCATGTTTCTTGATAAAATTCAGATTTCATGTCCCACTTTCCTTCTTTCACTTTATGGAGCCTCTTTAGTCCTCTTTATATACTTACAACCAAGTCACTGGATTTTCATTGTGACAATCTCTTTGACCCCAATCATTTTGGTCATCTGTAAGTGACTTCTCCAAGCAAGGACAGATCTGTCTTTTTACCAGAACTAGACATTTGGATGCTGTTTGCCAATGTTCGTTTGTTTGCTTGTTTCCATTTAACCTCATACTGTAGTAGAGCAGACTTCACCATCTTCTGCCATGGCCACAATCCACTATCCTCTGCTCACTCTGGACTCCTCGTTCCTTCTGTTCTCTTCTGTCCCAATTGGCAGAACAGATACACTAGCCGTATTTTTAAGTAGAAGTAGTGGGTGATGCTGACATCCTGATACATGCAGAATGATTTGATATTCCCCTTAACTGCAATAATGAATTAGGCCTGATAGATCACTAATGTAATGGAATTTATTTCTGAAAAACTGTTCAATGAGTAATGTGCATAAAGTTTTTCTGAAGTTGTCATTCTCTAGTGACAATACAAAAAGATCCTAAATAATAAAAATATAAGAATTAAAGTGATCTGCTTCATTCCCAAAATTTGTCTTGCCTTGATAAGAAAAATCCTGATGATATAATTGCATATAGATTAAATAAATTGGGAAGAGGAGATGCTTTTTTAAATATTAGCAGATAAAGAGTATTATCCAGAGACATGATATATGCTTGAAACATTCTGTTTAACAATATTATTAGATAGTAACAATATTACTGGAAATAATTAAAAAAAACTATTCTTAATATCATATTGGTTCTGTCCAAGTAGATGTACTTCAGATATTACTTTTAGAAGCAATTTCTATGGATAGACTTTCAAGAACATACTGTAAGATACTGGAAATATTCTGGAAAATGTCCTCTGTCTGCTTTGGCAGGGAGTACAAGGTCATCTGTTAGACTGGAAACAGTTCTGTAAAGTCTGATGTTGGAGGTAAAGTTAGTATGTTCACTCATACTGGTGGCCAAGGAATCAGATAAAGGTTTAACAATGAGTAACCAGCCTGCACATATCTGTAGGACATTCTTTAGAAAGGAAGAAATTAAATCCTACCTTGCTTTCCTCTGTACACAGTTAGGGTCAACACATTAATAGGTGGGGGATTATTTAGAACTGGAAGTCCCCCTGTAAAGAATTACTACTTTTTTTTTTTTTTCCTGAGTTTCAAGTTGTTGTTGTTGTTGTTTTTTTAAAAGATTTATTTATTTATTTATACAAGCACTGGGTACAGTCAGAAGCGCGGGAGGGTGAGAGAATTCACCAGAGCCAGAGCAGGGAGCAGAGCAGGCAGAAGGACCGAAGTACACTGCTGAGGGGAGCAGTGGGCGGCAGGAGAGGTCTGCGCCATGTGGTATCCCTGCTGGCGCCTGCGGATAGAACCGGTGCTGCAGAGGCTGCAGGCATCTTCACAGCCCAGCACTCAACCGCTGTGCCACTAGGGGAGGCCCAGAATTACTATATTTTTAATATCAATGACTCACTGCCTGTATTATGAACTAAATTCCAATTTGTTTGTTGTAACAGTTCTCAGAGTGAAATCTACTGGAGTTAGATAAACTCTGCCTTCCAAACTTCACTTTGACTATCTAATGAGTATTTGTTCTAACTACCATTGAATCTTTATTTGAAGCTAACACTTCAGTAAAAGGAACAAATAGCAAATTGCTACCAAATATAGGTACTATTAATGATGCACTTAACTTCTGTTCAAAGACACTTTTGAACAGCTTTCGAATGAAAACTCACAAATATATGTCAATAGAAATAAATTAAAATTTATCTTATTATAGTGACTTGCATGTATATGCTAAACAGTCTATAAAAAGTTAATGTGAGTGGGCAGGGGGAGGGGTACCCTGGAAACCCCAAAACCTGCCTGTACTAAATAGGTCCTGCCATCTGCCATATCAACATAAAACATACTCATACCCTAGTGCATAAGACCTTCAGTAGAAAATAACTTTAATACAATACGTGTGTAGTAGAAAGAAGAGAAGGGAAAGAATAGATAAAATAGTTTCCACATAAAACACCCAAAGTTTCCCATCCCCTCATGGGTAAATGCCCAGACATACAGGGTTGGCTCAAATCAGGACCGCTGAGACCCAAAAGCTTGCCACAGCTTAACACACATCTGGTGGAACCATAGGCAGATGAGGCCAGGCAAATCTAGAAGGAAAAGAGAAACTGAAAATCAAGATAAAAGCTGCCATGTCAGCCTCTCCACGGGTCTCTCACCCACGTATGGTTCAAATGTCTCCTTCCATGTCCCCCAAGTCCCTGCTACAAGTTCAAGGCAGAGAAGCAAGAGCAGCTTCTTCACCTGTGTCTGCTCCATGTGCATCCCCCAGGTCTCCTTGCTCCCCTGCTCCCTTCTGCTAGGCTCCTCTGCCTTCCCCTTCCTGCTCAGCCCCACCATTCCTTGGGTGGGGCAGGGAACCTAGATCCTCCCCTTTCCTTGGGGATTACCCTGTCACAGTAACACAGTTTAAGTGAAAAATACTGTTTGCTAAAATAAAATTTATTACTGCTTGTTATCTATTTTTCCTATCTCTCTATCTCAAAGGCAGTTATGATTTAGAGAATGAACAAAGTTCTCCTAAGTTAAATTGCAGATTTATTTTTTAACATGTGGTGCTTTTTTCAAGGGTTGACTGTGTTTTCCCAATAGATGGGTTCCTGAAATGGATAGATATTAAAGTTTATGATAGAAGAGCTAGAGATATGCTTTTCTCTTCTCAATCTGCTTATCCTGAAATGCATCTAGGTTTTCTTCTGCAGATGACTAAACTGTAATCCCCTAGCAATTCATTCTGTTGAATTTTTAAATAAGTTTCTTTCTGCTAGCTCCTTGAGAATGTGTATGTTGCAGAGCAAATGATTCTCATGCTTACCAGAGCATCAGTATACAAAATTCAGGTATCATTTTGAATACCTAATGATTGTCACAAAGCAGGCTAGTATAGAGACGACTAAGAGGAGGGGACAAAAGCCTCCTTACAATTCGTTACTATGCCTAAAAATATGCTTAATTCAAGGCATAATTCTATTCTGTCTTATGACCTCTTCTTTCATAATTATCATTGCACATTTATAAATTATTACTCTCTTTTACCCATTATTATACCAGTAGTACATCATTCTGGGGTGAAATGCCAGAGTATCAAGTGTAAAACCGAATAATTGTGTGTGTGTGTGTGTGTGTGTGTGTGTGTAAGTATTCCTGACTCTTAAAACATTTTTATTATGGAAATGGAGTTATGGTCCAACAAAATGTGGTCTATGGATGAAGTCAGACAGTCATGCCTAGTCCCAGCTGCTAAAAGATAAGAGGTAAATTGTTCATGGGGGTGGCAATTACTCTGCTAATTCCTTTAATTAAAGGCTTTTTCCAATAAATCTCAACCTTTGTGTGGCTCTGCCATGTTTCTATACACATGCTTTAAACTTGCTTTATAGATGGCAAGTTGTAGTCTTTTGTGCACAACAGCTTTTAGTTTTTATGTAATATTTATTGGGTTATCATTAGTAAGGTTAAAAACTAAGCCACCACTCCTTGCCCAGCAGGCAAGTTTAGGAGGCTTGAATAGATAAAGGAATCCACAAGGTGCATTAGATAGATAGATCACCTTGACCATGACCCTCAGAGCTCCAAGAATGTGGAAACAGACACATTCTGTGTCAAAACTAGATTAACACCCAAGACCATATATCCCAGCAAATAACTGGCACAAGCTGGTGCCCCCAAAGCGTATAACAGTGAGCCTCAAGTATGAAAGAGCACCTCAGGCCTTGTGACCTCTCCTGTCTCAGCCCTTGCAGGGTATTTGATAAACCTGCCTTTTCTGCTCTCCACTCTGTCTCTGGTGAATTCCTTCACTCCTGGGACTCTGGCCAACACCTTGATGGTCCCCACAACAGTATTCTCCCCTGTTTTGATTGCCCCTGTTATACTGAAATCTTAAGGTCTGGACAGTCCCACTCAATATTTTCAAATAGAGACAATGAATCATCTTTGAGGTTTACTAAGGAACAATTCAAGTACAAATAAAAGTCATAGTGTTAGGGGGAAGTGTTGGGTATGGCTGGGTTTTGCAGGATTTGGATTCCTAACTTTGGATTAATAGCAAAACCCTTGTACGATGCTCTCAAAGGCCTGGACTCTGAACCTTTGTCTTGGACCTCAGAATGTCAAAAGGCCTTTGAAGAAATAAAAGTAAAGTTGATTTCAGCACCAGCATTAGGGCTTCCAGATCTTAGGAAGCCATTCAAACTTTATGTACATGAGAGACAGGGTGTTGGCCTTGGAGTACTAATCCAATTGTTGGGACCAGAAATGCAGCCCGTTGCATATCTGTCCAAACAATTGGACCACACCACTAAGGGATGGCCTCCATGTTTGCGTGCTGTGGCTGCCACTTGTGACCTCCTACATGAGGCAGAGAAGTTTACATTGGGTCAGCCCATCACTGTGTGTGTGCCACATCAGGTCTTGACATTGCTGGAGCAGAAGGGTGGACTTTGGTTGACTGCCGGGCGAATGGGAAAATATCAAGCAGCTCTGTTAGACAATCCTAATGTGAAGCTGCAGGTTTCTAACTCCCTGAATCCCGCCACACTGCTTCCAAGCAATGCAGATGGACCTGAGGATGACACTTTAATCCACAATTGTTTAGAAACCATAGACACAGTGTATGCCAGCCGACCAGATCTAACTGACCAGCCTCTGCCAGACCCAGAGTGGGAGCTATTTACAGATGGCAGCAGCTTCATGGACCAAGGCCGTCGATGTGCTGGATATGCAGTGGTGACGCTCCAGAACACCGTGGAGGCCAAGGCTCTTCCGGCAGGTACATCAGCGCAAAAAGCTGAATTAATAGCCCTGACCCGTGCATTGGAACTCTCGAAAGGTAAAAGAGTCAATATATTTACCGACTCCAAGTACTCTTTTATGATTCTCCACATGCATGGGGCCATTTGGAAGGAGCGGGGACTTCTTACTGCCAGTAACAAGGATGTCAAACATCCATTAGAAATCCTGGCCCTGTTAAAGGCAGTAGCTTTACCATCAGCTGTTGCCGTGATGCATTGTCCTGGCCACCAAAAGGGTGGGTCTGACATGGCAAAGGGCAACAGGGCAGCCGATCGGGTGGCTAAGGCCGCTGCCCGTTCTGCCCATTCTGCCCTCCAGGGTGCACTCATCCCTCTTGTGGACCTGACTCAGTATGCTCCTGAATACACCGAGCGGGATGAGGAGAGAGCTCGTGCATGGGGATTTACTGAGTTTGATCCCAGCTCTACTTGGAGAGTAAACTCTCATGGGATGATACTCCTCCCGGAGGCCCTGGTATATCCGGTGCTAAAACATCTTCACGAGGGATCTCACTATGGGAGAGATGCCTTATTAGAAACAGTGCGCCCATATTTGAAGGGCCCATATTTACACAAAATAGCACAACGGATCAGCAGAGGTTGTGAATTATGTGCCAGGAATAACCCCAAGACTAACTCCCACCCTAAAGCCATTGGGGTTCAATATCGGGGCAAGTGTCCTTTTGAGGACTGGCAGGTGGACTTCACACAAATGCCTAGAACAACAGGCAATTTCAAATATCTCTTGGTTTTTGTCGACACGTTCTCGGGATGGGTGGAAGCATTTCCCACAAAGACGGAAAAAGCTTCCGAGGTTGCCAAACAGCTACTGAAAGAGATAATTCCTCGCTTTGGGTTGCCGGACTCTATCCAGAGTGATAATGGGCCGGCATTTGTCTCTGACGTCACCCATGCAGTAAGCAGTGCGTTACAGATAAACTGGAAATTGCATGCTGCTTGGAGACCGCAGTCTTCCGGGCAAACAGAAAAGATGAACCACACCTTGAAGAAAACCTTGGCAAAACTGTGCCAAGAAACACAACTTCGTTGGGACCAGGTACTATCCCTTGCCCTCCTCCGCATAAGAGTGGCACCTAGAAGTGGGCTACAATTAAGCCCCTTTGAGATTGTGTTTGGAAGACCTTTTCAGGCCTCAGTTCTGAAAGCCAGTCCGGAAATAACACAAGATTGCCGGATCACGCAATATGTGAAACACATCCAGGAGGTTCTGGCAGTGATTCATAACTTTGCAACCTCAAGGATCTCTATGCCTCCTGATCAACCATTGCATCCCTTCAAACCTGGAGATCAGGTCTTACTGAAGACTTGGCAGAGCGGGGATGCTCAAAACCAGCTGTCAGAAAAATGGACTGGTCCCTATGATGTCTTGTTGAGCACACATACTTCTCTGAAACTTGCAGGCATAAAACCCTGGGTACATCATTCCAGAGTTAAGAAAGCCCCAGGAGGAACTGACCCAGAGACGAAGTCCCACTGGTCTTGTGAACCCATTGAGGACTTGAGGTATTTGTTTAAGAAACAGACAAAAACTTGAATGTTACTGACTTCTTTTCCAGTTATTGTTACAGGATACCCAAGGACTCATTTTTTTTTCCTGAAGAAACCCTGAGAAAACTAACATGCTCTAACCAATCTTCTTCTTTTCAAAGTTTAGGAGACGTGAAATAACATCTAGGATCATGCATATGGTGCCACTATTTTTTTTTACACAGAAAGGTTTTCAATCTTGATTTTGATTTTGTTATTTTTTTAACTTTCTGCTTTTTTTTTTACCTTTGAGATTTTTTTCTCTGCTTTCTTTTTGTTACTTTGGCCAATGAGTGAAACTGCAGTTGCATGAGATATCCCACGCGTGATAAATGGTAACTAATGAGCTCTTTGTGTCTATATGTTGTATGTCTGTATGTCCTTTCCTTGTGTCCTTGTCTTGACCTCAAGTGATTGACTAATTGGTATACATGGTGCCCATAGACGTTGAAAAAAAAAAAAAAAAAAAAAAGAGAGTCTCCAGTTATGAGAAAAAAACTAAAGGTTATGGTTTGATTGTCAACATTGTGCTACTGAACTAAGCCGGTGCCTTCATAGAGATTGAACATTGTTGTTTCTGTTATTTTTCTGATATTTATGGCAAAGCTTCCCAGAAATCTAAATTCAAGTACAAATTTGGTAGCCTGTCATTTGGCTGATGCAAGGAAATTTTGTGGAACCTCAGTAGAGCTCCTGAGACACTCCACAAAGTTTCTCCCTTTCCTCCTGGGAAAGGCATTAGATGAATTTTTTTCTATTTGGATTTTACCTAATGAAGTAAAACTGGAAGGGAAGCATTGTCACTTGGGAAAATGGTAAAACTTTGGTATGTACAAAATGTTAACAGTAGTATCTGGTATGTATGTAAATTGTCAATGGTGATTGTCACCTTGTAATATTATATAATTCAATTGTTTCACATCTACAGAAATTGTTTCTGAAAATATAGGGAGAAAAGGTCTCAACAGATTCCTATTGATGGAACTGTTGAGAGTAAAACTTTTCTACTAAGGACTGAATAGACTTGGACATACGCCTCATATTTACTAAGTTTTCCTTGACATAATAATACTGATGATTTTTTTTGCATTTTGCTCTAAATCCACAAAGTTTTCTTGTTTTGGTGACCAGGATCTGCAGCAAGGTTGTAATTTTTTTTTTCCAACAAAGCTAACTTGTATTTGCATTTTCTCTCCCCTTGATACCAACACAGCATAAAAATAGTGGTAGTAATCTTTTACTACTTATCTCAGAGTCTGTTTTTGTATAACTTCCATAGGGATTTTGTTTAAACTGAAAAAAATTGGACATAAGTTTCATTGTGTGGCTTTGTGTGGAGTTCTTCCAGAAAGTTGAAACAGAGCTGAACCAAGAAGAGGAGAACCTGTTTGCCTTGTTTGTAGGGTTCCAGAGACCTCCAAAGAAGGTGAGGAAGCTTGCCTCCATTGGCAGGACTGGACAACCCGGCCAACGAAAATGCCCTGGTACCCTCGAGAAGAGGAAAGCCCAGGTGGAGTCTGATGAGATTAACTTTGTACCTGAAGCCTACATCGACCGGATGCCAATGGTTCGCTCTGATCCTATATGGAGTATTTCAACAAAGCCAGCTAAAATTGCTGCTTAGTTATTCTGCCCTGTGATTTTATGCAAAAATAGGCAAAATGGTTTAAAAGTAGACTTAATTGCAAACTTTTGCTATGCTGTTAAAGTTTGGGATCAAGGTTGAGAGAATTCATTTTTGCATAAGTTGAACCATTTTAACATTTTTTTTCCTGTGATCTTGACATATCTGCTGTCTTGTTCTGGCTAATGCCTCCAGATGTTTTCTTTCGGCTGGGACTGATGAACTGTTTTTCCAGGAATGGAGGACTTTTGCTTTCCACAATGGACAATACCTGGAGGGATTCGTTTTCTTTCAGACTGGAACCCTGGAAAACTTTCATCTGAGACTGTATCCCAGCATCCATATGTTTGATCTTCATCACCATGGAAATGGTGGCAAAAAGTGAAAGGGGAGAATTGTTAGGGGGAAGTGATGTCCTGAGTTAATCCCATACAGGCTTTGTGGACTCCACCCCCACTCCAGACTAAAACCATCAGGACATTGGGGAAGACAAATCCCATCACCACCAAGGGGAGGGTGGCTGGGACCTGAGGGTGGAGTTGGGCAGCCAGGTTGGATATAAAAAACCAAACACGTGGGCCTAGGGCTCTCTCTCTGGCTCGCGATCACTCGCCTCCCGGCTTCACCGCTCCTGGCTGGCGGCCAGCTCTCAGAGCGCCATTTTGGGGTTCCAGATCGGCGGATCGGGTAGGACTCATTTAAAACTTTGTCTCCCGCTTTTCTCCCAGAGCTGTATATTTCCTCATTTCCCCTTCCCTTGTAAATAAACCTTTTATTAACCTTTCACGTGTGCCTGCAGTAGAGCATTGATAAGTCCTTTTAAGCGCGCGGGTGAGGACCCACAGTCAGGCACCCCGTTTTGTATCGGGGTTGCTCTACAACAATAGCTCAGAAACTAGGCTGTACTGTGAATTATCCCCAGTCTGTAGGGAGATAATTTTAACAGACTAAGATTCCGTAGTTATGCATTCCTTCTCTAGAGATTACTTTCAACAATGAAGCATTCTTGTCTGTAATGGATGTATTGCTGGTCTCTTCCCACAGAGTTACTTTGAGAGATAGTTAATAAAACGTGTACAATGTGCATATTTACTACCTAGTATTGAATTTTGGATCTTGTTTTGTTACTGATATTGTTGTCGTTGTTAACTTTTTGAAGTCTTAGATGTAAATTGTAGCATTATGTCCAATGTCTAATACAAGGTGTGGCAAACACTGCATTTTCAATATATATTTACTTAAGGAATTAACCACTTATTTATATCACTTGACTCTAGTAATAGAGACTTTTAAAAGACTTTGCAAAGCTGACGTGAAGAGAAAATTTCAATTAAATTTAAAGCAATATAATTCTGAATATAA
The DNA here is from genome assembly GCF_964194135.1 of Talpa europaea. Taxonomy (NCBI): domain Eukaryota; kingdom Metazoa; phylum Chordata; class Mammalia; order Eulipotyphla; family Talpidae; genus Talpa; species Talpa europaea. The sequence continues at coordinate 131,506,668 of NC_140070.1, forward strand.
ATACATAGAAGTGCTTATCAGAGTAAAAGGAATGGTGCAGTGTTCAGATACCTTTTTCTTGTCATGTTGAGACACAGGGCAAGCTAGGAATTAGGAGGGGACCTCTAAAGAATTAAGGGAGGCTTCAGAGATAAGGACAACCAAGGAAATGTAACCAATTCCACTGGGAAAAACAAACATCCCAGGACCATGGACAATGTTAACAATGGTCCAGGTTTTCTTCAGGTGATAAGATAAAGTGTAGAGATGCTCACCTGGAGGACTAAACCATAAAGATAAAGCGATAAGCATAGCAAATGGGGAAAGACAGACCTGTTAGATAAGGAATGTGAAGATCCCCCACTCAGTAGCAAATTAAGTGAGGCAGCTGAGAACTAACCAATCACAAAGAGACTGGGGCAGCTTTAGAATAATGAGGGAAAAAAAGGTATATATTCCCTAAGACATGACTCCACTTTGGCTTCCTTGCCCTTCCCAGGCCTTTCCCTGGCCTGGGTGTCCCACTTTATTTCTGTTCTTTTTCTCCTCAATAAACTTTTACTTTCTCTAAACAAACCTGCCTCTTCTCGCTTGCTTGCCTGAGTGTCTGCGAAGTTCCTGCTGCGGCTTTGTGAGACACAAACCCGTGGGGGTCTAGCAGCTGGGGCTCAGCGCTGCCCTGCAGCCTGGGATCTGTTCCTGGCTGGGAGACTAGGCCTGACAATTCCTGTATCAATGTCTAACTGAAAAATAAAGGTTTTGCCTCTACTTATGGTCATTCTGTTATAGAACAGGGAGAGGGGCAGCCCAAACCCCGCAAACCTGCCTATTTTAAATGGGTTCTGCCATCCGCCACATCAACACAAAACATAGGAGACTTTAATGGGAAGGAACTTTAATAAAACTAGGAAACAATACAGGAAAGGCAAAGAATCTAGTTTCTAAATGAAGTACCCAAAGTTACCCGTCCCCTCGTGGGTAAAAGTCCATCCCTAGAGGGGCAGCCAAATGTGTTATAGGACAGGGAGAGGGGCAGCCCAAAACCCCGCAAACCTGCCTGTTCTAAATGGGTTCTGCCATCCGCCACATCAACACAAAACATAGGAGACTTTAATGGGAAGGAACTTTAATAAAACTAGGAAACAATACAGAAAAGGCAAAGAATCTAGTTTCTAAATGAAGTACCCAAAGTTACCCGTCCCCTTGTGGGTAAAAGTCCATCCATATGGGATTGGCCCAGAGCAAGGCCCCAAAGCCTGCCACAAGTCTAAAGCATCTTCCAGTGGGGACCCACAGAAAAGGATCAGAAACTACCAGACAAGCCCGGAAGGAAAAGAGCAAAATCAACATCAAGATAAAAGCTGCCATTGTCACCTCCCCACGGGTCTCAGCCACATCTGTGTCACCCAGTCCACGACCAAAAGACAAGCTTAATTTCTTCACGTGTCTCTAGGCTCCATGCGCCTCCTCCAGGTCTCCTGGCTCCATCCTGCTTCTTCCTTCCTCAGTCTCTTGTGCAGCTTCTCCTCTTCCTGCTCAGCTCCACCCTCCCTTGGGTGGGGCAGGGAACCTCCCCCTTTCCTGGGGACCACCCTGTTACAATTCCATTGCTTACTTTCTTTAAAATATCCCCATATGCTATTTTTTTTTGCCATGTGCTTCCTATTTTATCTGATTTGAAAGTTATAAAAATTATCTTCCAGCATAAGTATTAAAAATCTCTTTTTATTGATATTTCCTAATCAAATTGTTTTAGAATCTTGAAAAAAATCTTTTTACTTTTTAAGTTTTCACTAAAAAAATCATAAACAATGATGTTAAATATAAAGCTAGATATAACTATATTACTCTGGAAGACATTTTAACTTTCTCTAAATGTAAGATAGCAATAATTTTAAGGTTAGTATTTTGACATAATACTCTACACTTTTAAACAATTGTATTGATTTCTTTTATTATTAAATTTCCTCATTCCTGGCCTCCCAAAATAATAGAAATCAGATTTATGTTAGACCAAGAAAGCAAAACTAGAATATTACATTTTGAAACCTACAAATATGTTCAAACACATTAACTGAGATTGACATATAATTGTGAACAGAATAACTCCCTTCTTTTCTCAAGTTAATTCTTCATTTAACTCATTATTCTTGTTAGTGCCCATAAAGTCAAAAGCATAAGTTGTTTAGCTTACATCTGGTATGTGGTTCACATACAAATGTTTTCTTCCAAATAAAAGTTTTGTTGCTTTGGATGTAGTCTTAATGGTAAATAATGGAGAGATAAAGAATTCTAATTCTTACTATCTAATTCCATTTCACTTACAAAATGAAATAAACAAATTCAAATAAAATGCATAGAAAAGAAATAGAAAATGCAGAAGATTCAAAAAATAAAAAAGTCACACTGTCCTCCTATTTTAGTCTTCTAAATTTTAATGGAAGCTCCAGGAAATCAACATAATCCTATTGTCTGCCTCTCTTTAAATGCTAAAACTTTTTATTTTTTTTTGTGGGATCCTCGCCGTAAGTACTAAAACTTATATTTTATAAATGTAAGCATTTCCATTATTTTGAATAATTGACAAAGTTCAAAATAATAGACTTGGGGAGGGAAGAATATATGGAACATGTATATTGTTTTGATTTTATTTGAATAATCTATAAAATCAATTTAAATTGTTAGCTCAATTAGAACCCTTCACAATTATTTGGCAATTTCTCCCTATTCCCAGAAAGAGTCAAAGAAGTCCAAATACTTCTATAAAAACTGATACAGTGAAACCATCACACATATGGTTTTATCAGAACATATTCTCTTTCCGAAGTGAAAATAACCTCCTTTTGAGAATAAAAATCTGAACAGAAATCCCACTCTTGATTATCTGCAAAAGCTACAAAAGCACTTTTGGGCTTATTCAACCATCAGATAGGCAGAATTTTAAGGAGGTCCATTCCTGAAATGTATCTTTATTTCCTGATGTGCTTATTGCCAATGTTATTTTAGCTGTTAGAGTATCTTAAAGACATAAAAGCAGTTGGCTAGATGTTCGAAAGATGATGACTGTAGCCTGCAGCTTACATAAACATATAGGGTCCATGGACATAGTTGCAATAAAGCAGAACATCGAAAACACGGCTTATATAAAACTTAATACACTCAGCCCGGAAGATACTTTTAAACATTTGCTAAAATTACTTTACAAGCAGGCATGTTCACTATAAAATCATCGTAATGGAGAAATAAAGCAGGGGTACAGAATAAAAGGCAAAAAATTCTTCCAAACTATTCCATTTAAGCATCTAAATAACAACTAAGGTTATCTTGATGCCATGTACAGTTTCTTTACATGAAATCTCATTTATAGCTTTCTGGTATAGATAATTATCTTATTAAATTTAATGTTCCCAAAAGCTCTCATGTTTTTGTAATACCTAAACAAGTCTCTGACTTATTTACCTTCTAGATATATCTGCCAGTAAGTTCGCGTTTGTATATAGTGTCTTTTAAGAGGGATTAGTTCTTGTGCCACACCCCACAGTCACACAAGCATGTTTGTTAGCACTTAATTTTACAAAGGATAATCAGACTTATTATTGCTTGTCATTGACTATTATTGCTCAGAAGAAGCCATAGCATTGGGAGAAGAACAATTGTCAAATCAAGTTAGCAGAATTTTGTTAGTTAGGGAATTCGGGTAAGATATAACTATAGACTTGCCTGAAACTGAACTGTCTGAATAGTCTTCCACTGAATTGCTGCTTTCTCAACACTTTCTAAAAAAGAGGGAAAATTTAAGAGGAACAAGACCCTACAGTAACATGAACCCACACTGCACATCCCGTAGGGTTTCTTAGCCACAGGAAATATTCTGGGACAATGGGAAGATGAAGGACCAGTGAATTCTCTTGTTGACCCTATTCTTAATGAGTTTTCACATTCCTCATTGTTTTATTGTATTCCCTACTGCATTCAGCATAAATTGGATTGACCTTAAAATTGTCACTTTTACAGGTAGCGACCATGAAAATGCTCACCTTATTCAATATGCTGCAAATACGCGAATGTGTGTATGTATGTGAATATGTGTGTATAAATACAAATATATTTAATTTTTAAAAATATGATTCACTTCCTTCAAAAATTGTTCATTATATTTCCTATGAAGATACTGGACATTATTTCTGGAAATGGCTTGTAATAAAAATAGAACACATGCCTGATCTTCTACTTCCTATTATCATGTAGAAAGCAACAGAAGGACATTTTCTCATCTCTAACAAAAATAATAAGCTCAGTAGTGTAGACATTTTTAAAGCTCATCAGAAGACTATAGTTGCAAGGCCACATGGTGAAATAAAATCCAAACAGTGAGGGTGATAATTCAAAGAGGTAGGTGGAAAAACAGAACACATAAATCTTACATTAGGCAGTTCTGCAAGGAGCGGAGGTGCCCACCATAGAAATAGGGATTAAAGAGATTTTAACTGGGACCTCTCTGGTGGCGCAAGGGTTTCAGCACAGCACTGTGAAGCTATCCACAGCCACTGCAGCAGAGTTCAATCCCCAGCCGACCAGGGAACAACCCGCATGGCACAGCAGACCTCTCCTGTCTCGCCTGCTGCTCCCCTCAGCAGTGTATTTCGGACGGTGTGCCTGTTCTGTTCCCCACTCTGTGTTTGGTGAATCCTCTCACACACACACCCTCTATCTCCCCTGCACCTGTGGCCTGTGCCCCAGTTCTTGTATGCATAAATAAATAAATCTTTAAAAAAATAAATAAAAATAAGGAGATTTTAACTAACTCGAAGGTGCAGCTTACACGATGGTTTAGAATCCCAGCAAGTTCTCCAAACAAGAGAAGTCTACAACTGTACTACGACTCATTTCTACAGTCCTTTGCCAGTGCTCACAAGGAAGATTAGTGGCAGGGTGAGTGGCCTTCGGGAAAGCCCCACCAAAGTGCAGACTTAAAGGAATTACCAACATAGAAGCAGCCAAACCTAGAGAAATTTCTCTGCACAAGGGTGTAAGTTCATATAGTTGGTTAACTGTCACAGAGGAACAAACAGACATGTAACCAGACACTGCTCCAATATAAGACATAGCCATCTGCTGCTGGGAGAGGAATAGGCACCCTTTTGGCCCCCAGGACTTTGCATTGACTTAGGCAGCACACATCTGCCACTGAGGGAATTGGCCCTAAGATGAGTGAGAGGAAAGGTTGGTTGACAAACCAGCAGACATCTTGAAGAAGACTCACCCCTGAAATTTGCTACATCAATCTTACCATAAACTAAGGCTGAAATAGAAAAGTTGAGCAACCTCTCTACCCAATCCAAGAGTTTTGCACACACACGCGCACACACACACTATAGAACATTCTCTCTCATATAGGAATATATGGAAATCCTTAGTACATTAGCAAATATAATCCAGGAATATTTAAGAAGATAATACTCAGGGATCAAGTTAGATTTTATTCTAGGATTGCATGCTTGATTTAACATGTAATAATTAATGTAATTTGCCATGTTAATCAATTAAAAACAAAATTGTGATCATTTAAATTGATGCAAATAAAACACTTTTGATGACATAAAAGAATAGAAATACCTTGCTCATTTTATAATTGGCATTTACAAAGAAGTTAGAGCTTATAAAATCTTTTAATGCTTTTAGCTTTTTCATTAGTTCTAGGCAAAAGACAAAGATGTACTTTACACACAGCCTTGTACTGCACATCCATGTAGTACATTAAGACAAAAACAAAAACAATGTTGGTTGGAATTAAAAAGTAAATCTTTCTTGGCATATATCTTATGCATAGAAAATCCTAAAAATCTACAAGACACTTACAAGTTTCTTATAAAATTTATCATGCAATTGCCATATAACCCAGTAATACTACTCATGGGTATTTTTCTAAGAGAAGCAAAACCTATGATGAAACAAATCCCTGTCCATGAACATTCATCAGTATAAAAATGAAGCTTTATTAATAATAGCAAAAACTGGAAACCACCAGATACTATTTTGGTTGAAAAATGGTTCAACAAATCATTCACTCAGACCCCAGAATATTATTAAGCAATAAAAGTGAGTCAATTATTGATGTATACAATCTACAAGGAATTATGCTGGATGAGAAAAGCTATATAATTTCATATATACATACATACATGTATAGAACATTGTTGAAATGACAAAATTATAGAAATAAAGGATAGAATAGGGGGCAGAAGGAACGGGGGAGGCAGCTATATAAGACAACACACTAGGGGTCCTGGTGGAATTACTCTTTATCTTGATAAGATCAGTGTCAATATCCTTCATGTGATTTTTTTTTTTCTAGAGTTTAGCAAAATGCTTCCATTGGGAAAAATTGGGTAAAAAGTACATCTTTCTGTATTTATTTTTATTTCTTATTATTACATGTGATTCTATAATCATTTCCAGTTTACTTATATATCAACTAAAACTGGACATTTCAAATTAATGGTTGTCTAAGCATTTCAATATTTCAAAAAATTACATATTTTTGAAAATTTTTTTTCAAAATTTAAGAGTGCTTATTTCCTACACATCGTGTTATTTCTAAATGAGGATTACTCTTGTAGTTTATCACATAACATTTTGCACTTCTTTAATATATAGTTTCTGTTGCTCATACCATGTAATTAAGTGTAAGTTTAGGTCAGGTTGACTTATTCCTTAAATGATGCTTTTTAGAACTACTGCGCTGTCATGTCTATTTCAATATTACTACCAAATTAAACTCAATAATTTTTAAAAATACTGCATCTTAATTTTTATTATTTAGCATATTCTTGAGTTAAATTTTCATTTAAATAAAACAAGTTAACAAGTGATCAGTCTTTCAAAATATATGTTTGTGTGAGCTAAAACTGTGAATTTTCTGCCCCCACATTTTAGATATTTGAATACATGTCTTACTTTTGAAAAAGAAAAGCATATTTACTCAAATTAAGAGTTTTCCAAGGTCATTTTGGTATAAATATTTAAAAGGTGCCTTAGGCTACTGGGAATAGAAATGATATCGAGGGGCAGAATAAACACATCTTCATAAAATTAGTTTGCATAAACAAATTAGATATCCAGAACTGAGTGTGGCATTTGTTTATGTCCTCCCCTATGAACAGGAAGCTGTATTGCATTTGTGTATGTGTGTGATAACATGGACTGTGTCCCTTGTTTCAAGAATATTTGAATTGGCTTTTTTCTCAGATTGACAGTGTTGTATTGTTAGAGCAGAGTGCATGAATACAAAGATAAATTCATATATGTGTATAAATACACACACTTGATAAAGATTTTCCCAGATGTATCCTGTTAAAACAGAGCACATGTGTATATTTCAAACATATGTATAATTGAAATTTCTAAATAGTTCAGAGATGCATTACATTGTAAAATGTTTGAAATTTAGTAACAAGTTTAGTAACAACAGCCAATAATAATGTTTGAAATTTATCAACAGTACATATATGCATAGAAATATATTAGCATACTGCTAATATAAATTAGTCAAATAGTATTGAAAATAAGTAAGATAGCACTTTAAAGAATCACGCCTAATTCTGGTCCAAAGCGGTCACCTTTGTCTCTCACTTTGCTTCATTTGTTCCATAGATATTCAGATATTTGAGGAAATAAGCTCATTAAGTTCTCTATAAAAGTGCATATAAAACAATTATATATGTTTAAATGTATATTTTAGTCAGATATTCTTCTGAAATGCTTTTTTGCTTAACTATAATGTGAAAATTATATATACACATATACACATATGCATTTTTTTATAGGATATGAGAGTCTTTGAAAGTTTTTTCTCCTTTGGAACAATGAAATGTGAGAATATGTAATGTGTATCACTTATGGGAAGAAATTTTAATATCCAATATCCTGTTTGGCTTTTTTCATTTCATTTACTATAAAGACTGACATATCCCAAATGGTGGGGTTGTTTTAGCTTGCATTCCTGTTTGAGGCTGACAGGAAACAGAACCATTAACTAAACGTGAATAAAAATGTAGCATAAAAAAATCTAACCTGTGCATCTAAGCCAGGTCATTGGAGGTCATTTGTTCCTACAGCATTTTCTAGGTTAGTCTGAGCGATTCTATGTAAGATTTTCCTGCTGGTATCTAAAAAGAGAGAGCATTACAGATCTTGACATTAACTCTACTTGCATGGGGCTATGCTTCTCTCTTGAACCAACATGCAAATTAATCTTTCATTTTACACATATGAAATAATCATTATACTTATTTTGTTAAATTCTTATGGCCCTTACTAATGCTCAGTAATTAGGAATGCTATTTGGAAAACAAGTACATAATTCTAATGAAAAGAAAAATTCTACTGTAAATGTTCTTTTACTTTTTTGTAAAAGAGTCTCACATTAAAACATCCATCCTATCACTAGTTAATGCCAAAAATGAAAAAAAAAGTCTGGAGAGAGAGGCAACCAATGTTTGTTTAGAATAAAAGCTACAGGAGGCATCAGCTGGGAGGAGGAACTCAAATAGCAATTTTGATGAATTGCTGGAAGCTGAGCAAGGAATAGTATGAAAATGACAAATGCCTCATATCCCCCATTTTCTCCGAGCTGTCCTCCAGGAACCTAGCCATATTCAAATGGTGAGGATTCTAGATCTTCATGATAGCAGGGTGGGGAAGGGTAATCATTAAAACATGCCAAGAGCCTTAGGTAGACCCACTTTCCAGTGTAAAATATTTCACCAGTGTGCAATTCTGAAACTTAATACCACTTGGAATGAGGGTGTTACCAAATGCTGGTCTCGGTTTCCCTTAGACAATAAAAGGAAACAGAATTAAAGGAGAAGGAAAGTAGTTTGATTTGTTGACAAATTGAGGAGTACAGCAGACTCCTGTCTGAAAAACCACAATTCTGTTCTTTGGCAGAGGGCAGGGTACTTATCAGTTACAAGGGCATAAAAGGGGGAGTTGGCAAGGGTTGGCATGTTTATCCCTGCAATTGGTTGATGCCAGCTTGTTTTCGACATCATTCCCTTGAAATGTAAGAAAACAGACTTGTTAAGTCGAGAGGGTCAATGAGAAAATGGCAGAGCTTATCTGGTGGGACAGAAAGAGAGACAAGTCCTACATTCTTGTTTCAAGGAGACTCTTCTTCACAAGAATCACCAGAGTTCCAAAGAAATAGATTGGGGATACTATTGTAAAGGAAAGGAGTTGGCAGCAAAGAGGGAGGAAAACTATATTTGTTGAGAAAAAATCGTGAATGTCAGTCATGAGAGAGATGCCTTAGGATTGTCAATAAGAATATTATAAAACAATCCCCTCTCCTCCCTATCCCTTCAGGACAGCTCCTGTATAAGGGAAGTGACTTATAGCTGAAAGAGTGACAAGACAACACTCTCCGATGAACAATACATTGGGAAGCCCCAAGGCCAAGAGAAGAGGCAAAAATAACATTTCTATGATATTTGGCAGCTTCTGTACCTACAGCTACAGCCAATGCATATTCATAGTAACATAAATCCCCACACTGAAGTCTTATTTATAACATATCCAGTATTCAACAACAATCAAGATTTAGATGGTATGCCGAAAGGCATGACAAATCACAGTATGATGAAACAAAGAAAGCATGAGAAACTGATGTGGATATGAAAGAGATGTTGGAATCATCTGACAGGGAAGTTCAAATAACTAGGATTGCTATGTTCAGGATTATCATGCAAAAGGAGACATGAGTAATGCCAACTAATACATGGGAATTCTAAAAAAAGATTGAAAAGGGGGCCTCCTAGGTGGTGCAAGGGGTTAAGCACCACGCTATGAAGCTATCTACAGCCTCTGCAGCACGAGTTTGATCCCTGGCCAGGGAGCTACCCACATGGCGCAGCAGACCTCTCCTGTCTAGCCCTCTGCTCCCCTCAGCAGTGTATTTCAGTCAATCCTCCTGTTTTGCTTCCCACTCTGTCTCTGGTGAATTCTCTCACCACCCCCACCCCCACCCTGCACTTCTGGGCTGTACCCCAGCTCTTGTATGCATAAATAAATAAATTTTAAGAAGAAGATTGAAAAGTACATGCTGGAATTAATGAAAAAATGCTTGACAAATTCTAGGATTTCTTCAAATGGCTCATCAATATACCCAACAAGACTGAGGAAGGAATCAGTGAACATGAAAATGGGTACTTAAAAACTTAGCAAATTGGAATGCAAAGGAAGATAGAATGAAACAAACCAGATCAGAACATTCAACATCTGTGGGACAATATCATATGATATCACATGTATAATTTGAATAACAGGAGAAAAGAGAATGAAGGAGAATATTTGAAGTATAATGGTCAATAACTCCAAAATTAATATCAGACTGCAAATCATACATCCAGGAATCTCAAAGAATGCAAAAACCTTGGCATTTCTAGTGGATAAATATTCCCACCTCAATGTTCCATGACCTTTATGGTATGAATTGCTGCTAGAAATGTAATGGTGTTTTAAGGAAGAAATATTCTATTCTTCAAAGCATACACTAAACTCATCAGCATTCTTAAATTCATATTTTTGGACTCACTTAAATATGCCCTTTATCTTGGTTTAAATCTTTTCCCAGAAGAACTGGTTAGGGTCACTAATCAGGACCACCATCTCACAAACCCAGAAATTCATTATACTCAACCCATTCAGTGATCAGTCTTCCCATTTGTCTCATTTATTTTTCCATGAAAGAAAATTTTAATCTTGTGGCTCTTTCTTTCTGCAGAGTTTGTTAGATCAATCAGTTCCACTTTAATCAGTTTCCTAAATCTCACCCCCAGTGAGCAGGAGTCTCTGCCCATTCCCTCCTAGAAATCTCCTGACTGCTGATTAGCAAGAAGCTTTATTTAACAACCTCCTTGCTCACTATCACTAATACACACAGTCATACTTGCTAAATGACCTATTATTGAATAATCTCAGAACTAGGAAATACAAGGAAGAATATTTCATGTGGTCATTTCTGGACAAGGGAGCTCCTACTGGTAAATTTCATGCGAACTTTTAAAGATAAGAAGCTGAAAGCTGATTTTGCCTTTATGAGGAAAAAATATACTTGATCAGGTCATCCATGAAATTAGGTGGCCTCATTTAGGGTTGATTATTGCTGTTAAATTTACTTTTTTTAATAAAAGTGTTTTTATGAAATTTATGACTAAGTAGTTTAGCTATATATTTTGTAGAATCCAAAATATGAAAGGATTATTATGTTTTTGAAAGCTCTCAGGTATGAAACAGTGCCGATAAATAGATTTGGAATTTTGGGGGAATACACATCATATAAATAATGAAAATAATGGCAGTACTAAAGATAACTCCATTAAAGTATACCAGCAAGCCATGGTGTAAAGAGAGAACACTATTGCTTAAAGGGTGTGTAAAAGAAAATGATCCATAATTGGCTGAGACCTAAGACACCTGAGGGACATGGAGATATTTTAGAGATTTAGAGGAGATTCATCAGAGTGGTGAAAATAGAATCTTGGTTATGATGGTGTCAAAGAAATAGAATTCAAAAAGTTTCAACAAGATTGGTAAATTTTGATTTTCAGGAAAAGATGAAAATGTAAGAGAAGGAAGAGTCATTGAATGATATCTTATAACAACATAGTATGAGAAGAAAAAGACACTATAGGTTGACACAGGATTAGTGATTTACGGGAGAGTTTTATATCTAAAGGGCAAAGTTGCAGAGGACAAAACACAAATGTAGTGATGGTAGAAAATTTGTTCTTGTAATGACACTTTAGCACATAAAGAAAGGATATGGAAAAAATTGATGGAATTCAAGTGATTTGAGAATTAAGAACAGTTCTTGGGTTGAGGCTATATATATTCTATATATATATTCTATATATAATATGTGATATATACTTTATATATATTATTATGTGATATATACATATATACACTTTCATTGTGTGTGATATATGCATATATACACTTTCATTATACACACACACACAATGGAATAGTATTCAGCAATCAAAAAAGATAAACTCATGCATTTCGCAGCAACATGGATGGAGCTAGAAGGAATTATGCTCAGTGAAATAAGTCAGAAGGAAAAAGAAAAATATCAGAGGACACACCATTTTTTAGGCTGACTTTCCATTTCCCTAGTCATTCTTCCTGTCAGTAATCATATAACCAAATTCCGAGGTCTAGTGCTAAAAGCAATACACACAGACTTAGCCTTTTCTCTCTTTTTTCCTTTGGGGAGATATTGAAAACTATTGCAACTTCCTTGGGCCTTGAAAATGGAAGCTACTCTCTCAGCTCTGAATCATATGTCACAGGAGTGACAGAAAACAACAGTAAATGTATTTCTTGTTGACGGCACTGATAAGAGGACTGCTTTGTTGTGTGGCACAATTTGTATCTTTTTGATAAACTTTCACTATCGGACAAGTCATTTTCATAACTCTACCAAATGCACACAAATCCAATCTCTACTAGAATAAAATGGCTAAGTGTATACAGTTATATAGTCAACAATATAATCTTCACAAATCAAGTACATGAAAAAACCTATAACTAATGTTCCATTGTAAAGTTGCTGAGAAAGCTTTAAATTAAAACAAAAATCAAACATCAAATCTGGGTCAGTGAGTAGTCCATGTAATGCTAATGTAAAATTACTGTTTTGATGACATCATTGAGTGTCAGTGAAAACTTCAGTAACCTCCTGAGCAAATAAATCGATTTTAAAAATGTTTATACTTTAATTTTTTATATGGAGGTAACAGTAGTTTACAATACTTTGTAAGTTTCAAGATTACATTTTATCACTTGGGCAGCCACCAAATGACCACTCATAATCCACCAAAAAAGAACAACCTTCACCTACCCATTCCCTGGCCCTCTTTCTCCTCTGTTAACCACCATGCTGTTGTCCAGAGACTGAAGATTTGTTTTTGTTAATAAAAATTGTAAATAATCCCCTCTTCTTTTTGGTTTACATATATCTCTAATTATCCAAAGGAATGACTCATCTTGACTAAATTACTATCTGTTGGTTTGCCACCTCCCCCTCAAATCCAACACTTTAATTCAGTTCACAGCACCTTATATGAAATGAAACCAAAAAATGTATTTTTATTTATTTATTTTTTATTTATTTATGCATACAAGAGCTGGGGCACAGGCCAGAGATGTGGGATGGTGAGAGGATTCACCAGAGACAGAGTGGGGAACAGAACAGGCAGACTGATGAAACACACTGCTGAGGGGAGCAGCAGGTGAGACAGGAGAGGTCTGCCTTGCCATGTGGGTAGCTCCCTAGCTGACCTGGGATCGAACTCATGCTGCAGACACTGCTGATTGCTTCATAGTGCCTTCATAGTGCTGTGCTAACCCCTTGTGCCACCAGGGAGGCCCCCCAAAAACGTATTTTTAGACAGCAAAAGACTTTATAGCAGCTGATGTTCCTTTATTATTATATTTCAGTATTTACAAAAACTGTCATTATAAAAATCTTTTTAAGATGAACTTGAAGATAACTATGATGGAAACATGTTTTAAAGTTGGGTTTATAAAAAAGTCAATGAACTACATGCTTTGCAGCCTTTTATATAACACCATTTGTGTGAGTCAAGACACTGTTAAGCTTTTCTCAGTTTATTCTCCAGAGTGCACTGACCAAACTCTAATCTCATGGAAAGGTAAATATAACTGAAGTGTTTGGAGAGGTGATGAGAAATCAGTGCCCAGAAAGAGCACTTAGCCATAAATGTCAAAGAACTGGGTCATAAGTGTTTCTCCACCTTTCTAAAAGTGTTCTACTTTTATTTTTATTTTCTCCTGGGCTCTGGAATGAGAAGGAATGGCTAGTGAACTGACCTAGCGTTTATTGTCTTAGCACAGCTCCTTCTTAGAGAAGTAACATCCTTATATGTGTTTCCCATTACATTCCATTTTCTAAAAGTTCTTAGACGCTATTTATTAAGATTGTTCCATCTTTGCCCATGCTTGAGGAATTCCTAATGAAATACACTTCCAGGTGTGGGAGATGGCATGTAGCAGGGTCCCCGGCATTGATTCTATTGTATTCTCTGTTAGACAGGGCAGTGCTCCTGGCTTTTTAGCTCTTGGACAAAAATGACCAGTCATGACTTCCACCAGCAGGCCCTTAATGTTATCCAAAATGTGGCTAAAATACATCATTGACAGCCTCCAGTATCGTATTTCTAGGTTTGTTAGTTCAATCAATATTTTCTAAGAAGTTCTTTTTTTGTTAAGGCTCAAGCTAGAAACCACCCCTGCTACTTTTGGCCACCTGCAAAGCACAGGCCTGCAGTTGCGCTCCCTTGGGGATGGTGAGGGCAGATGGCACCTACAAAGCTGGCACATCCCGCACGTAGGTGGCAGGAAAGAGCCAGCTTTACCACTTGGCAGGTGCCACAGCAATTGGGTTTCACCAATACTATCCCTTACACCCTTTTGGCCTCTCATCTCCTTCTGAACTTCAGAAGCCTCACTTGGCTTATTAGTGTTCACTGAGTTTTGTATTTTGTTTTGTCAAATTGTCAGTTATGTAAACAGCCATATACAAACATTGTTGTCATTCCGACCTCCTTTACCACACCTGATATTCTCCAGTTCTTTCCATTTTGTAGATCCATGTTTTTGCCTCCAATAGTTTGACGCTATTGTTAAGGAGATACATGCTAAGAAATGTTATCTCCTAGAGTGACCACTTTCTTCTTATGTAATGCTCTTCTAAGTTACTGGTAACTTTCTTTACTTTGAAGTTTGATCTTTTTGAAATTAATAGTTAATCCTGCTTTGATGAATGTTGAAGCATTATATTTTTCTTCATTTACTTATAATCTATATGAGTTTTTATATATTTTTTGCAGGAGTAAAATAGCACATACTGCATTTATTTCCTTGCCAAATAAGGAAAGAATTCACTGAAGAAATTCTCTGAATTGTTCAATGAGTGGAAAATGTCAGGATGATTTATGTGTTAGAAAATGTCTTTATATTTAAATTATATTTATTGACATTAGTCAGTGCATTTACACCTTTAAATTGAAAGTAATATTGATGTAGTGGAAATAATATTTATCATGTTTGTGATTGTTTGCTATTTTTTATCCTTTCTATTTTTATCTTTCACTCTTGTTCTTCCCTTTGTGGTTTTAATACAGTATCATATATGAGTCCATTTTCTCTCCTTTTGTTAGCATATCAACCCCCCCCTTTTTTTTAAAGATTTATTCTTATTTATACAGAGCTGGAGTATAGTCCAAAGTCGCGGGAGGGTGAGAGGTTTCACCAGAGACAGAGTGGGGAGCAGAACAGGCAGACAGACCGAAAACACTGCTGAGGGGAGCAGCAGGCACAACAGGAGAGATCTGCTGCGCCAGGTGGAATTCTTCCTGGCCGGATGGGAATCGAAGGGACATGGTGGAGGCTGAGGACAACTTCACAGTGCTGGGCTTAACTTACTGCGCCACCAGGGAGGCCCCTCCCCTTTTTTTTTTTTAAACATTTGTTAGTAATTGCCCTAGAGTTTGCAATATACTTTTATGGCTAATGCAGGTACTCTTTCAAATCACATAAATAACATTATACCACTTCACAATTACTGTGAATGCCTTATAATAATACCTTATAACAAAATAAGCCTAATTCCTTCTTTATACATTTCCTATCAATGCTATAATCCATTTAACTTGCATATATGTATATTTAAACATATATATACACATAATCAAATACATTTTTATTATTGTTAGTTTGAAAAAATACTGTAATCTGTAAGATTAATTAAGAAAAAGGAAGCTTTTCATTATATCTTTACTTATTCCTTTGATGATTTTCCCTTCTCTATGTAGATGCAAATTTCTGACCTATGTTATTTTACTTCTTTCTAAAGAACTTCTAACATTTCTTGCAAAGCAAGTCTACTAACAGTAAATTACAATTTTGGGATGAGATAATCTTTATTTCACCCTCACTTTTGAAGATTAACTCCATAGGATAAAGAATACAGGGTTGGTGAGGTTTTTATTTTATCAATACTATAAACATTACTCTCTTCTGGATTCCATGTTTTCTGAGACGTTAGATATAATTCGTATCTCTGTTCCTTTATAATTAAAATGAGTTTTATTCCTTCTGCTTCTCTATGATTTGTTCTTTATTTTTAAGTTTTTGTAGTTTGAAGATGATATACCTAGTTGTAGATTTTTAGCATTTAGCTAGCATGAAGTTCTTCCAGGTTCCTGGATCTGTGATTTGATGTATGACATTGATTTAGAGGATATCCTCAGTTGTTATTTTTCCATACAATCTCCTTTTTTGTTATTCTCATTCTGGTATTTCCAACATGTTACATGTTTTGTTTTGTCCAATTGTCCTTGTATCTTCTGTTCTTCTTCTTCTTTTTTATTTTTTATGTAGTCTTTGTTCTCTTTGTCTTTCAGTTTTTGAGGATTCTATTGATATATCCCCTAGCTCAGAAGTGCGTCCTTCAACTGAATACAGTCTACTAATATGCCTATCAAAGTCCCATTATTGAATTTACCAAGGAAAGCACAGTAAAGAAAGGTACACAGATATAAGATGTAATTGCTAACTTCTTCAGTGGAAAGATGAAACTCTTCTCAGTAAAATGAGGGAGATACCCTTAAAGAGAGAAGTTTACATATAAATGTCTTCTTTCAAAAACAACCTCCACTTAGCCTTTAAGGCCCCTTCTATAAGATCAAAATGAAAGATTTAGGGTTGGCAGATTTTGCTCCCTGACACTTGCACCTTCTTGCTTTAAGTATAAAATGTCTTTCTCCTGAGGTCACAGCACCCATCAAATCTTGTTCAAATGCAAATTGCCACTTAATAAAAATAGCCCAGGTTTACATATGTCAGATGGTAAAGAAATATATAAATGCTACAATAAATATGCATAGCATACTGATTTTTAAGAATTCATATGCCACATTATAACAGAATTGAATTATCTCAGTGGGCAGAAATTTTCTTGAAAATAGAACTACTAAGATCTTTTGGGGGGAAATGTTGCTGCACATGTTTCTGATTTTCAATATCAAGTTGGACAGTCATGATAAATTAAAATCCTCCTACTTTTCCCCTGGTCATTGTCTTTTCTGTGCTTTGAGTTTATGTTTCAATCTTTTTCTGTAATCTCAAATTTCATATAGGAAAGTAATTTTGAGACAATAATCTATAATGGTAGTGAAAACAAGAATGCATCTTAGATACTTGTGAGATTTGTTTACATTAAAAGCAAATACCCAATAGATTTTGGCTATGGAGAATGGCTCATGTAGATAAATAGGAAAGTCCTTAACTCTCTGGCTTGAGTAAGTGGATAAATGGTGCTATAATTCATTGATATATATGATAAAATTAAAGGAGTTAGTTTTTGAAAATCTTGACTCAGAGAAAGGGTAAAAGAAAGTTTGGTTATATATTTGCTTGGCTATTGGTCTTAATATAACCAATAACAGAAAGGTGCCAGTATGTAGTACACGTTTGAGGAATCAGGGAGAAGATGAATCTACAATGGAAGTTCTTTTGATTTGCAGGAGTGACTAGAATCAGAAGGATGATACATAAGTGTAAGATGAGAGGCATTCTCCACCTGGGATGTTGGCTAATGAAGAAACAGTCATGATTCTACATGGCAGAGAAAAAAACTCAAAGCAATTCTAGCCTAATACATTCTTTTTTCCTCAAACTTAACGAATTATTAATTGATCACAATTCAGAAGCAAATGTCAACTCGTCTCTTGGTTTGAGCCAAAGGTGAGAAAACATCATGGATTATTTCTTAATTACATCAATTCAGCAGCCCTTTGCTTTGATTTAAAAAAATTGCTTTATGCATTTAAATATATATATTTAATTAAATATATATATGCATTTAAATATACATATATATGAATGGTTTTTTTAAACTATTCTTGGATCATTCAACATAAGAAAAAGTGCTTGGTTAAGTAAAAACTGACCCTGAAGAGTAATTTTATATGCTCATTAAAATTACCTTTTTTTAAAGTACTTATTCCATATTTTATAATGTCAAAGAAATATACAAGCTTCTTTAGGAATGAAGAAATGTAGTACTATCTCCTGATAATAATTTTATTCTTTCCCTGCTCTCTCCATAATCTCCTCATATATAATGTGAAATAACAACTAAATAATTTAGGAGAGAAATGAGATATCTTTATGCAGACTGTTAATAAAAAAGAAAACAGCATTCTATTACCAATACAGATAGTTATTCATGGACTAAGACATAGTTCTTTCGATGATGATGATTATTGTGGTCTTTAGTAGTTATAGTGTGAAAATAACTTCTGTAATCAAGATAGAAAATATTCATTCTACAGTATAACTGGTATAAAGTTTACAGGAAAACTCTCTAAAGTTATAAGACAAAATAAAAATATCCATCAAGTGCTAATTTCTTTAGGAAGAAGATACAGATAAATCATTAATTAATATAACAAAGGCTGCTGGCATTTATAAATAGTATTGCTAGTTCCTGATAAGACAAATTACGTAAGAATCTATGTTTATTTTATTTTACCTAGCCCAAGAGAGACATCCTTCTAAGAAAACTTGTATTGCCCATACTTGACATAATTATAAAACTCTGCCATATGTTTCTGACATATGGCAAGCATTTGTGAGGAGCAGATAATGCAAGTTGCTAGACAATGATAAAGAAAAAAAAGATATCTTAAATTTGTACAAATATGCTGATGATCAAATGATTTTATTGTTAAAGGGAACTGTAGTTGAAATTCTAGAATAAGAATACAGAATAACCATGAAAGACAAAATTAAATAGCTGGTTACATGTGCTATATATGAGGGTCTAGATCCCAATAGAAAAATAGTGTGCAGAATAATTGCAAATTAGGTTTATTTGAATCACTACCTAATTTACTATCTATTCTAAAATAAAATCAAAAAAGAAATAAAAATTAAACTAATGAAAATTACAAAATTTCATGTTTTTCTACTTTACGAAATCAGAACTTTATGTCATATATGCTGCTAGAGCATGACACTCTTCCTTAACAGGAATCTCGCATAGGCACTCACACAAGGAGAACCATTCTGTGACCTGACAAAAAAGTGCAAAACAACATAGGAAAAAAGATGAAGAGACAACTTGTTATGCTAATTATGTTAGTCATTTGATTTGAAAAAAATACATATTCCTCATCATCATATTCTGCTTAATATTTTTTTAAAGATTTATTTTTATTTATGCATACAAGAACTGGGGTGTAAGCCAGAGGTGTGGGGCAGTGAGAGGATTCACCAGAGAGAGTGGGGAGCAGAACAGGCAGATACACTGAAATACACCCCTGAGGGGAGCAGTAGGCAAGACAGGAGAGGTCTGCTATGCCATGTGGGTTGCTCCCTGGCTAGCCGGGGATCAAACTCACACTGCAGTGACTGGCAATAGCTTGATGGCTCTGTCTTTAACCCCTGCACCACCAAGGAGGCCCTCTGCTTAATGTTGATGTGAGTAAATGTTATATAATTTGTAGACTCCAATATTAATGGAGAGTTGGAAGTATATTCAACCAAATTTGTGACATAAACGAAATTACAAAAGGTAAGAATAAGTTATATATATATATACACACAAGTACATATGTAATGTGCATTTAAAATGATAATGGCGGGGCCTCCCTGGCGCAAGTGGTTGAGCTCAGTGCTGTGAAGCTGTCTGCGGCCTCTGTGGTGCCCCTTCAATCCCCGCTGGCTTTGAAGCAACCCACATGGCCCAGCAGACCTCTCCTGTCTTGCCCACTGCTCCCCTCAGCAGTGTATTTCTTCAGTTTACCTGTTCTGTTCCCCACTCTGTCTCTGGTGAATCCTCTCACCCTCCCGCACATCTGGCCTGTACCCTGGTTCTTGTATAAATAAATAAATCTTAAATTAAAAAAAAAGATAATGGAATATTGAGTCCATTGAAAGATTATCAATTAGGAAAATCTAAATGAATGTATATATCTTTTAATTTTGCAACTCTGATCATCACTGTATATAACATATTTTTTCAAATAATATATACAAATATAGCATATGATTTGATTATTTGAAACCGTAGATATAATTTAAACACTTTAATAACATTAATTTTCTCTGGTATAATTTCAAGAATATCTGACATTTTTCAACACCTACAAATTTATTATCATGATCATGAGTACAAAGAAAGTTCAAAATGTATTTCCATTACAATTTTTACATACAATTACACAGCCAAAATTTGAAGAAGAAAGATGTATTTGCTGATTCAGGCAATTAGAGAGTAATTGACTATATACAAACATTCTAGACATGTGGAATTCACATTTAAAAACAAAACTACTATAGTATAATGTGGGTTATTGAGTGGTAACTTTGAGAGGTACGGGAGGAAAGGCCATAACCAAAATTATATATAAGAGCAAGAGGAAGGTAAGAATAAGATCAATCAAGTAGAGACAATGATAGTATACTGAGTAGCAGATAAATGAATATACTGGCACAAATGTATGTATTATATCAGCTGTTACATTTATAAGTCACTGCATATAAGCTGGTAGTTTAAAGTACATTAAACAAAATGGAAGCTTATTTCTCGTGTGTGTGTATGTGTGTGTGTGTGTGTGTGTGTGTGTGTGTGTGTGTGAGAGAGAGAGAGAGAGAGAGAGAGAGAGAGAGAGAGAGAGAAGTGTGAAGTAGTAGGTATTCTGGGGCTGAGATGGAAGACACTGTAGGGAGACATCAGGCTTTTGTGTCCTCAGCATGTTGCTTTGATTCCAAGTCCCCACACACCCAGTGGGTTACTATACCTGGAACTTCACCTAACTATTCCAGGTTATTCCAGGTTTTATTGCATAAAATACTGGAGAAATAGCTTCCTCTCCCTTTATGAAATGTTTTTTGAAATTGTCTCATATTTCACTAAAATTGTATTAAGATTTAATAATATAATCCAACTAACATCAGGAGAATTTGAAATAAGTGGTGTTTTAGCTGGCCAGATAGTGTTTTATTAATATGTACAGTAGACTCATTACTTTCCATTATTATGTTCTATAAAGTTAACACAAACCTCGAATTGGTAAATATAGAACCATGACTTCCAAGGTTAGGAGGGTTAGGTTCTTAAAAGACTCTAGTTTCATTTTCTTCAACCAGTCAAGATGTTTGTGTGTGTTCATGTGTTTCCATTTAAAGGCTCCTTACTTAATATATATTGTGGATTCATTAACATTGAACTCATGGACATTTACCATAATTCATGCTTCAAGGAAGCACATCAAACACATATACTTTCTCTATAGTGCATATCACAGCTTTCATGCATTTAAAAAAAAAAAACAAAAAAACCAAAACACTAAACGCCACTTCAGCACTACATCTGGGGTTGATTTTAAATAGGGAGCAAACAAACAAAAAGCACAATGCAAAAATAATGACACCAAATGGACCAAAAAAAGATCTTTGTTTATGTTAAGCAATATAAAACAAGAAAGCAGAGGTACTGATTAATAAACCACCCCCAAATGTTCAGATATACTTTTCACAAGATGTCCAGAGCTGGCTTTTTCCAGTAAGTGTCACCTGGGCAAGAGGAGCTGAGGTCAACAGAGGTCTGTGAACTTCAAGAAAAACTGTTACCATTAAGGGCCTCCCTGGTGGCGCAAGGGGTTAAGCACAGCACTGTAAAGCTATCCACAGCTTTTGTAGCACAAGTTCAATCCCCGGCTGGCCAGGGAGCAACCCACATGGCGCAGCAGACCTCTCCTGACTTGCCCACTGCTCCCTCAGCAGTGTGTTTCAGTAGATCTTCCTGTTCTGTTCCCCACTCTGTCTCTGGTAAATATTCTCACCCCCCACACCTCTGGCCTACACCCCAGTTCTTGAGTGCATAAATAAATCCTTTAAAAAAATTGTTACCATTAAAGAATGAAGATGACCCAGCTTTTGGGTCATCTCCAGAAACAACTTTTTACTGGAGAAACTTAATGATGGCAGGGCAAATATCTAGAGCTTCAGGTTTCCGCATGACTCACCCTCTCTTTATCATGTGAGACCCCCCCCCTCTCCTTGAGACCTCAGATGCCTATCCCACCCATTAGATGAAGAATAAAAGCACTTGGTCTCTCCCAATTATTCCAGACTTTATAGTCATATAAATTCTCCACACGTATGTAATTAGCTGATTTTCTTTCACTTTCTGATGTTAAATTTATGGCTTGACCAGTCTGCGAGGACTCTCAGAGAGGTGGGGTAATTTTTCCCTGGACTGTGCATTGTTTTGCTCAGTCCACTGGGAACAAGCACCTCCAGCTATACCTTTTCTGTTCCTCTTCGGTCTGCAGAAGACTGGTAAAGCACTCTGCCTATTGACTTGGGAGTAACAAAGAAATTTTTGCAAGTAGGCAAATTGGCCAACAAGAAATCTGTGAATAGAAAGGATGAACTGTAATTAACAGAAAGTGGATATTGAGATGCAAATATAATCTCAGATAACACATCTTTAGAATTTATGTCTCTTCAGGTACTGACTTGCTAACATTAACACTTTCATTATTCAAGGTAAATTTTCCTCCTATTTTAGTGAAGATTTAGTGAAGGTAAAATAATTGAACTAATTTGCCCAGGGTAACATAATTAATGCTAGAAATAGGAACGCAGAACACACATCATTTGGTTACTGCCTTTCTCAGTTACAAATGCTTCCAAGGGCCCCAGGCAAAAACACAAAGAAAATTCTCCAATTTAGCAAAATATGTTCATAACTATATGGCCATTTTTGCCATATTAGCCTAATTATCTTAACCAAAATTTAAACTCACCCTCCAAATTAACAGAAAATAAGAATGGGGGTGTGAGAAGTAGATAATGGGAAACATCCTGTGTGCAAAAGAAAATGCTAGAAAATAAAGGAGTTTGATAAGAACTGATCATGGGACCTAGATAAGCCAGAGGTGATTTCTATTTTTAAAAATTCCATATTCGGGCCTCCATATTCAGGCGGTTGAGCACAGCACTGTGAAGCTGTCCACAGCCTCTGCAGCACAGGTTCCATCCCGGCCGGCTAGAGAGAAACCCACATAGCACAGCAGACCTCTCCTGCCTTGCCCGCTGCTCCCCTCAGCAGTGTATTTCAGTTCATCTTCCTGTTCTGTTCCCGCTCTGTCTCTGGTGAATCCTCCCACCCTCCCTTGCCTCTGGCCTGTACCCCAGCTCTTATATAAAAATAAATAAATCTTTAAAAAAAATAAAAATAAATAAAAATTCCATATTCAGAAACTATATATAAAATTGGAAAGCTGGAAGTGGTTAACCATGCTGATACACACACCTACCCACTATGTTTCATTCTGTGGGTTGGTAAAAATTGATTTTCTGCACAACAGGGGAAACTTAATTAGTATGAAATTCTTCTTAACACTTTATTAAAATATGTAAATCCCTTTAAGATATAAAAGTCAATTATTATGTGTACATTCTGTCAAACTTTTATTTTGTCTCTTCTCCCACAGAATCTTTATTTCATAGGAGATGCAAAGCCAATTAAAGAACATCAACACACATTATGCCCCTGTATTTTCAAGTGAAGGGACTAAGATCCCAAATTATAAGGGAATATTTTATTCAGAATCCAGCTATTACATAGAAAATCTAGAAAAATGCAGGCCCACTGCTCTTAGTTTTAGGTCCTGACAAAATTACAAAGGAAGATTTGCTGTTGGCATTGGGTCTCCTTCACTCCCACATTTGACTTCTCTTTGTCACTGGCCTCCTGAGCATGGATGTGAACAATAAAGCCTGTGTAACTGGGTTCCACCCACAGTTTCTGAAAGACCTACATTTTCCTTCCCCACCCTTGTTGGTCCTTCCTTAGATTGAGGAACATGCAAACGATGAGTTTCTCAATAAGTGTAGACAGAAGATCAGGGGGAAGATTTTGCCATTGGGCAGGAGATTCCAAGGTCAGGTCATGGTTGGAGGAGCCATGGGCTTTGTGTGGGCCTACCCCCTTCAGTGCAGCAGCTGCTTGGGTTGATAGGGCCTGCTGAGCTCTCCCAAACCCTGGTTCAATAGCTAAAATCCTGAGCCCCCCCCCTTTAAATTCATTATTATTTTATTTATTTATTTATTTATTTTTAAAGATTTATTTATTTATACAAGAACCAGGGTACAGGCCTGATGTGCGGGATTGTGAGACAGAGCGGGGAACAGAACAGGCAGACTGAAGAAATACACTGCTGAGGAGAGCAGCGGGCACGGCAGGAGAGGTCTGCCGCACCATGTGGGACCCTCTCTGGCCGGCCGGGATCAAACCCGTGCTGCAGTGGCTGCAGGCAGATTCACAGTGCTGCGCTCAACCGCCTGCGCCACAAGGGAAGACCCCATTTTTATTTATTTATGCATACTAGAACTGGAGTGTAGGCCAGAGGTGTTGGGCCAGGTAAGAGGATTCACCCGAGACAGAGTGGGGAGCAGAACAGGCAGACTGACAAAATACACTGCTGAGGGGAGCAGCAGACAAGGTAGGAGAGGTCTTCTGTGCCATGTGAGTCAGTTCCCTAGCTGGGTATGGAACTAGTGCTGCAGTGGCTGTAGATAGCTTCATAGTGCTGAGGCTTAACCCTTTGGACCACCAGGGAGGCCCAGAGGCCCTTTTGTATGATTCACAAGACAGTACTGCCTAAATGTCTCACTTTTGACTCAAAATTATTTGTTTAAATTTGCTTTCTTTCTCCATGTGGAACTAGGAGATATAAATTCATTTTATGGACTCATGGTTCCTTACAGTTTTCTAAGCAAACATTTCATCTTTTATTGAATGTCTGTCTCATTCCAATATTTATTTTTCTTGAAGATGACAAAATATGGCATTGATCACCAAACATGTAATCTGTTTCCAATATTAAAGGAAACAATCAATATATTTGACTGTATGAAAATGAAAAAAATTGCATAATACATAAAAATAGGCACATATATTTCAGATTAATGAGTAATAAAGCATTAAAATAAAAAAGCATAAGACCAACTAGAGCACAGAAAATAAATTAGCAGTAAAATACAGAATACTCTATACAAATGCCTGAAAATATCTGATAATATATTCAATTTTACTAAAAGAATGAAAGAGAGAAAAGATGCGAATAAGGATATCTTTATACCATTCAAGCTGATCATTTCTAAAATATGGTAACACAATGTTAGTTAGCTCAGATTGGCATTGATGGTTTGCAAGAAATATAAACTATTATTTCTGAAAATGAACTTGCAAGAAAGAATTAGTTTAAGACATTCTACTCATTCCATGTCTAGAAATCTAATCCAAGCCTTTAAGTGTAACTTTGTAATGAGTTGTATGTTCAAGGACGAAATGGAAACGCTGAAGATTTCAGATCAGGAAAGATGATGGATCAAATTTGGCATCTACATAAAACCAGATAGCACCAAAAGAATTAGTTGTTAAGAAAATACAGCAGAAGTTTCCAACTTGAAAGGAGGTTATCTGATTGTCAAGCATGTTGGCAGATCGTTAAACATTGAATTTTAAACTTAATTTTTAGTAATATTCAGAGAAGTAGGATGCATTTTAATGCTTCCTGTATTTTTTTTTTTAAGATTTATCTATTTATTTATACAAGCACTGGGCACAGTCAGAAGTGTGGGAGGGTGAGAGGATCTACCAGAGACAGAGCAGGGAACAGAACTGGCAGACTGACGAAATACACTGCTGAGGGAAGCAGCGGGCGCGGCAGGAGAGGTCTGTCACGCCATGTGGGACCCTCTCCAGTGGCCGGGGATTGATCCGGCGCCACAGAGGCTGAGGGCAGCCTCGCAGCCCAGCGCTCAATCACTGTGCCACGAGGGGAGGCCCCAACCTCCTGTAATTCTTAACTTCAAGACAGTTTAGTTACAGACACTTCCCATCCCTAAAGCTATAGAAGTCCATTGAACTAATATTTTTCAAAAATATGCTCTATATGTGTGTTTGTATATTATTATCTTATTGGAATCAGCCTGTAGCACCTTCAGACACAGGTCTCTTATGAATCCCCTTATGCCCTTAGAATTCTTAGAGTCCATTCATAGCTGTTCTTTCAGATGTTTTGTTTTGTTTTGGTTTTTTGCTCTGGTCAATTCTCTGGAAAAGGTGTTTTGAAATCCAACCCTGGCAGCATCACTTTTATAGATAAATTTAGCATCTTTTCCCTTACCTAGGTATAGTTGAAGCTTGCTTAGGGGCAACTCTTATCTTCCATGGTTCTCAAGTGTCACGGCCTTTGAAGAGCTTCTCACCTGCCCCGAGGAGGTCTTAGGTAGTGGTCATATGCAACATACAAAGAACTTTCTTCAAAGAAATCTTTACTCATTTCCTCAAAGTCAGTGGTAGATTATTATTGTCTGATTCAATTTTAATATCTACTAGTATGTTCTTCATGTGTGGTCTAGAGCCTTTTACTATATAGGGACATTTGATCCAATAATGTTTTCAGCCTGTGGACACTTGTCAGAAGCAGGACATCTCAAAGTAGTTGGATATCACTCCTGATCATTTGATTTTCATCTGCATGGCATCTCTCAGCTCTTCAATAGATAGATACTTGGAAAATATTTTATTATTTATTATGTATTCAAGGTTTCTGTTAAAAACAAGAGACCAAAAATTTTGCATTTTGGGTTATTGCTGGCTAATATAAGCTGAAAATCTTGAATTTCTAAAATCTCAGTATGTTAGGGTGGCCTTCATATTTATTCCATCCCCCTTTTTAAGATTTTGAGATGCCATCTAATTGTATATGGGTCTTGGCCTTTTGCGGCTTAATTAAAAACATGTCAAAATTAATCCAATTATGGTATCATATAACATGAGTGTATATAGTTTCAATAGCACAGGAAAATGCATGTTCTGGGAGAACTATTTTTTTTAATTTAAATATTTTATTTTATATAATTCTTACATCTTTTTTCATCTTTGCGCAATGTATGCATTTTCATTTTGGTTATATTCCCCATACAATTGCACCCCTCCCCCTTATTCTGACTCTAGTCCTTCCTTTCCCCGCCCCTCCCTCCACCCCCATAGTGTGTCTCTGGTTATAGTTGCTTGTTGATTTTGATTTTTACTTTGCATTGATTAGTCTTTTACCTGGTCTCTTATTTAGGTTTTCTAAATTCCTGCTATGAGTGAGACCATCCGGTATTTTTCTTTTTCTTTCTGACTTATTTCACTGAGCATGATCCCTTCTACCTCCATCCATGTTGCTGCAAACTGCATGTGGTTATCTTTGTTGATTGCTGATTAATATTCCATTGTGTATATGCACCACATCTTCTTGATCCAGTCATCTATTTTTGGGCATTTGGGCTGTTTCCATAGCTTAGCTATTGTAAATAGCACTGCTGAAAACATAGGGATGCAGGTGTCCTTTGGAATTAATGTTTCTGTGTCCTTTGGGTAAATACTTAGGAGTAGAATTGCTGGATCTTATGGAAGCTCTATCTTTAGTAGGTCAAGGATTCTCCACACAGCTCTCCATAGTGGTTGAACAAGTTTGCACTCCCACCAGCAGTGCAGGAGTGTTCCTTTTTCTCCACAACCTCGGCAACATTTGTTGTTGCTAGTTTTTTTTTTTTTTAATATGTGCCATTCTCACTGGTGTAAGATGGTCTCTCATTGTAGTTTTGATTTGCATTTCCCTGATTACAAGTGATGTTGAACATTTTTGCCTATGCCTGTTGGCCATTTATATTTCTTCTTCAGAGAAGTTTCTTTTTAGCTCTTCTGCCCATTCTTTGACTGGATTATTTTCTTTGTTTTTGTTGAGTTTCATGAGCTCTTTGAGCTTTTTGTGATCAGTCCTTTATCATAGTATTGTGTGCAAAAATGTTCTCCCAGTCGGTGGGGTTTCTCTTTGTTTTGGTTTTTGTCTCTTTTGCTGTGCAGAAGCTCTTTAATTTGATGTAGTCCCAGCTGTTTATCTTTGCCTTCACTATCACTGCTTTGGGTGATATGTCTGTAAAGATATCTTTGATGTTTCACCTATATTTTCTTCCATGTATTTTATAGTTTCAGGTCTTATGTCTAGTTCTTTAATCCATTTTGAGTTGGTTTTTGTGCATGGTGTGAGGTAGTGGTCAAGCTTCATTATTTTGTATGTGGCGACCCAGTGAGAGAACTATTTTTATTCAGACCAAAGAGATTGCAGATTTACATCTTCTGGGCCAGTTATCACCCAGCAGATTGAAATACATGTTTAATCCACTGGAACACTATCTATACAAGTTGAAAACATGATTGAGACAAAATCCACTGATTCCATGTCTATCATCTTTTTTTCTACCTGTCAATATACAAGATACAAACCATTACCTAAGAGTTCTCTAACATTTTTTTCACTATAATAATTTCTACTTTATAGTCACTAAGTCTTCAGTTCTCTTCCTCTTCTGTGTTTGCTATGATAGAATTGAGACATCAGAATTATTTTGTATCTTAACTTTATCATTCTTCACTAATAATTAAACTAACTAGACTAAGTTAATTTTTTTCTCCCTGGGAATGTTACAGTTCTTCTAATCCCAAAACACTTGAACAATCCTTTTGCTTGTTTTTTTCTGATCTCAAGACCAAGAGGAAGAGGTTGATATTCTCTTATGCAAGATCATTTTTTTTTCTTTTCTAATTTTCTCTATTATTTTATCACCTCCAGTTTCTTTGAACACTTTGGTACCTGTTTCACAGTAATGTTCTCCGCACCTAGATGCCATATCCATCACTTTTAGTGAATGTAAATGTCCATAAAGACACTCAGACAATAACCAAACTCTCAGTTTTATGATTTTTTTATGGCCATCTACAATCCCACACAGCATTTCACTTCTACAATTTCAACTTTGACCATGTCATTAGCTGTACCTCAAGGATTCCATCACTACATATCATTAATTCAGTGATTTCCAGTGGTGACCACAAACTCATTTATTATCCGGCTGCTTGGCAAAAAAACTCTTGATCAGGAACTGAGGCCTCTATAAATTTCTCCCCATCAACCTCTTTATCATTATTCAGCTTGTTTTTCATGATCCATGATTTAAAGGACATTCCTGCAAATATTGTAAATGCTTTTGATTTTCTATTCTTACTGAGCCTACCAAGCAAAACAGTAATCTTGGATGACTTAAAACTGTCATAATGCAGCATGCCCTTACCCCAGAAACT
Organism: Talpa europaea; assembly: GCF_964194135.1. NCBI lineage: Eukaryota > Metazoa > Chordata > Mammalia > Eulipotyphla > Talpidae > Talpa > Talpa europaea. Next base: position 131,535,952 of record NC_140070.1, read on the forward strand.
GATCAGTGCTAGATAATTTCACACATGAGGTCCTACTGGCCCCCTAAAATCATTATTATCCCTCACAAGCACCAGTTCTTGGACTGACCATTTATCTCATTCTCCATAAAATTTTTTAATCTGCCCTTTCCTCTGATTTTGACACCCTCATATCTCCTTCATTCTAACTGATGGCTTTGCTACTTGTCAAATAAAATGGGAATCATGTTTAGGCTACACACTTTTTCAAACTGCTACCAAAAATAAAGCATATTCAGAAACCCCCTTCATCTTAACTGGGGTCCATTGCTGTAACTGTGCTTTAGAGCCCCCGTCTTTTTCACTCTTCAGTCAAGTTATGTCATTGATATTACCTCATTTAAATGTGTATTCAAATTTTAATTCTACAAATAAAAACCATTTTTTGAATAGTTTATCAGTAGTTCATCAAAATGGGAAATGTATTGGATAGCAAAACGTCTTCTATCATACTGGAGATCCATGTTCAGCATTTGGAAAGGGAGGCTCTGCAGTAACTTGGGTCCTGAGAGGCCAGGTCACTGCAGCCCCAGCTCTAGCCCCAGGAAGGAGATCCCCAGTGGTACTCTAGGCAGCTTCCTCTGCTGGTGTGAAACATCAGCAAAGCCTGTGAGGTCCTGAGCAGCAAAACCTACAGATTTCCACAGTGGTGATGAAGGTAGCAGGGTCCTGTTCTTTTTCTCATTGGAATGAAAAATCTCTAAGGGAAACCTTCCTGGCATCAAGAAAGTAAGAGACTGGTGGGATGAAACAATATAGGTAAATGTAAATGCTTCTTAAATTTTGCTCGACTATCACCATTGGTTTTTGCATTCAAAATTTGTTTCACTCTGTAGTTGTTTCTTGGGTGTTTTGTAATGGAGAAGAGTAGCGTTCGGGCCCCTTAACCTGACAACTTGCTAATACCACATCCCATAATATAAATTATAGGGTTATGTATTATTATATAAATGTCTTTATTATGACTAAGACACTAAAATTTGTATGGAATGATTTTCTAATAGGTCAATTATGAATCGATAAGATATTGACATTCTAAATATTATCTTTAATGTAGAGAACATTCGAGGAGGTATCATTATAAACAGTCTAACCCAGTCTCAATTGCTTTGCTCTTATGAGTTCATATTCAAATATTAGCTCAAATAGAATAATGGGAAAAAGAAGTAAATAGGCTGGACCGGAGAACCATGATTAGGAATCCGGGCCACTAAGGCCTCGGACCACATCAATCAGTGGAAGGTCGACTAGTCAGCCTGAGCAGGGGACCAGACTGGTCCGAAGGGCACACCCAGACCAAACCCCAGGGTGAAGAGCTGGTTTGATCCTTGTAAGGGAAACAGGATCTCAGGCCTTACGGTTTCAAGTCCAAAGTCAAACAGCAGCCAGGACACATGGATCTGGATAACTCGCCAGTGCACAGGGCCCCCGCACCTCACAAATGGATTTTGTAAATTACATTTACCAAAGAAAGAAAGAAAGAAGGAAGGAAGGAAAGAAGGAAGGAAGGAAGGAAGGAAGGAAGGAAGGAAGGAAGGAAGGAAGGAAGGAAGGAAGGTAGGAAGGAAGTTGGATTTAGCATCCAGGCATCACATTCTCTAACCACATCTAAACAAATAATAAATATCGAGTTAAGTGACATATTCAGGAAAGCACAATGCTTAAACATCTATATCTGAAAATAATTACAGCCTATGTTTTGTATTGAGGCAACTTCATTCTTATAAAGGTTTTAGTGATGTCTTCCATTTTGCTATCAATATTTATTTATTGTTTCTGTTTGAATTCCTCCTTTACTTCTTTGTCTTTGGAACCATCTATTTCTCACTTATTCTAAATACATCTTTGATTAGATTTATATGTGATCAAGATGAAATATATTCATAATAGTAAATAGAAGCATAAGAATAATAATTTGTTTATCATTATAACTAAATAGGCATCGGTGAATAGCCATCAAAAACTTAAAAGAATCTATACTGAGAAATGGGAATTTCTGAGTTAAGCGTCTGATATGATAATGGTTGAAAATCATTTGCATATCTTAGCAATCACTCTGCACTAAAATTATGGTTCAGTGGAACATTAGTTCCTGCTTTTATTCATAGCGTAGGTCTTATTTGGAGAGTCTTAAAATGCTTGACTTTATGTAAATGATATAAAACCAAAAGACAAGAAGTGTGTGTGTGTGTGTGTGTGTGCATGCACACATGTATGTTGGTCCTTGTAATGTTTAAATCAAAATCCAAGATTGAAGAAGTGGTAGTTACTTCTTCTATATTTACTTCAGAATTCCTTCTTTTAATAAATGTTAGTGAAATGACAATAGGTATGAATTGACATAAAACAGGGTTATAATACTATACTGTTGTTTTTATGTCAGATTTTATCTCTAAGAAATGATAAGAGGACCCCAAACAGATAGGTAGAATTTTATTTGAGGCCTGCAATCAAAAAGGATTGACTAGATATTAAGATACTAAGATGATGAAATTTTCTGTTTAAAAAGTTTGGTGAAATTTAATGATTTAGGGTTTATGAGTATATTTAATTTCTGCTATATAGAATGTCAAATCATCTGAAACTATCAAAGTTTAACTTACCTGAACAGTGATTCAACCTAATGTTATAAACATTAATAGTTCATATATAATACAAATGTGAACATTTGTCTCACTAGAGTTAAAACTGTTTACATGCTATGATTCTTAAAAATAATAACCAAGCCCACTATTAATAGCTATTGTCTTTCATCAATTGAAATTCAAATACAAAAAACCCACCCAATTCTGATTATTTTTTCCATTCCATGGAACAAGTCAGTGGTCATTGACCACTGCATATTGATTTTCTTTAATTAGGCTATCCACCACTGTTCCAATTAGTTGTGTCTATGGGGTAGAGAGAGAAGTAAGTCCCAAGGCATAAAACACAAAGTGACATCATGGCTATACTGAGGCATTGTTCATTAAAATACAGGGAGGGCCAGTTAGCTCCTGTGATTAACACATGCAAAGTATGGAAGAAGTACTTTTATCCAAATAACATCTTGGCAAAAAAGCATAAAAATAATTAGAGGGATATATTCTCTTCATATTAACATTAAAAATATAAATGTGATTTTTTTTAAACTGTTAAATTTTCCCACTTTTTTTTACATGAACTTACTCATAATTCATCCTTTTCAGTTTTCCACTTTCATCCCTTTTAAGCACATCAAGCGATTACAACACTTGTAGGCATTTTGTGTGCATAATCCTTTTAGCGATCATTGATTTCTTTCCTGGTTTTTTTGCATTTGTCCAGCCCACACTTACATTGAAAGCATATTTCAAGTAGCTCACCTTTATAGAGTTGTTTTCAAGGAATGCAACTTAGTTTTTATAGAAACAACTATTTTCACATTGCTATTTTCATAAGTTTAAGTGACATTTAAATAAATTATGTAAGGCAAAAATAAAAACAACTGGTACAAACAGATTTAGGGATAAACACATCTGATACTTGGTACAAATACTACTGAAACAACGAGAAGTGTGGGAGACAAAAGCTATGCCAGCCAAAAGCATTCAGCAAGCCAGAGTCTTCAGTATGTTTACCAGATTGACTTAAGAACAGTATTGTTTTATGTGGTAAGTTGGTATAATGGAGGGCATTTAATATTTTTTGTTATGTTCTTTTTTTTAAGATTTATTTATTTATACAAGCACTGGGTACAGTCAGAAGCGTGGGAGGGTGAGAGAATTCACCAGAGTCAGAGCGCGGAGCAGAACAGGCAGATTGATGAAGTACACTGCTGAGGGGAGCAGAGGGTGTGGCAGGAGAGGTCTGCACGCCATGTGGGACCCTCTCCCGGGGCCGGGGATCAAACTGATCAGCTTTGCAGCCCAGCACTCAACCGCTGCACCCCAGGGAGGTCCTTTTGTTATATTCTTATCCCTTGTTTCTTTAAATTTATTTTATTGCAGCAAATTTGTCTCCAAATGGAAATGGAAAGTGGAAGTGTATTCTTTTCACATTAACTAAAAAGATAAACACTTTTATCTTATTTTTATTTTTTAAACATCCCTATTTATTTTTTCACAGTAGTTTTCTTACCACCAAAGTGCCCACAGTCCTCATCACATTCTACTATTTACCTCCACCCATTTCTCTACTCTTCTCCTTTTCCATCCCCATCCCCAACCACTCCTGAGTGTCTCAGGTTTATTGTCGCTTCCAAGGGTCTGTCCTTCAGTACGCCTTCATCTGATTCTTTGGTTTCACTGGATTCCACATGTAAGTAAAGCCATCTGTTATTTATCATTCTTCTGGTTCAGTTTGCTAAGAGTAATCCCTTTTAGTTTCATCTATGTTGCTGCAAATGACATAAGTTTATCTTTTTTGTTAGCTGCATAGCATTCCATGTGTATATGGACCATGTCTTCTCGATCTACTCATCTCTTCTGGGTCATTTAGGTGGTTTCTAATTCAATGGTATTGTTGCATACTTCAGTATCAATCTCCTCTTAATTCCCTAAGACTAATGCTCCCTTCCAGCACTGGTTTCTTCACGCATGAATCTCTAATAATACCTTGCCTTGTTCAACTACACCTGGTGTTCTCTGGTTAATCATTTCCAGAAAGGGCAAAGGTTGGAGTCTATAACAATTTGACTTTTTTGATAATAATCTGCTAATTGATGGTTTTAATTTCATTTCATTCTATATAATTTCACTTGAGTTTTAATTTTCTTGACCAAATTCTCTGTATTAGTATAGAAGCCTGTTTATTTCTAAATAATTTGTAAATATATGAATTGGCTATATAGGATCATGAAGTAATTGAATACAATATTGTCAGGGTGCAATGAAAAAAAAAATCCCCCAATGTTCTGGATACTTGTGAGCTGGAATCTGACAACATCAGACAGGTTAGCAAAAATCAATTAATAAAATACCTATGGAGAATATGCATGGTTGTAAATTCTAAAGAATAATGAGACAAGAGAGGGGGTGACTTCATATGACAAAGAGGAGGTTTACCTCATCTTAGAGTAAAGATGAGCTTCTCAGAAAAGAAACCCTACAACAGGATGAAACCCCTAAATTACAGTCTTCCAGGTTATAAAAGGAAGAGCAGTGATTTCTTCCTGGATTAGAAAAAGAGAAGAAGGTTTGGAAGTGATGCTAGATTTGGTTTTGTTTAGGGAAGGACAAAGAAAAAGATTCAGGCAGGGACAAAAAATGTCTCCTCAGTCTTCAGTGCCCTCATTTGCCTCATCTTCTACTCTTCTCCTTTTCCATCCCCATCCCCAACCACTCCTGAGTGTCTCAGGTTTATTGTCGCTTCCAAGGGTCTGTCCTTCAGTATGCCTTCATCTGATTCTTTGGTTTCACTGGATTCCACATGTAAGTAAAGCTAATCTTCGCACAGTCTGCGAAGCGATAGACCTCCCAAATACAAACACCACCGACCTCCAGTTCCCATAGAAAGGAAACAAAAGACCTACTCTAGAAACATGGAGAAAATCCTATCTGATGTTATAGGGAGACAGACTGCACAGTGAGAATCTTGCTGAAGATTTTTATTTCCACTACTTTGAAACATCATGAGAAAATGGTGTCTAAAATTTCTCCATTGTTGACTTTATACAAAGTGTATGTATGTGTTTGTATTTTAACTCCTAATGCCTGCTATATCAAAACTCTCTCATAGGCACATTAAAGTGACATTTGTTTCTATATGGTTTACAGTTCTAATTATTTAATAAATCTACAGCATTATCATATTGCATATTATTGTATTATGTGCTTTGGTCCACTTGATTGCTCAAGGGGTTTTTGAAACAGCTGTTCCAATGCTTTTTGTTGTTGTTGTATTCATAAGATATTTTAAAATACATATGAATGCTATTGTCTTCTTTACATTAAAGTCTATGATTATTAGCTAGTATTTTTGAGTAACTGTGTTTTTTAATAATATCTTTCTGTGATCTCTGCATGTTGATGTAAACATACTAATCCCTGGTAATTTTGATAATGCTTCATTAGTAATTAACCTGAGAACCATTTTACTTCAAGGTATTTTATTTTATTTATTTTTTTTTTTGGTTTGTAGTTCGTAGTCTTTAGAAAATATACCGTTGAAGGAGGAGTAATTGTTCTTGTTTTTTCCTTTGTGCTTTTATTTTCTTTTTGTTGTTTCTTTGCTTGTACTCCAAAATAAAAATTATACTTTTAATAATAGTAGTTTTGATATCACTCACATTTACTCTCAGAATTTAGATATGTTTGTCCTTTGTTAGTTTTGGCACATTTTCCCTTTACTTTTTTTTTTTTTAATTAACCATTCATGCTCTATTAGCTACCTTTTCTCCAATTTTTTAGTATTATTTTTAAGGAAAATATGCTGTATTAATTAGTAGCTTTCTGTTCCTGAGATAAGTTAGAGTATCTATAATTAAAACATATATGATAACTACAAAATAGAAAATTAAAAAGCCTTGTAACTTCCTAGGCAGTTGATACTAGAGAAACCAGAATTTAAATGTTTCTGGTGTTAATGCTCATACTATATATACCTTAAAGAAAAGAAATAAATTCCAGTTGTATATTTTATTAAAGCTAATAGTTCACACATTAAAACATAAAATGATATTTGGGACTGCAAGATACCAGGTTGAAATAAAATGGAATGAGATCATTCCAGTAAAGTATATCTGTGTATTGCAGGGTCTCTGTGTGTTAATTGTTGTAATATTTTAAAAGACATGGTCAGTAATTTTCATTTGATATAAGTGGCCATTTGGCAACATGATAGTGCAATAAGAGCTGAGTAATGGGATCAAAAGGACACTTGCCTTAGCTGACTATTACTTCTTATTTAATATACATTAAATAGACTATTAGTCAAGAAACCTTGTAAAGAGGCTATGGCACCATTTATAGCTATTGAAAATAATTTAACTAAAATTGTGGTGAGATGATTAAAAGAAAGTGTTATATATAAGAAAATATATGAACAAAGCTGGAAGGATTTGGTGATGTCCTAAAATAAAAGATTTACCGTCCTCTTAAAATAATGAAGAACATAGTCTTTATGTTGTTAAGGTCAACTTGACAAATAGCCAGAGTTTGGTAAGAGTGTAATGGCCTTGGTAAGAGTGTAATGGTTTTATTTTATATTTATTTTGGTGACTCAGTGAATACAAACATAAATGCTTAGGTTGAAAATAAAATCATTAGTGCTATAAACATTATGTCTGGATCTAAAATTCATGTGCAAATAAATATTTTATTATTGGTTGCAGAAAGCACCTTCTTTAACTATTGAGAGAAGGAAAAACTTTATCTCTAAGCTAACTTAGCTTCTCAGCTGGGACTGTTTAACAACAACAACAAGTTAAAATAAATTAAGCAGTTCATTGACTTGTGTGTGCAACCTCTACAGGAGAAACCCCAATGAAAAATTATTCAAAGCAACAGCTTAAAACTAAGGTTTATATAGCATTTTCAACAAAGAATGATACTTTTGTTGAGAAATTACAAGATAAAAGAAAGCAGAGCAGCAAACTCTAGAAAGCAGAGGGATGGAAGAACCCTAATAGAGTTAGGTTCATGCTCCTCTGGCACCTTCTCTGGCCCGTGTCTATCTCCAGTAAAAGGAGGATTTCTATTGCCTCTAGGCAGAAAATGGGGATTTCTCGTGATTTACTGCATTTTTATTTTAATTTGTTGCTTCCCTTCAAAGTAATTTTTATGTTGAAGAAACATATATTGGGGTTGCATATTCTGGTTTCCTTCAACATCGCGTTGACCTCATCCTCCTTAGGTAAGGGTGCTAGTACTTGGAAACAGAGCCCAATAAAGGTAGGACATGCATCCCAGGTATTCTGTTAAGACTTTTAGAAGTTATTAGATTACATATAAATAAACTCCAGAACTATGAAGACTTCAGTAAATCTAGTACTTGAGTAGAGGAATTTAGATTGGCTCTCCTTTGAGTTTCTGAGAATATGAATATTGGACCATACAATTTTAACAGGGTGGTCCCCAGGGAAAGGGGAGTTTCTAGGTTCCCTGCCCCACCCAAGGAAGGGTGGAACTGAGCAAGGAGGAGTAAAAGCTGGAGAGGAGACTGAGGAAGGAAGGTAGAAGGATGGAGAACAAGAAGGAGACCCAGAGGAGGTGCATGGAGCAGAGAAAAATGTGAAAAATTTGCACTTGATTCTTGGCCTTGGACTGTTTGAAATAGATGTGGGTGAGAGACCTGTTAGTAGGCTAACACTGGTGGCATTTATCTTGATTTTGGTTTTGCTCTTTTCCTTGCAGATATGTCTGACTGTTTCTTACCCTTTTCTGTATGTCCCCACCAGAACGTGCTTTAGACTTGTGGCAGGCTTTTGGGCTTTAGTGGCCCTGCTTTGGGGCCAGCCCTGTTTGGCTAGACAATTTCCCACAAGGGTATGGGTGGCCTTGGGTCTTTGGTTTGAAAAATATATTCTTTCCCTTTTCTTTGTACACACTAATTGTATTAAAGTTCCTTTCCATGAAAGGTCTTAGGCACTGGAGTATGTTTTGTCTTGATGCGGCAGATGGCAGAACCTATTTAGAGCAGGGGGGTTTGGGGTTTTGGGGGTACCCCTCTACCTGCCCTGTAACACAATCTTTGTGATTATATTGTTTGAAATAAAGCATAGCATCTGAAGAAGCAAATAGATCAATTTGTTACCCAAAATAAATCCTGCTAGAAGCTGACTTGTGGAAAAAATCATATTCATGCTAGATAATTTCTGGGAAGAAAAAATTTTGTATTCATGTTCCACACATATTGATGAATTTCATACAATGGCAATAGAGTTTGTTCTGTTATATTAATTCATGGACAAATAGGTAAATGTATGAACAAAATATTTCAGAAAAATTCTGGTCTGCAGAAATAAAAAAAGAGTAACATGATAAAAGATGACTAGAATGTCACAGTCATTATGTTATATTATTATTGTGAAGAGCCATTTAATTAACATGAGTAGAAAAAAGAGTAAATCACCAAATTTTGAATCCAAAATTAAATGTAGGAAGGAACATGTAGAGAATGTTATTGAAGTTGTTTATTCCAACTCATATCAATTAGAACAATTTAATGATGCCAACATCTGAATAAAGCAAAGAGAAATTCATGGATTAACATCACCAATTTGATCACTTATACCCAATCCCAGTCCTTAAAATCCTGGGACAGCTTTGGATCCAGTCCTTGGGCTCTATGAGAATATATATACACCATTTATAATGGGTCAATAAATGATACAAAATATTAGAAATTGTAAATGATAAATCTTGAATCTACATTGAATACAAATGCTATGATAAGCACTGTACTTTCATAGCAAATAACACAAACAGTATTCAGATAAATTTAAATTTCCAATAAATCATTTCTTTTTCAGTTATTATTATTATTTTTTAATTTTGTACATTTTTACACCATTTTTTCATTTTTGCACAATGTATGCATTTTCATCTTGGTTATAGTCTCCACAATAAATAATTTTTATGATAAGTGTATTCCAACTATTTCATGGAGCACATGTATACTAAAAAATATTTCTTATTTATCTGAAATTCAGATCTAACTAGCATTCTTTATTTTATCTAGTAATCCTAAGGTTGTGAGATATATTCATATTACATTATAACAAACCAGTGGGTTAAAAATTGACTTTTGCTGCTTTGAATTTACAATCAAGACTCTGGGAGAACATAGGACATTTAGAAAAATAAGACTCTTCAAAAAAAAATCAAGTTATTGGTGTGTGTTGATGACTTATGTTCACACCACAATAAGGTAATAAAAGAGACAAATGTCAATGCTACTAGAAAGAGAACCTTCGATTTAAGTTGACCTGTCTAAAAGAAGAACAGACACATATATACAATTGGGAGAAAAGAGAACCTTTCTACTTTTTGCCAGATATCCAACAGGGCTAAGTGTCCATAATTTGAAACTGTCAAAGTGACTTCTTTGTCTCATGCTGAAGTTCTGGACAGTTAAGAAATGAAGTCCAGAAAAATAAGAATCTAGGTTGGAATCTACTGGAAAATTAAACAACCACTAAAAGAAGTAATAGGGAGCTTAGTTCTTTATCCTCTCCCAGAAAACTATAATGGATGCTGTGCTTGACAAAGATAATAGCATTCTCACACATAGCCACAATTTATCAGATGGCAGGCAGAAACAGAGGTGACTAATTGTACCTCTTATTCCTCATTGGTCAAAGTTAAATGCCATGCCTGATGTGACAAACTGAAGTCTACAAATCTGTGGCTAAAAGACAGAAAAACCAAGGTGGGTTCACATTCAATGTCGTTATTTGAAGTATTTCTATTTCTGGTATCAATAAGATGCCCCCTATTGCCTAATTAAATCTTTGGACATTAGTCTGAGGTTTTAAAGCTCTGAAATCAAAGTGACTGGGAATGTATAATTATCCCTTCCATAAGTGTTTACATTAAATAAGCAGTGAATGGGTAAACTGCACATAGTCAGCCTTGGAAATATATCAATAATGAGTTTTCTTTAGTGTTCTTGTCAGTGGAATGTGGCATAGAAACTGTATCATCAATCACTGCATATTCTTTCAACAAGTAGTGTTTTCTGTGTAAGAGTGCTTATTGTGAGACCTTGTTTATACATTTACTTTTATAAATTTATATGTGGAGTCATTTGAATGATCAGAGAGCTCAAATATTACAAATTTTTAAAGAGAAACATCTAGACGTTTTACAGTTAGAGGTATCCTTGTTCATATTTTGGAGTAAGATATGCCTACATAAATGTAAACAGAAGCATAATTATATCTTCATTTACATAGTTGGTATATGGGGCAGTTTGCATTGGGTTAGAAATTTCTGGATGTGCATAAAGAAGTAAATGCAGTTATTGTATATATCAAGCATGTGTGTGTGGTCTGGGCTCTCAAGGGATGGATGATGGCATCCATTATACATGTGTATTCAGCACCCAATTTCCCTATGGGGTAGTAACCAGAGGGTAAACATCCTTTTTACCATGAATCAGGTTAGAAACAGCCATTTGATTTACTTGACTCACATCAAAACCATCATTCTTTCTCTTGAAGCTGGTAGAGATGTGTCACTCTTCTGGGGCCCATAAACCTGAAAGTATCTGTCTCCAGAGTTCAGATCCAGCCCATTTCCTGCCACATGTAGATAAAGGAGAGAAAAAGAAGGTACAGGAAGAAGAGAGGGAAAACACAAAAGATAAAGTGCCTTGGAATCAGCTAACATATCTAAGTACCCTGTAGACAATTGATTTCAATCTGTTATAGTTGCAGCAATACATTTGTGGGCTATAAAAAATTAAAGAAAGGCCAAGAATTTTTTTAACAAAACAGAATGGAGTAGAATAATTTAAAACATCAACATTCTTGAGATAGAACTAAACATATTATATGATGACACTTTTATTTATGTATCTATATACGCACATGTAGTTTTCCAGGACTATGATGTAAAATCAATTTTTTTTTTATTTTGAGTAGTTGTCAAAAGATATTTGAAGTCCAGTGATGACAATTCTATTCCTTACAACTAAGCCTTCTAATAGTGTAAGTTACCCCGAAATTCCATCTGAGATCTACCTTCCATTTTTATTTTACTTAATATAATGGTACAAGTACTTTACTCACAGTAACTCATTTGATCCCCCTGGCATTTCTGTGAGGGAGTCACTAGTATTATCTCGCCTATAACAGTAAGAAAATTGAAGTACACAGAGTTTGTTATGTTCCCAAGTTGAATGGTAAGTGGCAGAATCAGGATTTATACTGCACCCTGGAAAATTCTCTCTCTCTTTTTATTTTTTTTTTTTGTTAAAAGCAATGGGAAACAAAACAAAGTCTTAATAGTGTAGCATTATATAATGTAATGTTTTATAGAAATAGGAGAATATTTACTTCACTCACACCAAACTGAAAAAGATACTGTCATATGAATTGTAATGTCTTAGAGCCAAGGTCAGAAATTATTGTTGAGATTCCTGGGGCCAGTTCCAGTTCTTATAGGAAAGTGCTATGCTAAGATTACTATTTATAAGTTAATGAGCAATCTTTGAATCCCTAAATGCCTTACATAGATCTTTAGACTAAAGTGATCATTATTTACCATGACATTAGAACTCTTTGTTCTTGAAACTAAAGCGATACAATTAGTTGTTAATTTTTTTTCAGTGAGCTAACATTGGTAGGTTCATATTTTTTAGATTCAAAATTATATTTGTAATATAATTTCTTTGCTTTCAAAAATTCTGATTTGTGTATTTTTTCAAAGAACCATTTAATTTAACTTGGCATCTCCATGTGATATATAATTAGTTCATAAATGTTAAGTTATTAGCAGTGAGATCTGTGGACAAACCAGGTTTCCATTTAAAAATATAAGGAGTAATTATTGTCCAATTGTTTGATCCAAGCCATATAAGATAAACAGTTCATGCATCATTTACTTACTGAGCATAGTTTTAAAAGAAATGATGAGGGTCCTCCCTGGTGGTGCAAGGGGTTGAGTACAGCTCTGTGAAGCTGTCCACAGCCTCTGCAGCATGAGTTTGATCCCTGGCCAGGGAGCTCCCCACGTGGTGCAGCAGACCTCTCCTGTCTTGCCCGCTGCTCCCCTCAGCAGTGTACTTATGTCTATCTGCCTATTCTGTTCCCCACTCTGTCTCTGGTGAATTCTCTTACCTCCCTCACCTCTGGCCTGTACCCCAGTTCTTGTAATCATAAACAAATAAATCTTTAAAAAAAAATGATGGAATAAAACACACAGATTCTTACACCTTATTATGATACCTTCCCTGTGCTCAGCATTTCATGTGCTTCATTTCAGAACAATAATGAAACCTAATAAACTGATTCTTAGAGAAATTAATAAAACTACACAAGACCATGCGGTACATTAGTTGAAGAATTATCTTGTAACTCCAGATATACCTGAGTTCAAAACATGTAATTTTCCAACTATAGTCTGCTGCAATTTTTAAATATAGTTGTGGAGACCTGAACCAAAGAAAAAGAATGAGAGCTGAAGAAAAAGTTATTTTCAGGAAAAGTAAAATAGACTTAAGTTAAGCTGAAACTATGTTAAGTTTGTGACAAAGTGATTAGTTAATAAATTAGTTAATAAATAAGAGATAGTAGAGGGGAGAATAGAGTTGACCTGGACTGAGTCGAAGGGACACTGAGCTTGTAACCAGGATAATTGTTTCAGTGTGACAACCGTATTAACTTAAACATGATTGATTTTCTTTCTGTACCAATGTGGAAAGCCATGATAAAGCAACACATGTCTACAGGATTTGGTAGTAAAATTTTGGAATTCATTATCTTACTTTATCTTATTCAGATATTATAATAAAAAATGCTTAAACTCTTTATGAAATAATGATTTTTTTGTTGAATCCAAGCTACTTTTTACTAGGATGGCTTTTATTAGGATAGTTGAAAAAATAAATTTTGCAATAAAGAAGTTGCATATATGTATGTATGTATGTATATAATAAAATCATTACATCAGATTCAATAAATAAATATCCCTACATTGAGGTACAATGCCCATAAACTGGCTATAAAGAGGACAGACCCACTAAGATGTTTGTTTTCTTTTTATTTTTGCAATACTATTTCTTTTGTTATAAGTTTAACTTTTTATTTATATTAGGTATACTACCCTTAATTCTCCTCTTTAAATGTCCTAGTTGCTCTTAGCAACATCAAATTATGATGACTCCCTTAGTGCCTTCACTAAGTTTTAAGTATATTTTACTGCTCTGTGACTTGCAGGGCATAATTTAAAGCTAAATTTTAGCTTTTTAATCTCTTTTGGGTTCAGTAAATTTATTGCCTATGAGAAGTGAAAGAATAATAGGAGAAATAATTCTCCAATGAATTAACATTATAGAACCACCTTACCAGGCTCTCTAATCTGTAGGGCTCAGCTAAGTAAGAAGGGACAAGGGAAATGTAAGGGGGCTGTGATTTGTCCAGTGACAATGAAAAAAACTTGATGTAACTGCTTGTTCCGATGCTCTCTGCCACCATCATGGGTTGCGGCATCACCTGGAAAATGTTTAAACATGGTCATGCCTATGAGATTCTAAAATTAAGAATTGGGAATAAAGCACTATATTCTGATAACTGCACTAAAAATCTACAACCCGTACAAAAAAAATTAGCTCAAGAATAAAGGTTGTACATATGTATAAATATATGTATATTATATATATTCTTACATATATACCATATATATGCCAATCAAAAATCATTAGCTCTCCCCATATTCAAATAAATACCATTTTAAAATTAATTTTGAGATACCAGTCCACTGCTAGAAAGAAAGTTAGGCAAGCCATGTTCAGATTAAAAACAAATAGAGGCTTGAAAATCAGGATATTCTGGAATTATTTGCATTTATTGTTGTAGCCTATATGTGTAGTTTCATATCTCTTCACACACTAGAGATATGCTAGATGAATTCCAACCATGTGAATTTGAACTGACGGCTGTGAATAAGATTCTGTCTTCTAGCATTAAGTCTGAAAGGGAGAAACTAGCAGTAAACAGGTGGCTAATGGGAAAGTAATTGACTTTGTATGACTGCATACTCCTTGTTCAAAAAAAAAAAAAGATAATAAATTGAAAGGGATGTATTGCCCACTGCTCCACTCAGCAGTGAGTTTCAGTAAATCAGCCTGCTCTGCTCCCCACTCTGTCTCTGGTGAGTCCTCTCACACCACCCCACCCTCCATCTCTGGCCTGTACCCAGCTCTTGTATGCATAAATAAATAAATCTTAAAAAAATCTTAAAAAAAGAAATAACATGTAAATGCATATACACATGCAAATATACCAGAGGTGACAAGAAAGTGAGAAAAAAATACTCAAAAAGTAAAAAGTTAAGAGAAAATATAAGAGTGTGATCCCCATCAGGGTCAGTTCCATTTTCCTACCCCACCCAAGGAAGGGTGGAGCTGAGCTGGAAGGAGAGAAGACAGGAAAAGGATAGAGCTAGAAGGAGACCAGGTAGAGGCACGTGGTGATGAGAGACATGTAAAGAAACTGTGCTTGCTTCTCAGCTCTGACTGGTAATGTTATAGGGCAGCCCCGATATTGAACGGGTTGCCTGGCTGTGGGTCCTCACCGGCGCGCTTACAAGGGACTTATGAATACTCCACTACAGGCACACACAAAAGGTTAATAAAAGGTTTATTTACAAGGGAAAAGGAAATAAGGAAAATGTACAACTCAGGGAGAAAATAGGGAAATAAAGTGTTTAATGCATCCTACCCGATCCGCCGAACTGGAAACCCAAAGTCACTCTCCGAGCTGGCCGGATGCTGCGAGCTGGCGGGGAGCCAAAATGGGGGACCCCTCCAAAGCCCACGTGTCTGCCTTTATACCAACCTGGCTGCTTAACCCCACCCTCAGGTCCCAGCCACCTTCCCTTTGGTGGTGATGGGATTTGGTGTTCCCAGTGTCTTTGGCTTTGGCCTGGGGTGGGGGTGGAGTCCACAAGGCCTATATGGAATTAGCTTTAGGACAGCCTTTTCCCCCTAACAGTAACAGGGTCTTGGGGGGGCCATGGCAGGAGACACTTGAAATAGAGATGTGGGTGAGAGACCTGTGGGAAGTCTGATAATGGCAGCTTTTATCTGGATTTTAATTTATTTGCTCTTTTCTTCCAGACTTCCCTGGCTCCTTCTGCTGCTTTCCTACGGTTCCTCCAGAGGTGACTCAGGAATGTGGCATGTTTGGGGGCCTCAGCAATCCTGATTTCAGCCAACCCTGTTTGGCTGGACATTTACCCATGAGGCCATGGTTAAATTTCAATGCTTCATGTGGAAACTGTTTTATTTCCTTTCTTTTCTCTTTATATACTAATTGCATTAAATTTATTTTCTACTGAAGATCCTATATATAGAGTAGATTTTGTCTTGATACAGGGAATGGCAGAACCCACTTAAAGGGGGCAGGTTTAGGGGTCCCACGGCACCCATCACCCTGACCTATAACAGATTTGGCAACTGAAAGGTCAGTGCAGGGGGCAGGAATGTGGAAGCCCACCTAGAAAAATAGACAATAAACCTTTTCCCGCCCTACAAGCCTTCTCCCTCTGTGCAAACCCAGTTTCCCACCTGACCTCTCCTCACCCTATGAAAGCCTGCCTCCCCCTGGCACTGGGCAACTTCTCCAACCCCCATGGGGGTGGGTAAGCCTCCATGGGGGCGCAATAAAGTTTCCTGCCTGTGTGAAACTTGACCTGACTCTCCTCTTTACCCCACCGATCCTTTCAGCAACCACAGCGGGACTGGAACTTAGCCATCCGTGGTTAGTCAGCCCTATGGGAAAAGGTGGCTTCCCCGTAGCACTGCTACCCTAAGTGGTTTTTGTTTCTCATGTGTTTGTGTTTTGGACACCTATGGATTTGCTGCTGACTCTTAGATTAGAAAAATTGGCTCTGATTTTGTGGAAACTTTGTGTGTATGTGTGCAACTTGTTTCTAGTCATTTGTTCAGAGGCTTGATTTTGTAGAAATACCTTTTTTGTGTGTGTGTATTAGCAAGCAACTTTACTCCAAGGTGCCTAGTGTTGAGATCCCATGTAGGTCAAAGATGGAATCTGCTTCCAAATGGCATTTGAGGTCTCTTGGTGGGCTTCTCTGGAACTAAGTAAGCAGTTTCACTCAAAAGATGGTAAGTTGCTGTGACTTTGGACTTTCCTTTGTGATCTCTGCTGGATTATAGGTCTGATTAGCAATTCTAAAGACAATAATGGTAGTTCAGTAATGAGTTGTTGAGATTTGGGTTTTTCTGTTTTTCTTTTTTTTTTTTTTTTCTTATTGTAACTACTTCCCACTCTCTGACTCAAAGGATTTTTGCAAACCAACAAGGGAGCACTATTGGTTTAAATTTGCAAATGTATGGCAGGTGCTAAGGTGGAAGAAATCTTGAGCAGTAACTGATAATTGCTGGTAGCCTTAATGGGTTCTTGGAAGTAACTTGGGTTTTGCAAGGTCTGAGTTTAAAAGGTTTTGGTGAGGGAACTTTTGTCTATACCATTTGTTTTGGGCATATTTGCCATTTGAATTCTTGGATTTCTTTGACTACTGGAAGAAGACAGGATTTGAAGACTCTACTTCCTACTGAGGAATGTTGTAGAAAGCATTCTTTTTGATGCATGAGGTAATTGTACCAGATTTTGATACCTGTGTTTTTGCTAGTCCTCCCTAGTTTGGGGGATGTGATTTGCAGGTTTTTTTTATATTTATTTTTAATTATATAAGAACTGGGGTACAAGCCAGAGATGCAGGAGGGTGATCCAATTCACCAGAGACAGAGCGGGGAAGAATAGGCAGAAGGACCGAAAACACTGCTGAGGGGAGCAGCGGGCAAGGCAGGAGAGGTCTGCCACGCCATGTGGGTACCTCCCTGGCTGGCCTGGAATTGTACCCGTGCTGCAGAGGCTGCGGACAGCTTCACAGCGCTGAGCTCATCCTGCTGTGCCACCAGAGAGGCCCGTGATTTGCATTTTGATGTTGCTCTTTCAGCTTCTGTTCCAGGGTGGCTAACTGAAGTAAGGTGACTCCTTTAAATTGAGAGTTAACTGTTGATATTTTGATTTTGCTCTTTCTGGTTCTGTAAACCCAAGGTTTCCTTGCTTGGTGCCTAACAGAAGATGACTTCTTTTGGTTGTAATTTATTTTAAACTTGCTCTTTCAGCTTCTGTACAGGATATACCCCAAGATTGACTTCTGACTTCTTTTTTTTTTTTATAAATCTTTTTTTTTTTAAAGATTTATTTATACATATAAGCACTGGGTACAGTCAGAAGCACAGGAGGGTGAGAGAATTCACCAGAGCCAGAGAAGGGAGCAGAGCAAGCAGAAGGACCAAAGTACACTGCCGAGGGGAGCAGCGGGCGGCAGGAGAGTCTGTGCACCATGTGGGACCCTCCTCTGGTGGCTGGGGAGCTGCCAGGGATCCAACCAGCGCTGCAGAGGCTGCGGGCAGCTTCGCAACCCAGCGCTCAACCGCTGCGCCACCGGGGAGGCCCTACCCCAAGATTGACTTCTAATGTGAACACTGAACATCCTAAATTGATAAACAAATTCATGGGATGTCACTGTAATTATTCTAGCTGAACTTTTTTTTTGCATGTTCCCAAGGTCTTAGGTATGTAAGATGATATCTGAGACATGATTTGTGCCAGCAATACTTAACAGTTCTTTGCAGTTGTGTAAGATATTCCATGTGGGGTAAATGATAACTAAAAGAACTGTCTGTGCCTATATGTTGTATGTCTGTATGTGATACTGAATACCAGCCTCAGTTTCCCTCAGCCAGTGAAAGGAAACAGTTTGAGGAGAAGGAAAGTAGTTTAATCCATTGCCAAACTGAGGACAGTAGACTCCCGTCTAGAAGACCATGGTCCTGCTCTTCAGCAGAGAGCAGGGGTATTTTTACAAAGGAGTTAAAAAAAAAAAGGGCACTGTGCAAAGGTCAGCAAAGGGGAGATAGGAAGTATAGAAGTCTTTTTGATTCAGGCATATGGAGATTTCAGGTGGGTGCCAGCTTGCTTTGTTAATGCCTGCTGAATTTGTTTAAATTCCTTATTGTCTTAGGGATGTCCTTCCTTTTCCTTAGAATGCAAGAGGACAAACTTGTTAAAGAAGCTAACTTTTTAGGGATCCTTATCTGGTGGGGCAGAGAGACCTGTCACTGTATTATATGTCTTCCCTTTTGTGCCTAATTGTCTTGGCCTCTAGATGTTGTAAAATTGGTGCTTATAGACATTTTGAAGTAGGAGATATAATGGGAATTGGTATTAGTACTTCTAGGAAACATCTGAATTTCTTTTTGGTTAATAGGATCTAATTTATAATCCCATGGGTTGTTTTAAAACATGTGCTTATAAGACTGTATTGGCTATAATTTTTCTCTCCTATCTGGGAAGTTGATGTTGTGCACATATGTTTTTTAAATGTTGGGAAGAATGGGATTTTGGAAAATTTAAGGTTTTTCTTTGGAAAAAATGGACTCCAGTTATGATAGCAAACTGAAGATTATTGCTTGATTGTCAATAACTACTTAGCTGTAGCTTTCATAAAAATTGATATTATTTTTTTTTTTGCTGCTGTTGTTTTTTATATATGGGGTCATGGTAAATGCAAATGGAGGCAATTTTACTCCTTCTTTTCTAACTTGGATGTCCATTATTTGTTCTAACTGTAGTTGTCAATATTCTGTTGAACAGAAGTGGTAAGAGTGGGCATCCTTGTTTTGTTTCTGACCTTAGAGGAAAATCTTTAGTTTTCACCACTGAATATGTTGGCCGTGGACTTTTCATATATGTGTTTTCTTATGTTCTCTTTATTTGTAATGTGTTGAGAGATTTTATCATGAAAAAGAGTGTTGAATTTTGTCAAGTTCTGTTTCTGAATTTATTGAGATGATTGTGTCATTTTTATTCTTTATTTTGTTGTATTCTATATCACAAGTGATATTTGTATGCTCAACATCCTTGCGTCTAATGGATAAATCCCACTTTGTAATGAGGTATAATCTTTTTAATATGCTATTGATTCATTTTGCTAGTTTTGTTGAAGATCAATGCATCTATATTCATCAGGGATTTTGACCTGTAATTTTTTGTTTTGTTGTGTCAGTGACATGACATCACTGGATGGGATAGCTATTTTAAAAAAAATAAAGTCAACCATGTGTTAGTGAGAACAAGGAGAAGTTGGAAAACTTGTTGCAATGTGTAGATGTTATGGAAAGCGTATATAGACTTCTCAAAAATAATTTTTTTATGAATTATTTTCAGTCAAACAAAACCTTGCAAATGACTTGATCTAAATTATGTATATAAGAAGAAAAAGATGGGCCTCCCTGGTGGCGCAGGCGGTTGAGCACAGCGCTGTGAAGCTGTCCACAGCCTCTGCAGTGCCGGTTCGATCACCGCGCAACCCACATGGCGAGCAGACCTCTCCTGTCTCGCCCGCTGCTCCCCTCCCCTCAGCAGTGTATTTCATCAGTCTGTTCTGTTTGCTGCTCTGTCTCTGGTGAATCCTCTACCCTCCTGCGCATCTGGTCTTTACCCTGGCTCTTGCATAAATAAAATAAATCTTTAAAAAAATAAAGAAAGAAAAAGAAAAGACATTGAAAGTAACACAGGGACACAATTTGGATTGAAATCCCTGTGTGATTCATTCAAAAACCTATACTCTTTCTACTTCATCAAACAAGAGAAGTCAAGCAGGATAGTGGTAAAGGAAATGTCTTTATGATTAAGAAGTCATTAGAAACCTTAGAGGACCTGGTTGTGTAGAATGTTGGAGGAGGTAGACATAACTCTCAGTGATTAATGAATAGGCCTGAGGAGGAAGCCAGAAATGACATAATATCCTGAGATATATGACTTAGGGAATGTATCCAAGAACATAATCTTTAGGGAGGAAGCAGGCTCCTTGAAGATTCTTAAGGAATAAGTACAAGTGTCATGTTTTCATAATTTGGGGGTAATTTCCTCATGGATATCCTATGATCACTGAAAAGAAGCATGGGCTTCAATTCAAGAAACACCACTTCTAATGATAAAAAGAATGAAATACATGCAAATGTTGGTTATATGAACTGAACACAATGATTAATAAGTAGAATCACGGATATAACTATTGCCAAAGATATGTTATTAAACTCAGATTCTAAGCTTGTGTTACCTACATTAAAAAGTCAAATGGTCTTACTAAACATTGGATATTTAAATGATTTTCTCTTCTTAAGCTGGCATTCCATCTATTATTGTCCTACAAACACAGTATGGTTCCTTTATCAATCACAAGTCTATCTATCTATCTATCATCTATCTATATCAATAGTCAACAGTAACATACATATATATATATATACATACACACACACACACATACCTACAATACTATTTAAGAGATATTTCTATCATTTATAGTACATAAATATAATGTTTTCTATATGAACAAAATAGATGTGTGATTTTGTACGGTATTTGTTACTTCTGGAAAATAGTATGAGTTGGTGTGGGTGGCACTCTGTGTTGTGCTTTGGATCACCTGCCTCAATAATCGCAATCTTTTTTTTTCTAATGCAGACTCTTAGCAGGATAGTAATTGACATGTTGTATACCAAATGTCTCTTAAGACATTGAACAATTTCAAAGGTTATATTCTTGGAATCAAGAAATAAGAGTCCCTACGGTGAGAGTTTCACAGCCTACACCAAGTGTTTCTAAAATACATCTCATCACCTCAAATAAGAGTTTTGATAGAAGTGTGTGGGGAGTGTGTGTGTGTGGTAGGGGTGCAGGGATAGTGTTTGAAGAAGAGAATGATCTTGGGCAATCAAGAGATTTATCCCTTGCCTTCTATTCCTTTCTTCCTTCTGTTTCACTCAGTACTAGAAGGATCTCCTCATTTTCTTCTGATACAAATCTATTCTTTCTCCTCTATTTTAGCAAACCAATGCTTGGTGAATGGGAGCAGTCCACATTACCCAAGAAGGAAAATGCAGGGGAACTGTTAAAAAAAAAAAGATTGCATTTTATTTTAATAAAGACTAGTAAGTATTTATATGGAAGAAATAAAAATGCTATAAGAATTTCTAAGATGTTAAAATTCTGAACTTTATATAAGTCAGTATACTGTAATAAATATAAATGAAGCCAAAATAAGAAAACAAAAAACCTGACCAAACTTTGGAGAAATAGTTTCTTTCATAAAAATTGGAAGTTATTTTCTTTTTACCAAATGAGTGCAGCTGCCACTAATCTGATTTTATTAATGAAATTTGATACAAATTTAGAATTACACATTACTAAATAATTAGGATCTATATTTATGCATCTCATAACGGTTGAAATTTGAACAAAAAGAATTTATAAAATTCTACTTGAACATGTACACAATTATTTCAGCTATTCCACTAAAATAAAGAAACTAAATCAGATATCTATTGATTTAAAATTTTTCATTTTTACTCTCAAAGAGGAAGCAATAGAAATTAAATGTCTAATGATAACTAACATGTCATTATGACAATAAAAATACTTGTTTGACAAATATTAATAGAAATGTCGGGCCTCCCTGGTGGCGCAGCGGTTGAGCGCTGGGTTGCGAAGCTGCCCGCAGCCTCTGCAGCGCTGGTTCGATCCCCAGCTGCTCCCCAGCCACTAGAGGAGGGTCCCACATGGCGCGCAGACCTCTCCTGCCGCCCGCTGCTCCCCTCAGCAGTGTGCTTCGGTCCTTCTGCCTGCTCTGCTCCCTGCTCTGGCTCTGGTGAATTCTCTCACCCTCCCGCGCTTCTGACTGTACCCAGTGCTTGTATTAATAAATAAATAAAACTTTAAAAAAAAAAAAAAAGAAATGTCATATTGTAAGTATTTTACTATAGTATTTTATTTATAGAACTATAGCATTATGGATATGCATTTCATGGGGTTCTTACACCTTTTTCATAGTTATTCAAGTGTAAGAACAAAGATGAGTTAACATTAAAAAAGATAGGTTAACATATACTTTATTTTTTGGTAGACATATATTTCAAATATTAATACTTTATCTTTATTGGCCAAACTGAAACAACTAGGTAAAAAGATGAAAGTAAAAATATTTTACTTTCATTTTTACCATACCACCGCATATCACAGAGTTACTCACAATTGAATAGGAATAGTAATCTGTTATTATTTTGGTGAGCCTGGATGTTTGGTCTTGACTCTTGGTTAGGGTAAGAGCAAGTCCAGTAACTCACATTTTTTTTAAAGATTTATTTATTTATTCATAGAAGAACTGGGGTACAGGCCAGAGGTGCAGAGGGTGAGAGGATTCACCAGAGACAGAGTGAGGAGCAGAACAGGCAGACTGACTGAAATACAGCTGAGGGGAGCAGCAGGTGAGATAGGAGAGGTCTCCTGAGCCATGTGGGACCCTCGCCGGTTGGCCAGGATTGAACTGGCGCTACAGAGGCTGGGGACAGCTTCACAGCATGGTGCTCAGCCGCCTGCGCCACCAGGGGAGGTCCGCTAACTCTTGATTTGTAATGTGTAAAATTTTCTTGTGGTTCTCAGGGCACTCTTATTTATATAAGATGTACCTGGTTAGTGAAGCATCACATGACCAGGGTATAAAATTCCCTGTAGGAAACTTAAGATTTCGCAAAGCAAAGCAAAATTCTTTATACATATATTGGTGGTTCTGCTCCAGCAGCAGTTATTTCTGCATGTCTAAAGAAAGAACTTTGGAAAGCCCAGAAGAATCTCTGGATCCTAAAGGTTGTCTGTGTTTTCTTTCTCCAGTTGTGTTGTAGACTTTGACTTTCAGAGTCCTTTATAAATATGCTAAGTGAGATTATGAGTTATTTCCTTATTTCTCCAATTCTTCCATCCCAACAGTAATGCTCTTATTATTGTTTTTTAGTTTTGTTAATGTCACCTTTTCAAATTTGAACAGTGTGCTTATACCTCAGCTTATCAAACTTAAACAATATCCACTGACATACTTTTATTAAAAAATGGTATTTAATTCTTTCAAATATTTCATATATTTTTATTTGTTATTTCTTAATTAATTGATTTTAGACAATAACTTGTTGCTACATAAGAAATTAAGTGCTTCAACACTCATTTACTTTCAAGTAGTTTTATTTTCTAACTTCCAGCATAGATGAATTTTATTCCCAACAGTTTATTAAAATCTATAACACATTTTGGCATCTTAATTTTTTTTTTAAGATTGATTTATTTATTTATACAAGCACTGCGTACAGTCAGAAGCACGGGAGGGTGAGAGAATTCACCAGAGCCAGAGTAGGGAACAGAATAGGCAGAATGACTGAAATACAGTGTTGAGGGGAGCAGCAGGCGTGGTAGGAAAGGTCTGTCGTGCCATGTGGGACCCTCGCCAGCGCCGGGGATCGAACCAGTGCTGCAGAGGATGCAGGCAGCTTCGCAGCCCAGCACTCAACTGCTACACCACCCAGGGAGGCCCGGCATTTTAAGTTTTGATGAGTTGTGTAAGGGTAAACAAAATAAAATATTCCTTGTCTAGTAAAGAGGATGCTATTGGCCCTCTCCTTATTAGTATATTTCTTGAAAATATAATAGATTCAATTATTTTTTTTTTTTATTTTACCCTACAACATCTTGGGTCTTCTGACTTAGAATTGTAAGCCGGGGGCCTTCCTGGTGGTGCAGCGGTTTAAGATGCAACCTGTGAAGCTGTCCATAGCCACTGTAGCACAAGTTCGATCCCCGGCCAGTGAGATAATCCACATGGCACAGCAGACCTCTCCTGACTCACCTGCTGCTCCCCTCAGCAGTGTATTTCAGTCAATCTGCCTGTTCTGTAACCCACTCTGTCTCTGGTGGTTTCTCTCACCCCCCCACACCTCTGGCCTGTTCCCCGTTCTTGTATGCATAAATAAATAAGTCTTTAAAAAAAAGAACTGTAAACACATATTCTGAAATTAACTTAAGAATCTGGCATTAGGTTTATAGGAGATTATCAAAAGTTGAAACTATTTGTTGTTCAAACAGATAAGAAAAGTTTTAGTTCATCTTTCTTTCTCCATTAGTGTATAAATGTGTGTGAAATTTTGTTGAGTCTTTCAATGGCTACCTACAAGCTTGAAATCTGATTTCATACTCAATTATAAATTGTGTTCTCTCCCTTCAATACTGGTATGAAAGATTCTTTGTGTTGGTAGGATTTTTTTTTATTTCCTTTGCAGTTTTATATAAATTAATTCTAAAAATTAAAATCCAATGCAGAGTGCTTGCAAATTTATGATTGTATAAATTTTATCCACCAGAAAGATTGATAGGAAAGGGTAGATGATATATTTTGAAGTCATTAAACCTGCCCAATTTGAATAAGAATGTTAGAGGCATCCGTGTGAAATAGATTCTCTTTACATAGTGCACAATTGCTTTTGAAAATTTATGCCACAAATTGCATCATAATTGGAACATGACTTTGATGGATTTTTTAATCTGGTGTATTTAGTAGTCTTTTTTTTTCATTTTATAGCAGGTATTTATGACCCGAATTTATTAATAAGCATACTAAGTGAGTGTCTTATTTCTTATCATATGTATAGATAGATAAGTGAATCCTAGTTCATGTTGTAGGAAGTTAAATACTGAAAGGGGTTCAGAGTATGCATGCCACTTTCGCATGAAGATTATTTTGAGCTGGAGGGAACTGACAATCAACAGGAGAAAGAAACTTTTTAGAAACTCTTTTATTTCATCAGAAGCAGAAATTTCTGAGAAATGTGGACTACCATAAATATTCTCTTCTGGGGAAGTTTTATGGCCATGACAGAAACTCAGTGCTGAGATACACATGGACTAGCAAACCTTATTCCATTAGTGTCCTCCATATATTTACCATCCCACAACTTGCCACCCTGAAAAGCCTAAATCCCTTTTCCTTGGCTCATCAAATTTTTACAAATTTATTGGTATTTTTTAAAATGCTGTATATACTCAAGTCTTATATCCTCCTTTGAGTTACTCATCACTTAGGTTTCTCCATGTGATGTGTGATTCATGTGTTAAACTCTGGTCTCATGTTAATGTCTGTCATCTAATTTGCAAAGCCCCAGCCCCCAAAAATCTAGGAAGGCAAAAGAAAGAAGCTTTGCCCACCCTGTCATCTGCAGATATCAAAAGCACAGTTAAAAGAGTAAGAAAAAACTGCCTTTTTACTCATCAGAACAAAGTAGAGCAATATTTTCTGTAAAGCTTGACAGTGGCTTGGAGTGAGAGACAAAATCACAATCTATTGAGAATAGGAGACTTAATTTAATACAAGGCTTTCAATACTGATACACATGACTAGAATTGGGCAAGAATCATGATGTGATAGTCGTAGATTGGTGGAAAAAGCAAGGTGGAAATTTTGAAGCATTGGATTCAAGAAATTTTAGAACACAAACTGTTGATAATTTGTTAAAGGTATGATGGATCTTTCATGAAATTTCATTTGAATGACCAAACCATTTTCATGGACTGGAAACTCCTGGGAAATGTTAATGATAATGGAATAGCAAAGTCATATTAATATAGAGTTGTGGGCTGAATTGTGAGCCACTGAAATTCATATATTAAAGTAATAACCCCCATTATATTGATTGTAATATTATTTGGAGATGGGGGTTACAAAGAGCTAATGAAGGTAAAATGAAGTCATCTGGGTGGGTCCTAATACTATCTGAATGGTGTCTTATAGAAATATGCAATTAGACTGATATGATGAGGTACAGAAGAGAGATCACATGAGTGTAAAAGGATAAGACAATCTTCTTCAACCCAGGGAGAGAAGCCTCAGTATCAAACCAATCCTGTTGACACCTTTATCTCAGATTCCTAGCCTCCAGCTTGTCTCAGTAAATTCTGACCTAGATTTCCTACCAAATTTCTGTTGTTAAACCACCAAATGAGTGGATGGTATTTGTTATAGTAGTCCTAGCAAATATATGTATAGATAAACAGTGCAAGTAGTTTCATTTTTCTTGTTCAGACTAGACTTGTGGAGCAGTCACTTCTTAATTTATTTTTTTCAATATGCTCCTGATTTTGTCCCATGCATTGTGGTTTCTATTGCATCTATTCATTGGGATCAGTTTTCATATTGGGAACATATACCTGCAGGCAATATTTTTCAGAGATTTCTATGTATAATCTACCTTTATCTTAACTTTACCTGTTTATTATTAATGTTTTTATTGATATAACATTGATTTACAATTTTGTATATGACTTAGATGTATAGGCTCACCCCCTCTTGGTATATGTTACCATACCACACCCACCACTAAGGCACCCATATCCCCCCACTATAGTTAATTGCACACTCTCCTGGCCAACACTTGTCTCTATTGATATGGACCTTTCTCACAGGTGAGAGGTAGTATCTCCTTGTGGTTTTGATTTTGATTTCCCTGATAAGTGATGATAAGTTATGATGACTCAAAATATTTGCAGTTTCTTTTGAGTATCAAATCTGTGTTCTATTTCATGTTTCATAATGTTTCTCTGTTATTTTCTAACATTTATTATTGGTGAATAAAATTTGATATTAGCTTAATAAAAATACTACACACATATGTTTTATGCTCTAAAATTTTTTAAGTATACATTATATTTGCTAGTTGTTTGTTATCTACTCATAATTAAAAAAGGTTCTTAACTGTAGATGCTCATTAAAATCTTTCATTAGAAAAGGTTTTCGAAGTAAAGAACCTTATGCCAGACCAATGAGATTAGAGTTTTTGAGACAAGGACTTTCTAATCACATTCTAAATGTTTCCTGAATGATTATAGGTTTACTGGAAATATATTTGTGTGTGTGTGTGTGTGTGTGTTCTTCACAATAGTTGTTTATTATGAACTTGAGTGGCAAGTTTGTAGGAATGGTGTTTGTACAAATGGTGTTGCCATCAGTAAGCCTAATATTAAAGCCATTTTCAAAATCAAACAACTTTAGTGAAATAAAGACAATGGTTTTATTTTTCCCTGATTAAATCTTTGCTAGGAATTCTTGTTCTTTCTGGAGAGATCATTGCACATATAAAGAGCATAGCTCTAGAAGCTGGCGCTGCACTATTGATAATTCTCGCAACATGTGGGTGAAATTACAAGGTAGGAAAGCATGAATGGCAAACATTTCAGTCATAGGCCTAACCTTCAGTCAACAGCCCTTCTGCTATCCATGCATCTCCTCTCTGTTCTTAGCTTTGTGATTTTCTATGCTGCTATTGCAGCTTTTTCCTATGTGTGTATTGGATCATTGCTCTCTGCACTATCTTTGATGTTGCTGTAAGTTTCCATCTGCCTCTTTATATTCCAACATGTGTCAAAATTTCTATAACAACAATTATTTCCTCTCCTAGCTCTCTGCACTATTTTACTTTTTTTTTCCTTATGGAATCATCAGAGGGAAAAAAAGTGACATATACTTGGTATACAGATAGAAATATTGATTCCATTCACATTATGTTTTCCTTTCAAATGTCTGAGTACAGGACTGTGGACTGAAAATTAATACAACAGAATAAAATAAAACTAGTTATACTATATTCAATTAACTATGGATTTATTATTCTGAATATTTTTGAAATTCAGAATTAAAGTTTTTTATTAAGGTTTTAAAAGGATTTTTAAACACAATCTTTGTCATACAAATTACAACTTTAGTGTTTTTGTTTTCCATTTACTTTAATGAATATGTGTCATATAACTGGACTGGATTCATTTTGTCACTACATCCTGACTGCTGAGGGATGTCTCCTCTTGTGATTTCATCTCGTATCTGCTCATGAATAATTTTCAAAAACTGAGCTCTCATATTTAGACAGCTTTCTTGCAGTGCAACACCTCATTGCCTGCACTGCAGGGTAGCCTGGATGCCTGCCTTGCACGTCAGGTTTTGTATATCAAAGACAGAATTTTACATTTTCATCTCAAGTGCTTCAATATTCGGCATACTTACAGTCATTACAAGAGTGTTGAGAATGTCTATGTTTGGGCTTTAATTAAATTAAAACAGCATTTATTTTGTGGTATATCAATTTTAGTGAAACTAAACTTCTTGTACTATATACCCATAGGAGAACTATAGTCTTAAAAAAAAAAAAAACTAGGTTAGTTTCCTTTTGAGTACAGAATAATAAAGAGTATTTGTTTACTAATATATGACTTAAACATGCTTTCAAATGTTAACTCCTCATATCTTGGAGGAATTTTTTTTGACAGTACCTTTTTATTTAATTTAACAAATTAATTTATTTTTAATTGAAATAGTATTTGAATATAGTACCTGGGATGGTGAAACATCTTTATCATCTCAGGCGTATCACCTTCTTGGTCGCCAAAGGTAGAGGCAGAAGCAGCAAGTTTTTTGTGCAGTCTCTAGAAGGTATGTGAGATGATACGTGGGGGGAAATTCTATGATTTAAAACAATGGAGAGAGTGATGTCAGTGAAAATGGTGTAATAGATAGCTGCACTGGTCCGATGTTCCACAGCAACATCGAAAACCCAAGCAGAAACTGTCAGAATCAATCTCGTCTGTATTCTGTAAAACAAGGAAAGGTTTATAACCACCAAAGTAAATGATGAATCAAGAAAAGAGAACTTGAGGATGTTCAGAGTGCTTTTTGGTATTTTCATTTGTCATACACTTCTTCCAAATTCAGGACAGATTTGAGGATGATAACCCATGTTCCCAATATGTCAGCAGACAAAGGAGCGGGCCTGGACTCTTCAGGCCAATTCCATATTCCACAAGCATAAATGGATAAGCTGGGTGTGAACTCGCTATGTCTGCTTCTCTGCTTGCTAGAAATCAGGATGGTACAAGGGGCCCTCTTCCCAAGTCTGGGGAAGAACTCTTGAAACCCTCTGGTCAAGAGTGAAAAGAGGACTCTATTGATACCAGTTTGGACAGGCATGTTGTTACCCAATTGGAAAGGAGTCCTCAGTCCTTGATTATGGCCAGGAAAAAAATCAGTCATGTCCAATCAAAGCAAAGCAAAGCTTTATTTAGCAGTATTATACATGGAAGGGGTCCTAGTGGCTAGAGTCCATGAGAGAACAACTGTGCCAAATAGTATGGAGTCCTGGCTTCACTCGGGTGCAGGGAGGCTGCTCGTTATGCCCTTTCTGGGGTTTACTTTACAGTCACTCCTGGGGTGTTGACTTATTGGTCCCAGTTGGAGTTTCTAACTCATTGCTTCTACTATGCACCCAGGGTGTAATTTTATCAGCCCCAGCAGGCTGGGTGGGTGTCTGCCAGGTCTTTTCTGGCATCCTGAATGTAGTTGGCCATTAATTTCCTTTAGGCATTGCTCTCCCTGCCCTAACTGTCTAACAGAGTCAGCATTTATTGATTCGTGAAAGAGCAAGGAGAAATCTGGGGAGAATCCTCTGGGCATGAAAGATTCAACCAAGTGCCAAGGCTAGGGATTTGTGTAGGATTTAGGGTTGGGGTTTGAGGACAAAGGAATTAAACTTTATTGGCTGAGAAAGCAAGAAAAGTCAGCTTGGCTAAAGTCTGTCTATCAGAGTGTGTTCCATTTATTGTTGCTGGCTGTAAACACCACTCTTCTGTAACCTGGTGGTCTTGCATGACCATCCTGAACAACTCATGGGTAAACATCTCATGGTGCCTCTGCCTGCAGTTCCAGTTTGAAACAGTCTTGTCTCAGGTCTGTAATTCCCTTCTTCAACAGCTGACTCAATAAGCTGTAAAGAGTTCCAGAATGCACAAACTAAGGAAAAATTAGTGAAACAAAAAATCACAATGGGCCAAGGAAATTTATGCAGCAGGTGTCTGAGCCAAGAGTCATTTGTTTAATCGCTTGTTTTCCAGCCTGTGGAGGAGCAAATTTTTTTCCTTGAGTCCTGTCCTGTCTTTGTTCCAAGACCCTTGTTGGCTCTGAATCATGGTTCCTGATTCCAGAAGGATCAGAATAGAATATATCCTTAAAAACTTCATTTGTCTGTTCTAACCTCTGAGAGATTCCTTGAAATATGAGACAAATTGTGTTTGTTTAGCCAAACTTGGAGCCCACTAAAGTCTGAAAATGTCTGGGATTGCCTGAAAACATGATAAGGTAAATGAAAATTCCATGGCCACTAGGAGAAAAAGACTACAATTGAAACAAACAATAGAGTATACCAAAGGTTGGGAGGAAAAGGTTAAGAGAGTTTTTTGGGTAGTAATTAAACACTCCAAATTGTCTGTATGCACTGGGGAATTTTGGAAATCACATGTATGCCTGAGGTAGGACACAAGCTCTGGCTTTCCCCTCTGACTGCAAAGGCTGGACAATGTGAAGGCATGCACAGGCTTTTAGTTACCTGGTTAAATGTTGAAGGAGTGCCACATCAGAGAAACAATCCACAGACTGGAAAAGAATTGTTTTGTTTTGTTTTTTTCCATTTTATTTCTCTCCCTTCTTCTCTCCCTCTCAAGTCGAACTTTTGAGGAATAAACTGCCAAAATACCGAATGAATTTTGTACATACTACATTAACTAAGTTCACCACTAAAAGTCTAATTCTATCCACCATAGAACACATCTCTTTTACCCTGTTTGTCAACCTGCTTCCCCTTCTGGTAACCACTAATTTAGTCTTTGTCATTTGTGTTGATATGGTAATCATCCGGACTGATCAAAATGTGGGCGCAATGGTGATAGAATGACTTCAGATAGTAACTAGTGTTCATGAAGACACTGGTAAACAGACCTGTGGAAAGCAAGGGCACATAAAATCTAGTGTGGAGAGAGATCCCACTTGAATCAAAATTATCAAGTGATCGAGATGAAATGCGTCTGAGAAATGACATAAATAAAAGCACCCAATTGGAGGCAAATTGAGATGCTAATGAACTACATGTCTGTGGCCCTGGAAACTTCCCTAGATTTTGGTGAGATCTGGGGGAACTCCCCCTTTAGAGGAGGCATTCCTTTCTCTTTGCAGTGGTACTATCCCCTGAGTCTCCCGGGACTGTTTACTGTACTTAATCTTACCCACCCTATTGCCAGTACCAGATTTTGCCAAGATGTACTTTTCCTTCCCCCATTTTTATGGCCAATTTTATTATATGTTTATATTATTGCAACATAGTAAACCCTCAACAGGTTCATATTATGGTTATGGTATTTGGATTGAGTCCTAAGTGAAGTCTTCCTGCTTCTCTAAAGTTAGCACTCTAAATCTAAATATCTGGAACCTGATAAAACAGTCTTACAGCCCAAAAGTTTATTTTTGTTTTATTTAGTTCATTCATTGGTAGTACATACATTTAATGATGCACATTTGAAATGTATATAATGTTAAAATGCCATGTTACTTCAATAAAAATTTTTAAAAGATTACAAAGTACTTACTAAATACAAACTAGAGGAAAAACAATTTCAGAGCCTATTTATAAAGATAGAGGCTAACATCTTAATATCAAAGACAAGCGACCAATTATAATTAGACAAAGAATGTGTATTGACATTCCAAATAAGATACACAAGTGATTTAAAGGTACATAAAAATATGCTCAATATCATTAGCCATTAGGGAAATGCCAATAAAAACTATGAGACAACGCATCACCAACTAATATGGCTGTAATCAAGAGAGAAACAGGAGGGAGAGGCGGAGACTAAGTATGCATTTTCTCATTTAGTAACCTTGATATTGTCTTGATAAGTTTTAATATTTATCTCAGTTCTTCCCATTTTAGACTGGTTCTATTGGGAGGAGAAGATATCCTGAACAAACTCCACAAACAGGTTTTATAAACGCCACCCTCACCCCAGACTAAAGAGATCCCATAATGTCATCACCATTGAAGGGAGACTTGCTGGGAACTGAGGGTGGAGTTAAGCAGCCAGGTTTACTGTCTAACCAGACATGTGGCCTTGGGGGTCTTTGATTTCTTGCTGGCTTTCAGCGAACTATTGGGGCACCAGCTTAGCAGAACTGGTAGGACTCATTCACCAATTTATCTCTCTTTTTCCCTGAGTTATTCATTTATTCATTTCCCTTTTTGGTAAATAAACCTGTTATTGATCTTTTTGTGTGTGCCTGCAGTTGAGTCTCATTATAAGTCCTTTTTAAGTGTGCAGATGAAGACCCATAGTCAGGACAACCCATTTCACATTGGGGTTCCCCAGTAACAGTTCCTATAAACAAATTTTCAAGGAAGTGAGGTCACATCCAAATAAAGGCAATAAGATGTTGAATCAGCCTCCCCCAAAATATTTAAGTAGGCTTTTCTCCAAGATATCTGGGGCAGGCTATTTCCAATGTCACCTTGGCACATGTAAGGGCAACTGATGCCGTGTGGGTTCAGAGAGTAACTTAACATTTCCCTAGAGAATGAACATGTAATGTCATCTCCAGAAATAGCTTTTTTATTAGACCCATATCTCAAGGCAGGGAAAATAGCTAGAGACAGGTTTTGTCACATGTCTCTTCTGGAAAGGCCCCTATTCTATTTCTTAGTTCAGGATATAAACTCAGCTTCTCCCACTCACAGCCATGTTAATTCCATTATGTATATAATCAAATTTGGTCTTTTTCTGCAACTAATCTCTCTGATGTCAATTTTGTTTGCTCAACCAACCCAAGGAGAACCCAACAGATGTGGTAATTCACTCCTGTACTCCTAAAAAGAAAATAAGTATTTTGTGAATTAATGTAGTCAGATTAACTAAATATGAAACTTTTTTAAAAGTTTGTACAAAAAAAAACACATGATTTTTACTTTTAAATGGATAATGCATTTTAAAAACATGTAATTGATTTAATGTAAAAAATATGACAATTAAAATGCCTATTTCAGAACTTTTTCTCAACCACACAAAATCATATTTAAGTCAGTATATATTCACAGTCGATCATATCACATATTTACTGCATTGACTAAGAGGTTCTACCTTTTTGCCTTTTTTAAAGAAATCATATAGGATCAGAATCTTAAAATTATTATAATAGTGGCTATTTTCATTCAAATCAATGTGAAAATGTAAATTAATGTTCTGAGTAAATATTTGAGATTTATTTAATCTATAGTTAAATATTTGTACTACATTCTTTTTTTTTTTTTTTTTAAACTCAGGCCTCTTTGAATTCATTTAACCATCACCCAATGAAAGCTCAGTACTTCCCTCATTATTCATGGGAACAGAAGCAAAGAAAACTAAAGAAGCTTCTGTTCTTAAGCAGTCAAAACAAGACATGCCAACAATAGTAACAAAGCAATGGATTCAGTAGTAATTAGAGATTTGGAGGCTCTTTGTGAAACTGTTATTCTTCAGAAACCCTTAATCCTTCCTGTTTCTCATATATTCTGTAGTTCTGACTTCTATCAAGTGACATGTGGATTTTGTACCTCCAGGAAGTTTCTAAACTATGTATATTCACACAAGTTTCTTCTCCAACACTCAACTTCTACAAGCAAACTTCCTTTATGCTACATTATTTGAATATATAAAGACATTGATTTATTAAATTAATTTCTATTGCTCCCCTGTTAGTACAAGGTTATGCAATTAAATAGTATACTGCATTAATAGTATATAAAATGTTTTATATTCTTTTCCATGTGGAGGTTTTGAAAAATGCAACTATCCAAGGTTAATTACTGGCTAAAGTAAAAGCAGTAATTTTAGTAGGACTGTATTTTGTTAAGTAAAGCAGAAATATATTTATAACTTTCTGTGATCATATTTTGTTAAAGGATACCTTACAGAATGTAATTATAACTTCAGGATGTCGTGTAAGCGACTGTTATGATTTAATATCTTGCGTAAAATATTTAAACATTTTTATGATGGCGAGTGAGCAAAATGCATTGTAATTTTAACAGTAATCAACAGTAACAATAATGATGTTGTTTTTGCCATGTCTCATATATGAGACAAAAATCCTATGCTGAAGCAAAAGTGTATATAAGAAAACAGAAAAGAGGGAAGATTTTTAAAACACTTCTGTTTAAAAGAAACATGGTTTAAAACTCTTGATTCTACTTGTTCCTCTTTGAACAATTTTGATAACTAGGAAGTCCATCTTATCTAAAATTTAATTACTTTTATGAAAAATCAGTCCAGTCACTGTGAAATTTGACAGGGACTAGTATCTCTGAACTACTTCTTGAATTAACCTCTGTAGTGTAATTGAAGTTGTCAAACTCCTGGGGGTGATGGTAAACACAGTGACAGGACACCTGGTTATTGCCATTTCAACCTTCAATAATAGGTGCCCGAAAAGGCCCTCAGACACTTGGGGAATTTCTAGAGTGTGTTAGACCATGACAGTTGATAAATTATTACCAGATACATCTAAAAATGGGTTTCTAAGCTTTTGTCTCTGAAGGAAAATAAATATAATTTGCATACTGGGAGGAAAACGTGGCTAAATGTATCACAAGGAAGAAATTAATATGCATGTACATATATGATAAGCCTAAAATAGGAGACATCAAAATTAGACAATAAACTAATGTAAAAAATGGAATATTCAAAAATAGCTTATGCATAATACAATTATTGTTTTCCAAATAAGAAAAAAAATGTAGAAAAAAATGTTTTGCATGAGAACCTAACAGAGCTAGAAAATACTATAGAACATTATCAACAGAAATTGTAAGCAAAGATATAATGTTAGTATTGGGGCCAATTCTACATGTTACTTTATTTAATATTTAAGTTAAAAAAATTGTAAGCATCCATGTTTATTTTTTCACAATACAGGTGTGATCATCACAGATTTCCTACCACCAAAGGACACACAGTCTTCCTCCACATTGTACTGCACTGTCCTTTCTCTCCCTTTTCGTACACTTCCCCAGCCCCATGACATCTCCTTCAGATCTACAGTCTGCTTTCAAGCATCAGTCTTACACAGCTTGTCTTTGTCTGATCCTTTCTTTGATTTCTCCAGGTTCCCCATAAAAGTGAAACCATCTGGTATCCATCTTTCTCCTTGGGCTTCACTTTGAACAATCCCTTCTAGTCCATCCATGTTGTCACAAATAGTGTTAAGTTTATCTTTTTTAATCACTGAGTAGTATTCCATTGTATGTATGTACAAAATAGCCATCCTAACCAAAGCAATTTATAGATTTAATGCAATCCCAATAAAAATCCTAATTCTACAATTTAATTGCATACAATGAAAAATATAAAGCAAATTTCTGTACGAAGTTAATTCTCCTTGCGGAGAATTCTAATACCCCCTGCTGCCTTTTACTCCATTGGATTTTCTTATTTCTCCCTTCCTATTTTTATTTAAAGAAATTCCTTACAGTAAGCTATGAGAGCTTAATAATGGATTCATAGTTTAATGATTTCAGAAGATTTCTCTGACCTAGTCAACAAATCAACTCAGCCAAATGAGCCTACACTGGAGTTTCATATGTAGTACTTATTTCCACATTTAAACATAAACCTTATAAATAAAATAATACATTATTTTCATTGTATTTTATATAATATAAAATAATTTGATAAAACTATTATTTTATATTATTTTCATTATAATTACATTGTAATACAATATTAACATGGTACATAATTTTCATATGCAAAATCATGACATGGTTAAAGTAACAAAAGAAGGTGTATTCTTGAACTGTCCCTTGAACAATGCTGACTACCAGTATAATCAAAAATTTACTTATAATTTTTGATTCTCCAAAATCTTAACTGCCAAAAGCCCACTGCTGATTAAAAGCCTTACATAGTTAATTAACTCATTTTGTATGTTATATGTATTACTGCATTCTGACTCTAAAGTTACCTAGAGTAAAGAAAATGTTATTAAGAAAATCACATGGAAGAGAAAATACACTTTCTGTATTATATTTATCCAAGCCATAATTTTATGCCATCTGTTTATAAGATGAATTGCCTGTCAGTATGGACATCAAGTGAAAATATGAAGGAAACCAATCCAGAAAAATTATTGTCCAGGTCTTCTTATTGTATAATCAAATGACAGGTGGAAAGGTGTTTATCTTTTCCCTTCAAGGTCAAAGGATTAGCAGCTTTATATATAAGGGCAATCCTGATCATAAACCCAACTAAATTTGTACAAAATAGTAGATTCAGTCTATTCCTTTCTGCATAAAATACTGATGGCTATCCCTTCATTACTAATAATTGTCCTCTGTGGAATTTATTTTCCAGAAGAAAGAAGCTTCATCTACATTTAAAACCTAACCAGACACAAATCATTTCTCCACAGTGATTTTTTTCATGGTGTCTGGAACCTCTGCAGCCTCTTCATCTGTTATCTTGCACTTTTTTAAAAAAAGATTTATTTATTTATGCATGCAAGAGCTGGGTGGGGTACAGGCCAGAGGTGTGGGGGTGAGAGGATTCACCAGAGAAAGAGTGGGGAACAGAACAGGCAGACTGACTGAAATACACTGTTGAGGGGAGCAGTGGGCAAGACCGGAGAGCTCTGCTGAGCCATGTTTGTAGCTGCCTGGCTGGGGACCGATCTTGTGCTTCAGTGGCTGCAGATAGCTACATTGGTTGCATCTTAACCCCTTGCACCACCAGGGAGGCCCTATCTTGCCATTTTCAAGGCAAAACTCTAAGATTATCAAACCATCTTTGCTGGCATTTAATTCTCATTTTAGATCCTTCCCTACCTTTTGCTTTCAGTTGTCATATAACCAATTTTTTTTTCTCGACTCATTTTAGTCTATAGGTGTGCCTTTCTTACAGCAATCCTACACCTACATAAAATGCATTTTCAATACAAGATAAAAAGTAATTTCACAATAAGTGCAAGGATTTCATGCCTGATGGCATAGCTTCAGCAGTGACTTCACAGATTTCCTTTTCTTTTTTAACAATGGTCCTTACTCTGGATTCATTTATCTTGAAATGGCAAGCTCCACAGATGCAGACCTCAATCTTTGGTACATATCAAGGAATTCAACTTTTTCTTGTAATGTCATGACTGTTCTGTTTCTTGGGAGCAATTCCAGCATTGCTAATGTTACTTCAGATGGCTCCCATGGTGTTATTCAAGGTTTATGGTATGGCACTAAACACGATGAAAAATACCCAAGAACTGTGAGAGATCACTTTTTACTGTGATATGCAATTTTGAACTGCTCACACATAGGTGTCACAAAGGTTTTAAGTAGATACAATACTTGAGTTCATTGCAACAGCACCAGGAAGGAGGTAGCTACAGAATTACTATAGCAGTACAAGATGCACTAGTTAATTTTATGGAGCTGTGATCAAATCCTGCATCTTTGCATGTGTTTACATTTCTCTGGATTGAATGGTGGTTGCCCTAAATGGTCTGTAAGTGGTTGTGTACTTCAATTTTAATTTTTAATATATCTGTGTATATTTTATGATGTAAATGATAAAATGGACTATTATTTACATGTATGTTATGTTTTCAATATACCTTTTTCTTACCCTTTTTTTAAAGATTTTTTCATCTTTTTATGAATACAAGAACTGGGGTGTAGGCCAGAGGTGTGAGAGGATTCATCAGGGACAGAGTGGGGAACAGAACAGGCAGACTGACTGAAATACACTGCTGAGGGGAGCAGTAGGGGAGACAGGAGAGGTCTGCTGTGTCATGTAAATTAGCTACCTCTTAGAGGATCAAACTCATGCCACATGGAGCTTATAAGAAAAGAAATGATAATTATCTTAGGTTTATGAAAGGATTAGTTTAACAAAGAAACCAGAATTGTATATTTCAAAAACTTATGCCTGTTGATTAGGAAACTAAGTCTTAGTTCCTTAAAATGTCACTTTAATGTCACAATGTTTTCTTGATAGTTTAGAAAGTTTAATGTAATATTCAATTTCCTAAACAAAACGCAACTTATCAAAATGTACTCATGTTGTAATAGGGAATCCGAACTCATCTTTAATAATGAAAAAAATGTTTTTAAATACTTTTTTTAAATTAATTTATTTATTTATACAAGCACTGGGTACAGTCAGAAGCGCGGGAGGGTGAGAGAATTCACCAGAGCCAGAGCAGGGAGCAGAGCAGGCAGAAGGACCGAAGTACACTGCTGAGGGGAGCAGCGGGCGGCAGGAGAGGTCTGCGCGCCATGTGGGACCCTCCTCCGGTGGCCGGGGAGCAGCCGGGGATCGAACTGGCGCTGCAGAGGCTGCGGGCAGCTTCGCAACCCAGCGCTCAACCGCTGCGCCACCGGGGAGGCCCTAATAATGAAAATTATTCATGATTAAATATTTACCCCCATTCCATATCCCACATACACACAAAATTATCTAGGCTCAGATATTCTGTCACCTTATTTAAAAGCAACACATACTTTAAAATTAATACAGATTTTTCTAATGAATAAAAATATATAATATTTAATTCATTTAAGAATTATAATATTGACATGAAAAAAGTGAATATGAGAAAGGAGCATATGAAATATATAAATAATGCAAGATTTAACATCAAATTCTGTATATCAAAAAAATTTAATTTAGCTTAAGAAAGCAAGAGTAGGGTCTCCCCGGTGGCGCAGCGGTTGAGCGCTGGGTTGTGAAGCTGCCCGCAGCCTCTGCAGTGCCAGTTCGATCTCTGGCCGCCAGGAGAGGTTCCCACATGGCCCGCAGACCCCTCCTGCTGCCCGCTGCTCCCCTCAGCAGTGTACTTCGGTCCTTCTGCCTGTTCTGCTCCCCGCTCTGGCTCTGGTGAATTCTCTCACCCTCCCGCGATTCTGACTGTACCCAGTGCTTGTATAAATAAATAAATCTTTAAAAAAAAAAAAAAAGAAAGAAAGAGTAGCGTAACATTTTAAGTTGCTTAATACATTACGGAATAGGTTTAAGGTTAAGAATTCTAGAAAGTTATTCGATAATAGGTATTCATGATGAAATGTCTCACTGTTTTAGTGTACTAAATGGTGCCCATCTACAGAATATGCAGCTGTAATTATAAATAAAAATGAAAAAATGCATGTTATTGAAAATCGGGAAAGACACAAATTTCAGTCTCAAGTTTAAAAATTGCAATTGCTTTTGCAAATGTACAAAAAAGAATTTAGAATGTTGATAGTATTGTCATTTGTAATCGTGAAAGTTTTCATGAGACCTGATTGTCCTTCGACAGAATAGATGACTATCCTCAAAATAGTTTCTACATTATATATATCATCCTCCAGGATTCTAACATGCGTAATATTGAGAAAAAAAAATGTTTCAGTAGGAAATACAAATTTTAAGCTCACAAAAAACAAGGCTTTATATGTCATTAATGATGAATACATCGGTCGTAAAATGACATAGAAATGCACAGGAATAATGGAAACTAAATACAATAGTTACTTCTGGGGAGAGAAAAGTAAGATAAATGCATTCACAGATGTGGGCGGTCGTTCCTAAAGTCTATTGTCAAAATGTTATGGTTTAAATTATACAGTTGATGCATCATTATTCATGATGACATTCTTTATTTACTTCTTTTTTGTTTGCCTTAAATAAATGTTGCATAGAAAATTTTCAAAAATGAAGAGTGAACACTGCTTTGATAGATTTTATTCTATGTTATTATTTCTAAGTCTAGCAAGGTATTGAAATGCATAAGTTTTGCATAAAATAATTTATAATATAAAATGTACATAATTTATATTATATATAAGCACAGTTAAACATATATGTATATATGTGTATTTCACTGAAATAAATACACACAATCTGGAAATGCTCCACAATAAAATAGGAGGAATCATTAAAAAGATGTAAAAATAATACATCGTATGGGGGAATAAGTGAATGCATATTTTTATGATTATATATGTGCAGAAGAATAAAAAGGGCTTACGCTTTAAATACAAAAAAACCCAGTTTTAATATGTAACTTGCATGTTTAGAACTTACTTGGTTATTTCCAGCTCATTTATCAAACTTTGAAGAACATAAGTGTTGCTATGGAGATTTTGCTTATCATCAGACTAAAGCCTGAAAAAAAGCTAAAAATTTTGCATTTATCGAAACACTGTGCTTTTGTTTATAATTTGGAGATCTATAGCGTGAAACACATCTGAGTGACTGCCAAGCTAAAACTTGTACTCCCACTTAACCTAAAATTATTCTGCAATTATTTTTAGATTAATTTATATCTTATTGGTATTGACCAATCCATATATTGACAAGAACACAAACATTATATATTGTCATTATGGGTAGTAGCCGAAAGAACAATAACTGTCCATGAGTTATCTGCACCTCCCAGGGCAGAGCACATTCTAAATCCTACAATTTGGTTCCAAGCCATCACAGACCCCTCTGCCTATAAAAAAGACTTTTTAGCACAACAGTCTTATTTTTTTTTTTTTTCCTAACGATTTTGGCTTGGGTTCATAACTTGCTTATAGGGATTCACAGATCTTTAAGCATCCAAATATGCAAAATTACCACATTCATACATATTACCCACTAAGTTCATCCCTCCTCAGTATGGCTTGTTCATCTGTGGTCTGACAGATGGAATCTACCCACAGGCAGAGAAAACCTGATTTTAAAAATAAAAATTAATTAAATCAAATTTTTAATCATATCAAGTTACAAAGAGTTTTTAATGAATAAAATTGTATTAGAACACTGATAGTGCCCTTTCAATATTCATTTTCATCTGTCATGAAGGCACATTTTATCTTCACTTTCTAGTTTATGAAAGTGTCATTTATCAAAATCGGTCGGTCAGTGAGATTGCAAAGAATGAGGTGGTGCTTGCTGACTCCTTACACATTTCCTTCTTCCCCGTCTCCAGGCTAATAAATGGCCTGTTCTTGTTTGAAGCAAAAAATGAGCCCAGCCAATAGCAATAGATGGTGAGTGAAATAAACCCAGATTGGAATTCAGTTACCCCTCTTGTAGTCAATGGCGGTTGTTAAAAGTACTGTTCTTGCCAGACACACAAAAGAAAAGCAGTTGGGTGGCTGGGGGTCTTTTTTTTTTTTTTGAAGATTTATTTATGCATAGAAGAACTGGGGTACAGGCCAGAGCTGTGCGTGGAGGGGCGGTGAGAGTATTCACAAGAGATAGAATGGGGAACAGGCAGATCGAGTGAAATACACTGCTTAGGGGAGCAGCAGGTGACACAGGAGAGGTCTGCTGTGCCACGTGGGTAACTTCCTGGTGGGGGATTGAACTGGTGTTGCAGTGGCTGCGGATAGCTACATAGATTGGTCTTAACACCTTGTGCCACCAGTGAGGCCCTGGCTGAGGGTCTTTAGGAAAAACTTTTGAGTTTCTTATGAAATCGATCTACCTGTTTGCAAGCTGAAAGTGATATATTGGTGATTTGTCTCTTGTTCGTGGCTCAGAAGAGATAGATGTTCATAAGTTTTATTGATATTTCAAATGAGTTTTTTATCACTGACATTTTCTTTTGTTTTTCTTTATCATTGATTTCATTGATATATACTATTATTTTCATTGATATATACTATTATTTCACTTCTTATGACCATATGCTTATTTTGAGTTTAATTTGCACTTTGAGTATTAAATCATAAGTTTGAGACATTTATTTTCTAATTTAAACATTTAATGCTATATATATTTCATTGATATATACTATTATTTCACTTCTTATGACCATATGCTTATTTTGAGTTTAATTTGCACTTTGAGTATTAAATCATAAGTTTGAGACATTTATTTTCTAATTTAAACATTTAATGCTATATATTTTCCATTGTGAACTGTTTTAATTGTATCCCACAATATTTCCTATATTGTTTTCATTTTCTTTGAGTTATTTATTTCTATTTCTTTCTCGTCCTTGTGTGACATCTTTCTTGGTCTAAGGGTTGGGTAGAGAATATTTTTAAATTTTCAGTTAGGGAATTTTCCAGATATTTTTATGTAATTAATTACTAGTTTCATTCCAGTGTTGTCACTGGAATTTGTTTCTGTATTTTTAAATTTCATGCTTTATTTTATGACTCAGAATCTGATTTATCTTGGCAAATATTCTATGACAAACCAATGTTTTGTGCTATAATTTAGAGTACTCTGTAATGTCAATTTGATCAGTTTGATTGATAACATTGTACATCTTTTCTATATTCTGAGTATTTTTTGATTTATGTGTACATATTACAAAAACTCGATGCAATTTTTTTCTATTTCTTCAGTTCTGTTTGTTTCATGCATTTATAATTGCTTTTATATATATTACATATGTGATATATTTCTCATGTATACATACATATATGTGTATGTAGTCATGGGAAACTGATTCCTTCATTATTATTTAATACATTTCTTTATAAAAATATTTTTGTTCTGAAGTAAGATTTGTCTGCTATTAACATACATCACCCAAACTTATTTTATTATTGTTTATATGATATATCCTTCTGCATTCTTTCACTATTACTCTGTAATTATTATTAAAAACAGACACTTTGGACAGCACATGTATCTTTGTTTATCTTACTATCTGTAATCTCTATTTTGAAGCAGTGTTTTAGACCAGCTTTTATTCATTGCACTTGCAACTATGGTTTACTTTATATTTGAAATCTTAGTTGTTGTCTGTTCAATTTGCATCTAATTTCTTTCATTTTTACCCTTTCATCTTCCTTGCTTTGAATTTATATTTTTTTGAATAATGCTGTTATAACTCTTCTATGGTTTATCAGTTATATCAATTTCCTTTTAATAATTTTTTTGTGATTAGCCTGGAAAGCATACTAAACATCTTTATTTAATCATAGAGTAACTTCAAATAACATAAAGCTCCTTCACATATAGTTTAAAAACCTTAGACTGGTATACTTTAATTTCTCCTTTCCATATTTTTCTGGTATACATATGAGTCTTACAAATAATACAAACCCATTTTTTATTTTTGCCTTTAGTGTCAATTGTGTGTGTGTGTGTGTGTGTTGTGCAGATAAACTTTCCATTTCTTTCCCATGCACATGTTCAATTTATAGCTGATGTGTTCAAAATCTTCTGTTTATGAATCTACCCAAACTGAGACAGTGTCTGTGTTTCTAAATTCCAAATTTCCATCAGAGAGGATCTGACTATACTTGACTGGTGGTAAACATGACAATGACTTTTGTAGACAATAAGCACAACTTCGTAATTTAGAAATATAACTGCAAGGAAGTCAACCAGGAGGGTTTGAGATTGACACTATTTAACAACAAAAAAAAAGATTATCCCATGACTCAAAAATATACTCCAAATATGTTTTTTTCATTATTAGACAGAATCTGAGATGAACCCTTAGCTTAATCCCGTTAGCCCTTCCTCATATACTATCAATATAATGTGGGCAATATCAATGGGATATGGTATTAGCAATGGGTGAAATATTTCAAATAAATTTACATTTGTATTAGGAGACAGTAGAGCTTAGCATCTCCAGCAGGGATAAAACAAGGCATATCTCAATTTAAACATTTGCTGGGGTCTTCAATAGCTCTATGACTATAGTGAAGCTATTTGCTGTTCATTTTCAGTTTCCTGAATAACAAAAATTGAAATAATAATATTTGCTACAGCATAGATTTCTTTTTTTAAATATTTATTTATGTATATAAGAACTGGGGTATAAGAGGTGTGGGGGTGGGGGTGAGAGGATTCACCAGAAAGAGTAGGGAGCAGAACAGGCAGATCTACTGAAATACACTGCTGAGGGGAGCAGGGAGCAAGGCAGGAGAGGTCTGCTGTGCCATATGTTGTGCTACCTGGCCAGCAGGGGATCAAACTCCTGCAGTGGCTGGCAATAGCTTGATAGCACTGTCTTTAACTAACCCTGCACCACCAGGGAGGTCCAAAATCATAGATTTCTTAAGTGTGTAACATTGTATGTGCATGTACATACAAACACACACATAAATTTTTGACACAATACCTGCACATGGAAATACCACATGTTGTTTGCTGGTGATATTTGCAGAGGTGAAAATTATGGTAGAATTGTAGTTGGTAGAAATATTAATTCATTGGATAAGTGAAAACCACTTTGCTTAGGCAATTGGC
Organism: Talpa europaea; assembly: GCF_964194135.1. NCBI lineage: Eukaryota > Metazoa > Chordata > Mammalia > Eulipotyphla > Talpidae > Talpa > Talpa europaea. The sequence continues at coordinate 131,580,584 of NC_140070.1, forward strand.
ACATGATTTGAACATTCACTTCACAGTAGAATGAGTGTTAACTATGTCCAGTGAGCTACATAACAGTGAGTGGGGAGAAGAATCAAGACAGTGAGAAATCTCAAATTCGGTGATTTACTAGTTTTCTGATGCTGCTATATAATTCACCATTTACGTAGTGTCTTATAAATAGAAATTTGTTATAATATGGAAGTCAGAAGTTGAAATGGGTATCAGGAACATATTAATTCTGGAGTGTCTAGAGGAGAATTGGTTTCCTGCCATTATATAACTGCTGGTTCCTCACATGACTTGCCTCAGGGAAAATCCTTCTAGACTTCTTGTCTTCCTCTTTAACTTTCAAGACCTACTATTGTTATGTAGGACCCACCTGGATAATCCAGGATAATCTCTCCACCTCCAGGTCAACTAATGAGCAACCATAATTCCATCTGCAACCTTAATTTCCCCTTCCATGTAATGTAAGATATTCACCGATTTTGGGAATAAAGATATAGATATCTTTAGGGGATTGTTATTCTGCCTACCACAGGCAAATCCTATTGTTTGAAAGTATTTTAGAAATTAAAGCTTACAGGTTTTGTGGTCAGGTCAAAACAGAACAAAAATATGTCTGACTTCTGTTAAGTCAAAATAACTGATTGACTTTACTTCTCAAGATATAGATTTATGACAGGCATGTTCCTACTCATTAATAAGAAATTAACCATCTGCAACAAAGTCCTTTCAAGCACTTACACCATTTATAACCATGTGTAATAATTGGAATATTGGAACACACTAAAAGACAGATTGAATGGATAATTAGATGAATTAGATGACTATAACAGAAGCAAGGTTAAACATTCCTTTAATTTTTTTAATTATTTAGGACAAATGTATATCTGAGAAATGTAAATAGTTTAAATGTTTTTTTAAAATCTATAAATGTGGTTATCCTATTAAAATATTTCACTATGAATTTTCTATAACAAGCTTTTTTTTTTTAAATCTGACTATATAAAAGCTATTTAATTTTGCCATCTGTTCACAGAATGATTAAGTACAAATTAATTGTGGGCAATGATTTTTAGAATGCATTGAAAGCCAAAATATTCTGAATGTTGCACAGAGAAACTTTACTTGATTTTCCAAAATAATAAATCAAACTATTTTAAAAAGTAAAATAATGATAGAGACTTTGCTACTTTCAATTTTCATGTATTTCCTTTTTTTCCAAGAATTTTGGGGAATTCGTGTCCATTACTCTACATAAATCCTGGTACCATTAGTAGGTTGTAAGTAGTTTAAGTAAGAATTCAGTTAGGACTCTGGTTTTACTATAAAAATTTGCCAACTTTTAAGAATGTTGTTGAACATGGATCCTTTTTTTCTGTGATATTTTTCTCTCCAGACAACGAGAAGTCACCTCGAGGTCAGCAAACACTTTTTGGCTCTGTCTTCCAATATACAATTTGTCAAATTTAGGAAAAATCTGTTTTCCTTGTTTAAAAATGGGTGGGGTTATTTATGTCCATGGTTTCAGTCTCACAAGCCCTCCCTGTTGACTAATTAACTAATGAGCTAGGCTTGAACATGATTGGCCCATTTAGCTCACGTCTGATAGGTCCAGTTTATGATCCAGGCTCCAAATATAAAAGGTAAACCTGGTTCATGCACACAGACTTCCCTGAGGCCAGGGCAAGCTCCTGGGCTGGAACCAGGCTCATTGGGGCTTATTGCACCTGGTGCCTTCAGCAAAGCTAGGTGTAATGATAAAACAAGGGAATGGGGAAGCCTGTGCAGCAGCAATGCTGGGACTTGGGTTCAGGCTGCTGTAATGTGGTTCTGCTGGGAGCCTTCCATGCTGGCCCAGGGCTCCCTGGGCCTCTACTGCTTGTGGCTCTGGGGAGCTAGAGCTGGCCCAGGAGAGCCTAAGGCTTCTCCCTGCAGCCCTTCACAAGGACCTGGGGCTTGGGTTTTGCCACTATAGCCCCAATAGGGCTGTGTGCCCTGGGGCGATGTGTCTGGGTAGGGCAACCACTGCCACCTGCTGAGATTCTGGCCTCTGCCAGCAGACTGAGGCCACGGGGCCTCTAAAACTGGCACTGATGAGTGGTCAAATGTGTGCCATCTGTGGACCATGGGGCGGCCCCTACTGGCTGCCAGGTGAGATGAATCAAGACTAAATGGTTAAGTAAACTTTGGATTGTCTCATAAAATATCCTATTTATTTCTACTGCATCTCTTATCTCTTATCCATGGCTCCACAAATGTTTGGACAAGTAGAATTATTTGTGCAATGTTTCTGGAAATTACAGGACAAAGTGAAATATTTTCTAATTCCTTTTAACTAAGCAGAAAATTATTTTGATGTGTGAAACTTTTTTTGTTGTTGTTGTTGTTACTTCCCATGTGTAGGGTAAGGAAAAATGTCAGGCTTTTCTGCCCTTCCGCCATCAGGATAGATGATGGATCCTTGCGTTCCTGAATGCATGCCTGATGGCGGGCACCTGGAGTAGGGTGTGGGCAAAGGTAGATGGGATTCACCTGGGCTGAGACTGGGCTTTTAAGGGTGGCGTCACGGGGATGCCAGCAGAAGCCAAAAGAGAAGCCGAGACAGAAGCAGCAGAAGCCGAGAGAGAAGCAAGAGAAGCAGAGGCTGAGAGAAGGCCGGAGAGCCCAGAGTGAAGACCTGCTGGGGGCTGGGAGGCCTGCCAGCCTCCCGGCCCCCCAGCACCCTGCCTGCCATATGCCTGGTGAACCCCAATAATGAAGTCCTGTTACAGCATACAGGACTATAACGTTTTCTTTCAAATAATAACTCAAAATTAATTTGCTCTTAACCAACTTTTTTTTTTTTTTAAAGAGGCATGTATTTTTATTTATTTATTTGTTTGTTTGTTTGTACATGCACTGGGTACAGTGAGAAGCCGCAGGAGGGTGAGAGAATTCACCAGAGCCAGAGCGGGGAGCAGAGCAGGCAGAAGGACCGAAGTACACTGCTGAGGGGAGCAGCGGGCGGCAGGAGAGGTCTGCGCACCATGTGGGACCCTCCTCTGGTGGCCGGGGAGCAGCCAGGGATCGAACTGGCGTCGCAGAGGCTGCGGGCAGATTCGCAACCCAGCGCTCAACCGCTACGCCACCGGGGAGGCCCTTAACCAACTTTCTTAACAAGTATTAAAGCATCAGGACATTAGAGATGATGTCGTAACAGTTTAGACTCAAAACTTTAAAAGTTAACAGTATTTGAATATAATGACATGAGTTAATGCATTTAAAAAAGTTTGTGTTTTGAAAACTCGTTCAGTTATTTCCCCACTCTACTATATTTAACTCCTCCAAATTCTGGGAGAAAAATTAGCCAATAAATATTTTTTTGTTTTATATACCAGACAATGTATTACCCTTTATATGTTTGTTTTTGTTTTTGTTTTTTTTTTCTATGACACTCTCTAAGGAGTAGTATGGTTATATTTATGGTTCACATGAGTAAAGTGAGACCTAGGGAGTGTTTAAATTCTAATAGGCTGTGGAAAAATAATTCAAAGTCTGTCTAACTGTTGTTTCACAGTCCCTCAAATGATGTAGTTTTGTCTTGTCTGCAGATTGTTTGTCTCCAAATTGTATGTTTCCTGAAGTGAAACAGTAAATTAAATACAACATCCAATGTGAGAGCAATAGAAATTACACTGATCTGGAATTAAGCCTAATCTTTTCTCATGTCGCTGAACAACTAATGCTACAAGGACTAGTAATGCAGAATATTTCAACAAATTAACATTGACTTTGAAATAATATAGGAAAAATATAATTAAATAAACACAAAGCAAAGAGGAAATTAAGGGAACATGTCCAACTGTTGCAAACTCATTCTGATATATATTTTCTTTTTTTAAAGATTTATTTATTTATTTATACAAGCACTGGGTACAGTCAGAAGAGCGGTAGGGTGAGAGAATTCACCAGAGCCAGGGTGGGGAACAGAACAGGCAGACTGATGAAAAATACACTGCTGAGGGGAGCAGTGGGCGGCAGGAGAGGTCTGCGGGCCATGTGGGACCCTCGCTGGTGGCCGGGGATCGAACCGGCACTGCAGAGGCTGTAGGCAGCCTCGCAGCCCAGCACTCAACCGCTGCACCACCAGGGGAGGCCCTCATTCTGATATTTTAATCGAATTCAAACACATTGTTAAATTAATACATAAATACTAGAAACAGCTTAAATACAACAATAGGAGAGTAAATAGCTTAAGTTAGGTATCCATACATTGATTCTTTATTTATTAATTGAAATCAGTTAATTCTAATAGCATTTAGTAGGGGTTTTGCATATTAAGATCTGTCAGTAATTTTTGACAAGGAGTGATTTTTAACTTCACCTGCATATTTAAATATTTTCCATATGTGTGGGAGTATCATCTAAAATGTTGTGACAATGTTTTAACATGATTTTCTAGTGTAAATATAAATAATTTCAATATTCATAAATATTCTAAATTAAATGTGTCTTTCTTTACAATTGTAATAACAGAATTTGTAATGGTTTAGAATAAATACCCTAAATTGAATTATTGTGCATTGGCAGAATGCCACTGTCAGTAGTCCAAAAAATAAATAGTCTGTTGAGTTCTTTGGCTTCTATCACTCATATGTCAGATGAGTTACTCAAACGAAAGCTCAGCTTGACAAATGACATTCATTTCTATATGGAACCATTTATTTCATCACCATTATTTTATAGAACATGTATATACTAACATTGTCATTTAAAATATCACCCAAATTACATAATGATATATTCACATTTTCTTTGTTTTCACTTTGACCTTAAACTACATTTTTTTCTTAGATGGTTTCATAAGTCATTATAGATAACATTAAAAATGTTCTTGGGACACTTTAGATCCCATGGTAAGGCATAATTTAACATTCAGTCTTGTCACTGGACCCTGACAATAACATATAAAATATAGTACATTTATATATATATATATATATATTTATACACAAATGCACATTTTCCCTCTTGCTAGATTTTTGTATTCATGCCATTTATTTATCCCATCATCTCTCTGCATTCAAATATAATTATTGAACACTTACCACAAGGCAGCATGACAGACTAGCTCAAAGTTAACATGGCTAAACAAAATGAAGGTGTGTACTCCCCCAACACAAACCCATTTCTTTAAAGTAAATTATCACAGCAGTCATACCTTGAACACAGAATTTTTCAGATATACTCAGACCCGAATCAATTTTTGGAAGTTCTTGTTTTCTCTGTTGCTGTAATCCTCTTCTAAGCTAGGATTGCTTATTCTCTTGAAAACTCAAGCTCTTGCCTCCAAATTAATATACCTATTTCAAATCTTGTTTTCCTCCAATCCTCTTTCCATAATACCACCCTAGTAAAGCTTATAAGGCTTAAAACAGATTCCTCAAGATAGCCTCCAGATGTGGCACCTGAATCTTCTCTGGCTACATATGTCTGTACTTTCTACCTCATAAACAATGCCCGCATCTTAATGGATTTCTTTCTGTTAAGAAAGAAAATACAAAAATACAAAATAGCCATCACCTCCAGGGCATTTTCATTTGTTTGTGACGTTTGGTTTTGTTTGTTTTCTGACTTGAAAGTTTCTCTCAAATGTTCATACTCCTGACACTTTTTCTTTAGTGAAGTGCCAACACAAATGTCCTATCTTTAGGATAAATGTCTTATGATCCTGACAAAGGATTCACCTAGTCACTTTCCCACTATGTATGAGCACATGATGTCCACTTCTTTGTCTTTTCATTATATGTTGTTCTTTATTTATTTGTCGGTTGGTTTATATTAGATTAGAAATAACAAAATCAATTACGGCAATTTTAGGACGTGAAATATGCCTCACCTCCTTTAAGTCTCCCTATGTCATGAAGTCAAGCGGGAAAATAGACATTTCTTCACCTCCTATCTACTGTCTTGAGTCCCACTTAGCAGAACTGGGGATTTTATAGTGACTTCAAATTCATATATGATGGGTAAAATTCGTGCAAACTTGTTATCCTGGGATGATGGTAGAACCCCACATCATAGATATTAAAACACACCATTGTTAACAATCAAATGCTTTCTGGGATTCCAGCATGACTGTGGAATTCAGGAAACTTGAACCCAGAAAATATATCACTGTGGTGTAAAGTGGAAGGAGACAAAACATGGCATGCTGAATTGATAGCCAAGGACATGCAGATGAAAATAACCTGTTAATGACTGAGTTATATTTGAATTGATAATATAAAATATCAGTGTAGATGTAGATTTGAGCCTCCAGAGCTAGTTGTAAATTTAGTAGGGACAAATGAAAATTAAAATAATTAAAATGTATGTCCTTCTACAACTAAGAACAACTGTACACTGAAAAGCAGCAGAGAATATTGGATCTTGCTCTAGGTGATGTTAAAACACATTCATCATACCATGAGAAATTTCTTAATAGAATATACTGAATGAAAGTCTTTCTTAACAAGCATAAAATATTTAAACAATCAACTTGAATTTTTATCTGATTAAAATCTGTCTTATCCATAGAAAGTAGATATAAGTCAGGACAAATCAAGCCTTTCTATTGAAAGACTACTTCTGTTAAAGTGTAAGTGAAAAAGCTTTCCAAAACAAATTGTTGTGCAACCTTAAAGATTAAATATGCATTAAATATTTTCTTTACTTTTACAATTTAATTGAAATGGAATTTTCATTTATAGTATGTGATTGGTGATAGAGAAATATACAAGCAACATATCAAAAGGCATACATTTCAATGCTATACATACTATTTCATAACATGTACTATGTCAAGTATCATTAGTGATACAGGTTTAAATAAAATTATGTACATTAGCTGAGGAAAAAGAAGCTAAAATATTTTGAAGAAGAAATAATTTATATTTGCTTTTGATGTTCTATTTTATTTTCTTTCTGGGGTTATTTAAGGCAATTGGAAAGCTTAGTATGAGGATTGAACAAATGGATGTTTGTCTTAACTGAAGCAGAGTTTAAGGCAGTTTGAGGAGTTAACCAGGGGGTATCTCAATATGAACCTTGCCATTAACCTAAATGAATAGTCGAGGACCTTTATCACACTCATAATTCACATCCATAGGGGATGTATTTAGTTGTCTCTCCTGGAGAAATGATATTGCACCATACAAGATTAATATAGCTAGGACCCTGGTGGCCATTATGTTGCCACAGGTTTATGGTTTTTCTACAGTATTTTGATTTATGATACCCTTCCTTTTAATAGAGCTTCATTATTTGTACATTAAGGTTGTAACTTACTCCATCATATGGGGACTTCCATTAATCAGGGAGCCTATATAGTTTGGTGTGACATTGCTGTCCTTTTGAACAGAATTGCTCAACAGAGCAATTTGTTAAATGTGCAAGCCCTCAGTGGCTGAAGATTCACTTCAGCAACTGGAGAAACATTTTCATTTTGATACAAAATGACTCTTATGTACCATTGCATATGTCATTTAATCTTGGTGATTTACCCTTCAATTTTACTCAACAGTGTCTATTTATTTTTATTTTGTAAGGCTTTGCTTAAAAATATCCCAAAATACAAAACCTCCCCCTATCCAGTCCTGCGAGGTCTCCAGATACACTTTCCACTCTCTAGACCTTGACCTTTGGCTCATAGTGCTAATGAGCTAAGAATCTCTTTTCCACACATTTTATTTTTATGAGAGAAAGAGAAAGTGGGTGTGTGAAAGTTTTAAGATCAGATTCAATATTTATAAATATTTTGAATTCTGAAATGCCACACTTCCACCTTGAAGGTACATAAAAGCTACATTTCAATGTAATTTTATATTTTGTTCCAGAACTCCACCTTTCAAAAAGAAAAGATCAATTCTGTTGAGGTTTATTTGCTAAGGAATATTGATAGTGAATTTTTTGTGAAATAATACCACTGAGCAAACTCTACTTAGTGACTTGAGATTTAGGGAGACTTTATTTGAAGTTTGAATTTACATAATCAATTCAGGGAATAAAATACTTCATGTCAATATATGAAGAGTAAAATGATAATACATATCTTGAACCAAGACATTGTATTAACAATATATAAATACATAACCCTAAGTCCTCATGCTAGACTAGGCAAGTAGAAGTTTCCAGAGGTTAGATAAGCAAATATAGATTAAAGCCAGAAAGTTCAGAGCAATGACAGCCATGAATTAGCAAGTTGACTTTTCTTGTTTTTTATTACATTCATATTTTCCTAATTAAAGTACATTTTACTTCTTAAAAATTGACCACAGCTGTGCCATTCAAATTATTTAATATCACATTTGAAAAAATAGAATCGATATTATTTGCATAACTTTTTTTTTATTTGAGAAATGAATCTAGTTGAAGAGTTATTTCATTATCACAAAAATATTGTCATGCATTGCATGCAATCTTTTAGTCAACAACAGACCACATATAGGTCCCTATAATGTATACCATACAGCCTAGGTGTGTAGTCAGCAGTGCCACCCAGGTTTGTGTGAATATATTCAATGATATATACAAGTCTACAAAATTGTCTAAAGACACAATTTTCAGGGGGCCTCCCTGGTGGCATAAGGGGTTAAGACGCAAACTATGAAGTTATCCACAGCCACTTTAGCATGAGTTCGATCCCTGGCCAGCCAGGGAGCAACCCACATGGCCCGGCAGACCTCTCCTGCCTCACCTGCTGCTCCCCTAAGTAGTGTATTTCGTCAGTCTGCCTGTTCTGTTCCCCGCTCTGTCTCTGGTGAATTCTCTAACCCTCCTGCACCTCTGACTGTACCCCAGTTCCTGTATAAATAAATAAATCTTTAAAAAAAAAAAGTTCTCCAAACCTTATTACTGTTGGTGGGAATGTAAATTGGTATAACCGTTTTGGAAAGCAATATGGATTTATTTTATAAGACTTAAAATGGAAGTACTGTTGATCTAGTAATCCCACACTTGGGCTCATAAACCCCAAATACAACCTATAATATTAATAGCATCATTATTTCCAATAGCTAGGAGATGGGAGTGCCTAAATGTCCATCAGTGGAAACTAGGACACTTGGATGAAAAGATGTGGTCTATCCACACCACTTGGTGTTATGGTATTATATAGCCATAAGAAAGTATGAAATGCAGCCACTGCAGCACCAGTTCGATCCTCCCGGCTGGCCAAGGAGCAACCCACATGGTGCAGCAGACCTCTCCTGTCTCGCCCACTGCTCCCCTCAGCAGTGTGTTTCAGTCAATCTGCCTGTTCTGTTCCCTGCTCTGTCTCTGGTGACTCCTTTCACCATCCCCCACACCTCTGCCCTGTACCCCAGTTCTTGTATGCATAAATAAATAAATCTTTAAAAAAAGACACATTTCTCAGAAGCAAGCCCCATTGCTAAGTGAGATATGACTGTGTTTAAGTACTTATAGCTCAATATATAACTTTGTATTTATGTTCTCTTTTATTAATAAATAGTCCTGCTTCATGCTGCACATTAGCTAAATTGCAGATAAAACATAAACTGTAATGCTTTGATTGCTTCATAACAAGAAAACATAAGTGACTACCACATACTAAGGGTGGAAAGAAAGGAAAGGGATATATATGATGCCATGCTTACAGGATCATAGAAAGCATATGCAGACAAGCTTGAAGAGAAAAACTCATTGTCAGCACCGATTCACAAAGTTATGGATAGTATTGTACCTCCAAAGTGCATAAACCCTAACTCTAATGTGACTGTATTTGAAGTTATAGCCATTAATCAGTTAAAGTAAAATGAGGTCATAAAAGTAGGGCCTAATGTAATAGGACTGATATCATGATGGGAAGAAGATTCACCAGGAATACGTGCACACAAAGACTATGTGAGCACATGGCTGCAAGCTAAAGACAAATCTTTGCCAAGGCCACCAGCCCTGTTAACACTCTAATCTTGGACTTCCAATCTCCAGAACTTAGAGTATATAATTTTTTCTTACTTGCCACCCACTCTACAGTGTTCTCTTGTGTCAGCTTTAGCTGACTAATACACACACATACAGTGATCACTTTTTTCTTTCCCATAAATCCTATAATTCTATTGATATAAGTTTTCAGATTCACCAAGCAATCCCATGCTACAATATGATTTTTACAACTTGATTGCAGTTCATTGACATCCTACATAGAAACAGAATAGGAGGAAGGGGCAGAGAGAATGGCAAAGGGCAATTTCCCAGCTGAGCCTTTCTTTGATTTTAATGATGAAACAGGTCTTTAGGAATTCCAATGTCACCTTACAAAGAATTCCATCCACACAACCCAAGCTGAAAGGGTCTGAATAGATCACATGAGTTCCAAGGAGGCAGGAACTCTGATATATTTACTTGTGTCCTGATGCTTGGGACAGTGTTTCGTAAGTAGCAGGCATGCAATAAATACATGTAGATAAATGAATAAATGGTATCTTACCTGTTGGGGGAGGGGGGAGGGCATATATTTGTCCTGGTAGGCAAGAACAAAAAAGAGTGGAATTTGTGAATGTCATTTGTGTATGCCACATACCTCCTTTTCATTTTAGACAGAGTTATATATAATGCTTCTGCTTGTAATGCATGCCTAGATTTTCATGGTAGAAGGTAATGAAAAGACTACCTATTGCAAATCTTACACTCATTTTATGGAAGATAAAGTCAAGGTCTACAAAAATGATTTGCTCATAGACACACAACTAGCTAATAGCAGTCCTGGGAGAGGACTCACACTAGAGTGTGCAGACCCCATATCATCTTGCAAAGAATAGGAAAAATGTGTATATCACTGTAATCCGAATGGCAGTATACCTCTCATTTCTTCTCGTCTACTTAACTGGAAAATTGAATTTCCTTATCTTTAGCTTGCCAAGTGTCCTTGATTGTCTCCCTAGCTACCCAGTGCATTACTGTGTTGTAGTCAGGTGAAAATGATGTTCCACATTTGCAACTTTCTTGGGCTACATGATATAAATCTTTATATATGTGTGTGTGCATACATGTGTATGTGTGTATGTACGAGTGTGTATGTGTGTGTGTGATGTAGCTCTATATGATGTAGCTCTTGGTTGTGCAGTTTTCAGCTGTCAGCAACATTAAGGAAATCACCAAGTTATCACTGATAATTATTTACTGATTTTGACTTGGTCCCATTGGTCCTCAAATTTTTGAACTATCTGAATATAATTGTGATTTCTGTATTATCCCACAGGAAATGTCACTAACTAGATTTATGATGCTGTTCATTTACTTTGTTATTACTTATGTCAAGCTTGGTGTAAAGATCTGTTGGGTGACTACTGGCAGGCAATTTCTAATTAGAATTTGGATTGTAGCAAAAACATCCATTACAATAAGAAGAAAACATATGTTTTGAAATAAAACTGCCTATACTTAGGTGATTAACAAACATAACATAAATTGCCTTACATCGTCATGTTATTTCAAAATTATGAATTTACTAGGAGTATTGACATGAATTTTTAGAACTTGCCTTCAGATAAAGAAATAATTTCATTTTTTTATTATTTTTTAAAGCTTTAATTTTTTTAAGACTTTTTAAAAATTTATTTATACAAGGGGTACAGGTCAGAGGCACGGGAAGGTGAGAGAATTCACCAGAGACAGAGCTGGGAGCAGAACAGGCAGATGGACTGAAGACACTGCTGAGGGGAGCTGCGCCATGTGGGTATCTCCCCAGTCGGTAATTGAACACATTCTGCAGAGGCTGTGGACAGCTTCATAGCGCGGTGCTCAACCACTGTGCCACCGTGGAGTCCCAAAGAAATGATATTAATACCAGACTTTTGAAATATTTAATGAACTCTTTGAAGTCAGCGAAAATATAGGTAAATATTTCATTTTATTTTTCTCATTATTTATGCCTTTTGTATGGGCAAACAAGATTAGTCTGGTGCATTGATTGACTCCTCACCCTTGCTGAAGTGTATACAATTCTCACCAATATAGCAAGTGTTTAATATATCAAAAAGGATACCAAGTAGAATATGGTAATAATAGGATTATTCCAACAGAATGAGTTATTTGAGAACTGGATACACTGCAGGTCAGCAAAGATAGTTTATGCCATTTGCAATCCAATCAGATGACTACCAAAACCCAATCTAATATAACTTTTCCCCTGAAATAATGTTCATTAAGGAAAGTGAATAGCTTTTGTACTATTTTTTATAGAAATAAATTTGTATGTAGCCATCATAGAGAAGAAACTTCTACATTGCAGTACTCTGTACCAAGTAGTAGTAAAGAAATAAAATGTTTTAAATATTGTGATATTTATAAGACAATTGGATATTTGGGTTCTGACTGGATATCTGATCATATTAAGACATGATTGTTCATTTTTAAGCGTGATTACTGTATTTTTATTATCTTTTAAAAATCTTGGGCCTCCCCTGGTGGCGCAGGCGGTTGAGCGCTGAGCTGTGAAGCTGTCCGCAGCCTCTGCAGCGCCAGTTCTGTCCCCGCTGAGGGTCCCATATGGTGCTCAGACCTCTCCTGTCACACCCGCTGCTCCCCTCAGCAGTGTATTTCATCAGTCTGCCTGTTCTGTTCCATGCTCTGTCTCTGGTGAATCCTCTTACCCTCCCATGCATCTGGCCTTTACCCTGGTTGTGTGCAAATGAATAAATAAATCTTTTTTTAAAAAAGTCTTCATCTTTTTTAAGGTCTTTGAATTTATTTATTTTAAAGATTTATTTATTTATGCATACAAGAACTGGGGTATAGGCCAGAGGTAAGGGAGGGGTGAGAGGATCCACCACAGACAGAGTGGGGAACAGAACAGGCAGATCTACTGAAATACACTGCTGAGGAGAGCAGTGGGCGAGACAGGAGAGGTCTGCTGCACCATGTGGGTTGCTCCTTGGCTGGCCGGGGGAATTGAAATGGTGCTGCAGTGGCTGCATTTCATACTTTCTTATGGCTATATAATACCATAACACCAAGTGGTGCGGATAGACCACATCTTTTCATCCAAGTGCCCTAGTTTCCACTGATGGACATTTAGGCACTCCCATCTCCTAGCTATTGGAAATAATGATGCTGTGAATATTATAGGTTGTATTTGGGGTTTATGAGCCCAAGTGTGGGATTACTAGATCAACAGTACTTCCATTTTAAGTCTTATAAAATAAATCCATATTGCTTTCCAAAACAGTTATACCAGTTTACATTCCCACCAACAGTAATAAGGTTTGGAGAACTTTTTAAAAAATATTTATTTATTTATACAGGAACTGGGGTACAGTCAGAGGCGCAGGAGGGTTAGAGAATTCACCAGAGACAGAGCGGGGAACAGAACAGGCAGACTGACGAAATACACTACTTAGGGGAGCAGCGGGCGAGGCAGGAGAGGTCTGCTGGACCATGCGGGTATCTCCTTGGCTGGCTGGGAATCGAACTTGCACTGCAGAGGCTGTGGGAAGCTTCACAGTGTGGCGCTCAACCCGCTGTGCCACCTGGGAGGCCCCTGGAGAAGAACTGTCAGCTGTAATTTTCCAAGAAACTTCACAGAATAGAAAGGCTTTTGTGAAAATTTAGTGTTTATTGTAAACAATCCATTTGCCCTCAAACATCTTTAGCAAACCCATAAAAATCATAATATGCTCATGAAATTGTATTTCTTTTATGGTAATTCATATCAGTTTATGTTGATATGCTGCTTAAAATTAGCTAACTCCTGAGTTAGCAAGAATAACTGACATGAGTTCAAACATTATTTTGGTAAAGAAATTGTGAATTTCACTTTTGCTGACATCCTATAGCAAACTATTCCATTGTACTTATCATTGTTGTTCTTTAGCCTTCATCTCTATGTGTGTATTTTCATTCTGAAAAAAAATGACAGCCATTTCTGGGTTTATTCTCAATAGTAAAATTAGATACAGTATTTTAATTTCACACCTGAGGAGATAAATCATATATTGTCCAAAAATTAACAATGAAGTAAGAAAAATTACTACAAATATATTATTTAGTATATTAAAATAAGTTCACAATGTTTTAATCAAGACTGTAATAGGGTGCGCCCCAGGAAAAAGGTGGGGCAGGTTTCCTGCCTCACCCAAAGGAGGGTGGAACTGAGCAGGGAGGAAAAGAATCTGGGGAGGAGACTGGGGAGGGAAGGAAGCAGGATGGAGAGCCAGAAAGAGACCTGGAGGAGGCACATGGAGCAGAGAGACATGTGAAGAAGCTGTCCTGGCTTCTTGGTCCTGGACTAGTTGAAACAGGTGTGGGTGAGAGATCCGGGGGGAGGTTAACAATGGCAGCTTTCATCTTGATTTTGATTTTGCTCTTTTCCTCCCAGACTTGTCTGCCTGTCTCTGGCCCTTTTCTATGGTTTCCTGCCGGAAGGTGCTTTAGACTTGTGGCAGGCTTTCGGGCCTTGCTCTCGACCAACCCTGTTTGGCTGGACATTTATCCACAAGGGGATGGGTAACCTTGGGTGCTTGATTTAGAAAGCATATTCTTTATCTTTTCTGTATTCACTAATTGTTTTAAAGTTCCTTTCCATTGAAGGACTGTATGTTATGTCTTGGTGTGGCAAATGGCAGAACCTACTTAGAGTAGGCAGGTTAGGGGGTTCTAGGGTATCCCTCTCCCTGAACTGTAACAAGACTACATGCATGCATCTAAATAGTCTATACTAGGGCATATTATGTAGTAGATAATGTGCAGAGATAGGAAATTTATATGTCTTATTCACCTATATAAGCAAGGTCTAAACAAACTTACTATTAACCTATAATATTTTTATTATCAAGTATTAGCTAATAGGGCCACTCACAATAGAGAGTGTTATAGGATAATTGGGTTAAGAAGCAGCATATCTAATGTGAACTATCAATTCATGAAGAACTGTGATTTTTAAACATAATTATTATAACTTATCCAGGAATAGTCTGAAAGCATTCAAGTTGTCCATATTCTTATGTAGGAGTGCAAATATTGGTTGGTTTGATGGAATAATATTATTGTCATGTTTTTGTCACCCCCTGACCACTTGCATTTCTTGAACCATTGCTTATTTTCTAACTCATATAGCAATTGTATTTCAATTTTAATGACTTGAAAAGGGCACTTATTTCAGTATATTATAAGTAGATTAAAATGACAATAATAGTACTTATTTATTAAGATCCCCATAAAATCTTGGAACTTGCTAAAACAATTATGCCCTGAAAAAATTTAACTTCTATTTAAACATGTATTCTCTGCAACCATAGGGTGATGATGAAATGTTGGAAAGGACGAAAATGAGAGGAGATTGTTTTCTACTCATTTAACTGCATGTTGTAAAACTGTTTTCCTTGATCTTCATATATTAACTGCTGAAGGATAAAAGAATATTAAATTTTCACAGATGACTTTTAAATTTTGCACTTATTCATTTAAATATAAGGTATTTTATCTTGTGTAGCCTAAAACTGCTAGCTTTACGTCATCCTAGACAATGAAATGCAGAAGGAAAGTGAATGCAATCAAGGGTAAATTCCTCCTAAGAATTACTGTTGAATTTGAAATGGCTGAAATTTAATAAAGTAGTAATAAGACTATTTTGTGGAATGAATGTAAAAGAAAATTTTTTCTTATTTAAACAAAAATACTGTATTCTCACTTCCTTTTAAAAAAGATTTGGGATAGAACAAACACAGTAATTCAGAAAAGATTGCACTAAATTATGGTTATATTCAAAACAATACAGCTCTGGTGCTTAATGGTTAGCAAATTTAATATTATGATTAGAAACTTGGCTAAAGCACATTTAATTTAATTTCACTGTCATAATTTATACAATTTGATATACATAATGGCAAGAAATATAGATTTTTTAAACCAATATATGCCTAAGATAACTAGAAATTGTTTATTAGCATTCCCCCACAGTAATTCAATAACTAAAATCATTTATGACTTATGTTTTTAATTTTATTCTAATGAATCACAATGTTTTGACTTTAACCCACATTTCCTCTTTGATTTCTAATGTCAATTGCCACACCAAGAGGAAACCACTTTGCACACTGATAAGATTAAAATCTTTCACATACAACATCACATTTGAAATTATAAATTTTTATGGCTATTTGATATATGGTATCTACAGTTCTTCAGTAGAAATGAATGCGATGCCATGTTATATGTGTATTCTTTTGTTTTTTAACCTAATTCATATATCACGTCTAGGACATAATTGGAAACATAATGAGCACTTAGAAATGATGTTACTATGAATGAATGAATGAATGAATGAATGAATGAATGAATGAAAGCTTTATTTTTATCAAATCACATTTCAAATAATCAAGAAGAAATTTTATAAATAAAAATAAAACAACCAGGGATATTTTGTTAAAGGATGGATAAAGAGAAAATTGTTTTAATAGTTTACAAACATACCTCATTTTATTAAGCATATTATTAGGAAAACAAGTGGTTCATTTTTTATTTTTGTATAATGATGTCCCTTGAAATGTCACATTGAAGGCCTTCCCATCAGGAATAAGAATTTGTTTTCTCATTGTTTGAGTACCAACTTGCATTGTGTATTCATCTGACTAATAGATTGACAGGAAAGTGATGGACATGCCAGTGGTGAGCCTCAGCTTCTAGGGCCTTCCCTTTGTGACCCCAGAACTCTGAAACCAGCCATTGAACAAGCTGGGCTCACTTGCTGCAGGGTAGGTGACCATATGGAGCATCAGTAAATTTCCTCATTGTGGTTATTCTAGTCAGCCCTGCACCGTTTGAAATGACAGCTGACCACTGACCCATAAACACAGTCAAAATCAGCCCTTCCCAGTGATCAGACTAATTGTTCAATCCTCATTAGACTCATCAGAATTAATAAAGGATTATTGCTTTGCATTGCTGTGTTTTGGGGATTTGCGAATGAAATAAGACCTTGAATGATAATACCAAGAATGAGCATTATAAATGTATCCTGAAAAATAGGAGTAATCCTAAAGGTAATTAATTACAATTATATTCTTGTTTCAAACGTGGTATCTCATTCGATTACCAATTCAAATGCCAAAATATTATAATTAAAAGCAAGAAAGTGCTATATTTTTTGAGCAATGTAAAAGGAAAGATAGAATGTTAGTATCTATTACAGCTTTCTAAAAATCATTGAAACTAGTAAAATTTTATTTATGTTTTCAACAGTGTTGCTTCTTCCTTCTACATTTTGAGTGCCATATATCTATAAACTTTTTGAAAACAAGCACAACAAATATACACAGTTGTCAATAATTTTCACTTGAGTAGAAAATAATGTCATTTATTTGGTTTTATGTCCTCAAGAAATCTTCCCCACACTAATACATATTCTTCTGAAATATGCATTTTTAAAAATCCTGTATAAGAAGTCAAGAAAATGCAGTCATGAGTTATTTTACATTGAAACTATTGTGAATTTCAGTCTAGTTACTGATATTAAAGATTGCTTTAGATTTAAAAAGTTTTACCAAACAATGAGGAGTTTTCATTTATTCTCAGCAACATTTTTGGAACTTTTTAATTTTACAAAACAATATTTTTGAATAGTTGATTTAAAATCTATTTCTTATAGAACCATAACTGTGCACAGTTGTGGGCTATATCATAGAGCTATTGTTAACTTATTCAGTGGATAAATAATTTAGCCTACACTATTTTTTAATATTTTATTTTATATAATTCTTACATCATTTTTCATTTTTGCACAATGTATGCATTTTCATTTTGGTTATATTCCCCAAACAATTGCACCCCCCCTTATTTTGACCCTAATCCTTCCTCTCCCTACCCCTGCCCTGCCGTAGTGTGTCTCTAGTTTATAGTTGCTTGTTTATTTTGATTTTTACTTTGTATTAATTAGTTTTTCTAAATTCCTGCTATGAGTGAGACCATCCGGTATTTTTCTTTTTCTTTCTGACTTATTTCACTGAGCTCCATCCATGTTGCTGCAAACTGCATGTGGTTATCTTTTTTGATTTCTGAGTAATATTCCATTGTGTATATGTACCACATCTTCTTGATCCAGTCATCTATTTTTTGGCATTTGGGTTGTTTCCATAGCTTAGCTATTGTAAATAGTGCTGCTATAAACATAGGGGTGCAGGTGCCCTTTGGAATTAATGTTTCTGTGTCCTTTGGGTAAATACTTAGGAGTGGAATTGCTGGATCTTATGGAAGCTCCATCTTTAGTATGTTGAGGATTCTCCACACAGCTCTCCATAGTGGTTGGACCAGTTTGCACTCCCACCAGCAGTGCAAGAGAGTTCCTTTTTCTCCACAACCTCGCCAACATTTGTTGTTGCTAGTTTTTTTAATATGTGCCATTCTCACTGGTGTAAGATGGTCTCTCATTGTAGTTTTGATTTGCATTTCCCTGATTACAAGTGATGTTGAACATTTTTTTCATATGCCTTTCATCTTTGGAGAAGTTCCTTTTAGCTCTTCTGTCCATTTTTTGACTGGATTATTTTCTTTGTTTTTGTTGAGTCTCATCAGTTCTTTGTAGATTTTTGTGATCAGTCCTTTATCATTAGTGTTGGGTGCAAAAATTTTCTCCCAGTCGGTGGGGTTTCTCTTTGTTTTGGTTATTGTCTCTTTTGTTGTGCAGAAGCTCTTTAATTTAATGTAGTCCCAGCTGTTTATGTTTGCCTTCACTATCACTGCTTTGGGTCATGTGTCTATAAAGATGTCTTTGAGGTGCATGTCATGTAGTGTTTCACCTATATTTCCTTCTATGTATTTTATGGTTTCAGGTCTTATGTCTGGTTCTTTAATCCATTTTGAGTTGGTTTTTGTGCATGGTTTAAGGTGGTAGTCAAGCTTCATTCTTTTGCATGTAGTGACCCAGTTTTCCCAGCACCATTTATTGAATAAACTTTCTTTGCTCCAGTGCATATTCTTTGCTCCTTTGTCAAAGATTAGTTGACCATAAATCTGTGGGTTTACTTCTGGATTTTCTGTTTTGTTCCATTGGTCTGTGTGTCTGTTCTTGTTCCAATACCATGCAGTTTTGATGATTATTAACCTACACTATTTAAATGCTAAGTGCAGATTTTCTGACGGAATGATCATCCAAGTAAGCATACATACTAAAATCAACTTCAATTTATTGGTGAGGAAGAATACAGTTTCTTCAATTTACAAGTGACCTTGATTCATAAACACTGAGATACAATCAGCAATCATTTCCGAAAGCATTCAATTTTATGAACTGTTCATGAACTGTAAGAATACACTTTTACGTTCAAAAGCATGTCATTTTGCCAAGTATTTTGATAAATTTTGCATTAGAAAAGGGAAAAAAAAATAAAAACCCTGGAAAGGACCAGATCCCAAGCCATATGAGACCAGTTAGGAAAATCATGTACCTGAAAAGATGAGAAATGTTTCTGATATTTTTGTCTCATCAAAAATTCCCTGTCAACATTATAGGCTTGAATCTTTTCATGTGTTCATTGATAGGTTTTTCACTGTCACAACAGCAAAAAGGAAACAATAAATTTATCGGAGCATTTGTGACTATCATGCTTATGAATGGCAATAATTTCAGTTATATATTTCTAAAATAACTTTGATATTAGACCCATGTATTTTTTTTTTTTAGTTATATCTCTATTTATTCTCTGCTTTCCACCTAGACCTGCCTTCTTTTTTTTTATAATAAATTTTATTTTTATATTCCCCATACAATTGAAACCCCCCCATTCTGACCCCAATCCCTCCCCTCCCGCCCCCCACACCCCAAAAAGTGTCTCTGGTTCATAGTTTTTTGTTGATGTTGATTTTCACTTTCTTATAGTTATTCATTTTCCTGGTCCCTTATTTAAGTTTTCTAGATTCCTGCTATGAGTGAGACCATCCGGTATTTTTCTTTTTCTTTTTGGCTTATTTCGCTGAGCATGATCCCTTCCAGCGCTATCCATGTTGCTGCAAATTGCATGTGTTTATCTTTTTTGAATGCTGAGTAATATTCCATGGTATATATGTACCACATCTTCTTGATCCAGTCATCTATTTTTGGGCATTTGGGCTGTTTCCAAAGCTTAGCTATTGTAAACAGTGCTGCTATAAACATAGGGGTGCAGGTGCTCTTTGGAATTGATGTTTCTGTGTCCTTTGGGTAAATACCTAGGAGTGGAATTGCTGGATCCTATGGAAGCTCTATGTTTAGTAGGTCAAGAAATCTCCACACAGCTCTCCATAGTGGTTGGACCAGTTTGCATGTATTTTTACGTGACATGTAGTGCACACAAGTATAATTGGAGGAGCAATTAAGTATGAAAACGGATTTGATCTACATATCAGTTTAAAAAAGTCAAACTTTTTGATGCAAAAATCTGCAAATAATTTTACACAGATGAAAGTTTGCTTCTTTGCTCAAAATTTGAGCTACATGTAGAGGTAACATAAAAGAACAGATTGTATCCTCTGAGAAAATGAGTTCTATTGATGTAAATAGTAATCATAATAAAAACACTTAATAGCTAAAATATTGTGCCTTACTTTATGTGGCTCACTTATATTAAATATTTTAATTTTTGTGACAATATGTAAATTTAATAATGAAATTATCTGCCTTTTCAGCTCAGGAAATACAGGCACAGCTAGAAAGCAAGAAACAAACAAACAATTAGACATAATAGCTTTACCCTTAAATGAGTATATTTATTTCAGGTTTAGAAAATTGTTTTTCCTCCTTTAATGATTCTTTAACCTTTCTGATTCTCTATCACCTCTAAATGAAATAGGTCAACAGTCTGCCATAAGGCTTACTGGGAAGATAAAATGCAATACTTAATGATCGGCATTCAATAAAATAGAACTGCTTATTAATTTTAGTGATATTTCATCATTTCTTGATGTAGAATTCCTTTTTGATCACGAATTTTTTTTTAAGATAACTATTCAAACTTCTCGTGTTCTTAGTTTTCAGGAAAATATATTTCTATTTTGGTTCATTTTTTTATATGTATCCAAGGCTTCTCATCTAATTATCTTCAGCCATCACTACATCTCATGTCATTTTTCATTTATTCTCATATTTTGACATCATGGTTTCATGAATCCCAGTCTCATCATTGGGGAACTTCACATTGTCCATGGGAATAAGCAATTATATTAAGAAATATTTTCTTTGAGCTGTTAAAATTAAAGACCCAGTTAGACTGTGTTAAAAACAAAGCAAACAAAACAGAAGTTTGTTCTGTCTCACTAAATGAAGTAAAGAGATAGATTATCCAGGGTTGGTATAGCCACTCTATCTTAGCATCAGAGTACAAGCTCCTCATTCTATCTATTTCATGATTGGTAGTCTGTGCTTTCTATCCAAAAGGTTAAATAGCATATAATGGAGTAGCTGACTTCTACCTTGAAGGTCAAGTGATTGTGAATGGAGCAGGAAGAAGAAAAGGATCCAGGGGCAAAAAAGGCATTTCCTAAGAGCTGAGTGAGCCCCTTTTCTAGATTCCTAAGAGTACTTTTTCAACAATCATCTGTAGAAAAGAAGATTAAAAATGAAATACTTTTGCTAAATTAATTGGCACCTCAATAAAAAAAAAATGAAACTGAACAGCAGTTTGGCCAATAGGTGTTGTGAAAGCAGAACATAAATGATAGAGTCTTTGCATAGAAGCAAAATCTATTCAGTAAAAACAGCTCTACTATGAAATGATTCACAAAACTGCTCAGGAGGATTTCATAAAAAATTGCAAGATATATGCTCTCATATCATCCCTGCTTTGATTTCTTCCTTCCTGTGAGTTTAAAAACTCACTTGTGAGATGTGGGAATTTAAGAAGTAACATTGTGTTACCTAATTGTTAGTGAAGGTGGTCATATATAGTGATGGTATTTTGAGATCAAATAATTAGGTAAAAAATTTGCTTTATATGTTCTGCATGCATATCTTGAATTTTACTCCATGAATTATGGATTTATTCAACTGTACAGGACTTTTGCTTTTGAAATGATGCCATATTGCAGAACATATGTTGATAGTTTAGATGCCTTATGCCCCTTGGTCCAAATATTCTGATTAGCTGTTGCTCATATTGATATTCTGTATCAGATTGTGACAGGATAATGTTCTAACACTTTCAGATGTTATTTTATTTTAAGTTGTTATTCTTAATGGATTTTGAAATCTGGAAAACACTAATTAGTCTCCTTTTCAATGGCTGTTTTTGGTTTTTATTAAGTATATTTGACCTTTGGTTCAGGTGTAGACTTTGAATATCCATTACATTTCATACCACTAGGTCCATTCATTGATCTATCAGCAGACAATATTTTTTACTTTGCTGTTACAGAAAATGTGATTATATGGCAGAACTATTATTTAAAAGATACTGGATGGACCTCCCCTGTGGCGCAGCGGTTGAGCGCTGGGTTGTGAAGCTGCCTGCGGCCTCTGCAGCGCCAGTTCGATCCCCAGCTGCTCCCCGGCCACCGGAGGAGGGTCCCGCATGGCGCGCAGACCTCTCCTGGCGCCCGCTGCTCCCCTCAGCAGTATACTTCGGTCCTTCTGTCTGCTCTGCTCCTTGCTCTGGCTCTGGTGAATTCTGTCACCCTCCTGCGCTTCTGACTGTACCCAGTGCTCGTATAAATAAAATAAATAAATCTTTAAAAAAAATAAATAAAAGATACTGGAATGATTACTGGAAGAATGAAATGATACTTTAATCCTTACTTCCTAGAAAGAACAGGAGTTTGTGGATAATTATAGGCTGAGGATATTCTCTATGTTCATTTATTCCTTCTTTCATCTATTTAGTGACTCTAACATGTTAGATGACTTTTTATACTGTGGGGAGATGATAGTGAACAAGAGAGAAAAGCTTCCTGATCTTGTGGGCTTACTTTCTAGCTGCCGGGAGAATATAGTACTAGTAAGCATATATTTAGGCAAAATCATTTGGCTAATGACAAGTGTCATGAGGAAAAAATACTACACATTAACATGGAATATTTTAGGGTAGGACTTCTGGAAAAGTCACATAAGAGGTTTGCATTTGAGATGAGATCCTTTGAAAAAGGAAAAGCTACATATAGAGGAAAAGGTACCATCTTATTATGTAGTATCCAGAAGTTAACATGGGTGATCATGAGGGTGAAGAGACGTGGCACAATAAAGACCTGGACAAGAAATAGAGAAACATCTTCTAAGGCGACAGCTCAAGATACACAGTAGATTAATCTTCATTTTCCCTAGACTAGTTACAAAAGAATGGAGCCTGTACATGAACCTGCAGTGATCATTCCTGTAAAAGAATAGTGGTATTTAGTAGTCACTGCGCATCATTTAATTCAGTATCCATTCAAAAAATAAAAATTGAAGATTTATTTCAACTGAGCAGTGGGATAGTTATTGGGGTAAAGAGTTATGTGGAATTAAAACTGTGATCTAATAAAACTCACAAGCTACTAGGAAAGTAAAATAAAAGGTAACTTTAATGACCAGAGGATAAAACTTCATTAGATTTGTTTTGATAAATGTTTAGATCAGGAGATGTGTTTTGAAAAAATGTTTAGAGATTTACTAGAAGCAAGGAAGGGCATTACAACCATAAGGAACAGCATGTGCAAAAGGGACAAGTCACAATAGTGCATGTCTTGTTTAAAGAAGTTAAATGAGATTGACATGGCTGAGATCTTTTGAAAAGTGGAGCATGTCAATGTGTAATGATGAAAACATTAGCAAGGAATAATTTGTGTAATATTTGGAATTCTAGAGTACAGTCCAGACTTCAGTACAAATTGTATTGGCAAAGTAGAAAGTATTTAGCAATGACCTACCTGATACTCATTTAGAAAGAAAAGTCAGTTTAGAAGAAATATGCTAGGCATAGAGCATTTAGAAAAATGTCTGTGAAGAACAGTGAATACTTAATAAAAACTAATTTAAATGAGTAAGTTTATAAGGTAATATTGTCTTGCTATTTCTCTTTTACCATCCATGTGAAGGGAAAATGAAATAGTATCAATGTCTAGTGTATAAATGAACAAAAAAAGTAAAGGTATTCCATTTTAAATGTTCTTCTACTATATTTCACTTTCAATGTCCTTACTTGTGGAAGCTTTTTGTTTGACTGCCATTCATAACTCTTATTTCATATATAAAATCATTGCTTACTTTTCAAGTTAGATCACTGCTAGGTGGTTTTCCCTGTATTTTCATTTATTTCACCAATAAAATAATGTTCATAAATATTTAACTGAGGGCATGTATCTTAAACTTCACTGTCCCTTGAATGTCTTCATCCTGTGAGACTTTCAAAAAGTCCTGTTCCTCAAACCTGTTTAAATTTACTTTCTGGAAATATCGTTGTTATATTGCCTAAGCCACCACCCCATTCTGCCTTTGAATTCTCAGCTCTATTAGTTCCTGCTAAGTTTTGTGCAGATTACATCACACAGTTCTCCTGGGTGCACAAGAATCAAATAAAGAAGTTCAGCCACCGATGTCAATTCCTCTGCTTTTTACAACAGAGAATCTTTCCTAATTAGCAGATGTCGAGTTGCTTCAACTCCCCTGTTATCGCCAAGTTCTGTACCTTGGCTACCAAAAGGCTGTTCCTGGATGAGTATCTTGTTACTTCCTTTGACCATTGCTTTTTAATAAATAATTAATTATTTCCTTTAATCTGATCCATTTTCTCCATTGATGTCTAATGATGTATATTTCTTACTGTTTTTTGAACTAAGAGGTGATATGTAGGAAATCTGTTTTAGATAACGTGTTACACATATATATATGCATATATATACACACAAATATGTATGTATTTTTTAAAGAGGTGATAGTCTTATAAGAAAAAAATTGTCTTTTCCCCCTACCACCTCTCCCCACCTCCCCTGTCCCCAAAAAAGCCACATACCCACTTGTCTCCAGTTAGCCTAAGAAAATCTTTGCATTAGAAGCACATTATATGTCAGGGATATTGTAAGCAAAACCATTGTACACCATTTCAAATTTCAGACTTTGGAATATTCCTCTGTTCAGGGTGATCCAGCACCAACATTTTGTGTGTAATAAGTTAAGAGATTAAATAAACCTGGCCAAGTAGCCAACTCCTCTGTTTAGGGTTCTTCAGTTCCTTCATGATGTGTGTGTGCTGAGTTGGAAATCGGCCAACTTGACTTGTGTCTGAGGCATTTATGGTGAGAAATGAACCATGTAGATCAAGCACCAAGGTAAGACTGTGGCATTATAATATTGTGACTTGTAAAAAAGAAATATAGATTTGAGCTCAGTTCCCATTTATGTTGCAAAACTTCTAGAACCTTTGGATTTTAGAAGTAGTGAAAACATAAACTTTTCTATGTTAATGAAGTGACTTTTGGAAAGCAACATGGTTGGAGATAATTTCCCAGGGGACCCAACCATGTGATTGGAGGTTTGCAACTTTCAGTCCTACTGCCCTGACCTCCAGCAAGGGATGACATATAGGGAGTTGGAAGTTGAATCAACAACCAATAACCAGTGTTTTTTTTTTTAATTTTTTTAAAGATTTATTTATTTATACAAGAACCAGGGTACAGGCCAGAGGCACAGGAGGGTGAGAGAATTCACCAGAGACAGAGCAGGGAGCAGAACAGGCAGAAGGACTGAAATACACTGCTGAGGGGAGCAGCGGGCTAGACAGGAAAGATCTGCTGCACCATATGGGTTTCTTCCATGGCCGGCAGGGATCGAACCGACACTGCAGAGGCTGAGGAAAGCTTCACAGCGCTGCACTCAACCCGCTGTGCCACCAGGGAGACCCTGTGGCACCTTTTTCATGGACTTTCCTGATAACTGGTTGATCACGGGGGAACCAGAGGTCAAAAATTGTCCTCCTCATCCGCTGTCCTATCACATCGCCGCCCCCCCACCCCAGCTCACACCCACCAACCCCATTTTTCTAGCCTTAGTTACTCCTCCCTACAAAGTATAAGCTTTTTTTCTGATGCCATATGAAACCCTTGTAGGTTTCCTGATGAGTCTTTGACACATTGTTAAAATGATCTTCGTGCCCCTCTTGCAAGTGTCCCTGACTGACAATAGTATTTTTCCTCTTATTGAAATAATCCATGTGTAATATATATCATTGTGTAATATATAATAATCCATATATAATTGGAAGTCCTTTATTCATTGCATTTATTTTCTAGACATTTTACGTTGAAGAAAATAGTACATGTATAAAAGAATATTTCATAGCTCAGCAGATTACCACAAAATAAACTCCCTTATGTAATGACCATTTGGGTCAAATAGAGAACTGGATTTGGAGTAAGTTCCTCCTTACTGAAGTCCACATGTGTTTTTATTTGAAGTAGATTTCCAAGGACTATCCTGAGGTATAAGGTAAAAGGTTTCTCTTTCTCCTAATTCCTGAGAATCATATAAACTATTTCCTAATATCCAGTGACATCACTGAGAAGAGCAAGAGGAAAATGGAAAATGGAATCTTAAGACTGAATTATTGTAAGGGCAGTGGCTTCAACCTTAAAATTTTATTTAAATTATTACATCAAACTAAGGTTTAAATTAAATGTTCTAAAATTCCTTTACCATTATTTCTTCTATATATGATTTGTTGTGAGGAGGGTAAAAATAAAAGGGGCACTTTAGAGACTTAAATAAAGTCCACATTCTCTGCATATCTGAGTATGTGAGTAAATTTCTGAGCTGACTAAACATATGAATCTTTGACCTTGAAACTGAGTCCTTTTTTTATCCTTTGTTTCTCATTTTACAAATCTTTTCTTGGAGTTTTCAAGCTAATATTTCATATGCTTTACTTACTATACTGATTACTGTCCATATTTTTTTTTTGATGGTTTAAATGCCTTCTCTTGAGACAATGATATTCCCTGTTAAAGTCATTTTGTGATTTAAGAAGAAGAGAGCAAGTTTCCTGCAACCTTTTGTTCCATTACCAGCACCTTTCTCTTCAGATCTTCTGCCCTACTCTTTTTTTTTTTTTTTTGTGGGACCCTCGCTGGTGGCCGGGGATTGAACTGGCGCTGCAGAGGCTGCGGGTAGCCTCGCAACCCAGCGCTCAACCAATGCGCCACCAGGGGAGGCCCTTTCTGTCCTACTCTTAATTTAATCTGACCATATTGCTTTGCACATGTGTTTTAATATTTTTTTCCAGCCTTGGGTAGTTAATTTTGTTCTGCCTACTTTCTTTTAGCAGTAAAGTTGCTAACAATCTTCCTAGTAATGAAATGATATCTAAAACTAAATACTTTAATGCAAAAAAAATTTTTTTTGCTCTATGATTGGAAAGTTTTCAAGACAAAGATGATATTTGCTCTAGTTCCTAGAATTCTATTTTCAAAAAAAAAAATGGACTACATCAGCTTAGTTTATAATATATTTACAACATATTTACTCACCTAAGTTCTTTCCAAACCCAGTAAATTGTCCTTGATCTACACAAGCATTCTTCATGATTATTTATGAATATTATTTATAAAGTAAAATGCAGTGGCAATGTTAAGCAACCTACTTTACAGTAGGTTAAATTCTACAGAGAGAATATATATTTAAAAATCTTATCCTGACAGGCATACATTATTCAGGTACAAATGTCAGGCATGAGATAATTCATGCTGGTAATTATTTTAAAAGAGCAAGAAATAGAACATTATTGTTACAGAATTTTGTCAGGAGAAGCTTGATTTTTAATAGATTACATAGAAATATGAAATGACTTAGGATAGAGCATTTAAAATCCTCACAGGCAAAGCATTTAAAATCCTCACAGGCAAAGTAAGCAAAGAGGCTGTCAAAAGAGAGGCAGGGACCGATTGTGGAGGCTGGGAATATTCATGTGGAGAAAAGGGCATATTATAGACAAAGTCCTTCTTTAGAAGCACTTGACAATGTGTGTGAGATATATAGAAGTGACTTAACAAAAAGTAAAAGAGAATAATGCTTGAAGAGGAGATATGTTCTTAGCAGTAAATGAAAGCAACTGGGACCTATTTGCACAGGTAGTGTACCTGCAATGTGTATTCCCACTAAATTGCAAATTTCACTGTTAGACATGGCTATGCTTGTCAATTTATTTTGGGCAACAGAAAATTTGGGGGGAAAAAACTAATCCTTTTTCCATGCATGGTCTGTTCTCACTGAGGGGATGTAGAAAACCATGAAGCACAAACAGCCAAGCTCAAACTCTGATCTTTTCTGAAGATGATTTTTTCTCTACCTATTAATCTTTCTTAGAAATATTCACCTAGAGAGGAAAAATGCTTTTCTTCTATTACAAAAGAGGCAAGCCTTTGAAATTCCATCTTTGTTCTTCACAATGTGGACTTGTATAATGTACAAAGAATTCTCTCTGAAGTCTATAAACAAAAGAATGCCTTGCTGTACACAAGTTATCTGCTTAAGTAAAAGAGCTTTCTTCTCCTCCTCTGTCCTGATTTAAAGTGTTTCAACATGCCACAAAACTGAGATCTAATCATGGTAACAATTGACTAAGTATTCCCACTGAGACTTTAGGAAAAGAAAATAAGCATCACACAATTTTACATTAAAATAGGCCCCAAAAGCACATTGGAAATTGTTTAAAGATTTTTTTTTTCTCTTTTAAAATACAAGTCATATCAGATTGTTGGTGAACTATAGACACCACTGTTAGGAATAAATGATTTATAAGTTATTTGCTGATGGGGATATTTTTCAATGCTGTAGGACATGCATAGTATTCTAAATAGTTGAATTGCATTCCATGAACTGGAAGAAATGTTCAAAAATAATTCTCTGTATCAGAGGTATATATATTTTTTTGCCCAATCTTGGGGAAAAAACTCACCTTGAGGGAAAGATATACTTGTAATGACTTGTATTGCTACCTTAAGGTAAACACCCTGGTATGTCCTCAATTGAAAGCATTTTAACATCTGTAAACCTATTTTACTTGACCTGGGACCTCTGAGAGATATCTTTCATTTAAGGGTCCCAGATAAATGTATAGATAATATACATAGGGAATTTTCTGTAGCTAAGTTACATAATATAATATTCATATAAATTAGTCAATGCATAATGGTCTTTATGAAATCCCTCCATTTCAATGACTTCTACGGGCCTGAAAGACAATTTGAAAAAATTCTTTACGTGACCTATGTGTGGCTTCATTAAATTTTGACTCTTCAAAATGATTGCAGGAGAAAATATTCCAGCATCTTCTTTCCATAGAGTTAGATAATTACATATTTCACTAAGGCAAAAATGAAAAAAAAGAGATAAATTAAGTGATTTCATAAGAACCCTGATGAAAATACTAAACTCTGTCAAATGTGTACTCAAAGATTTACTTATCAATGACTGTACATACACTTGACCTAATTTTGGTAGTGTCATGGTGCAAAGAAAATCATCTCCTACCCCCTAGGTTCTTCTAGGCTGGGAAATAGTCAGATAACTATTACACAGATCATTAAGATAAACTTCAAAAAGAAGTGTAATAATAACATGACCTACCTAACTCCCGCATACATGGGAGGATCTAGTGAGAGAGAGAAACTCACCCATTTGCTTTAGACACCAACTTAAATTACCTTAGCTTAGACAAAGGCCTGGAATGTGCTGGAAGTTACCAGGGAAGTTCAGTAAACAACAGAATAACTGTTAAACAGTTGATTGTGAACTTCTGCTTTCTCCTTTAAAGAGTTAAAAAGACTATCTTTCCTGTACAGTGAGTGAGGAAACCTTACAAAGAGCTTTCCATTTGCACATGTAAATTTCTTACAAGAGACAACTTCCACTCAACCTTCAAAACCTTTTCTATGAAATAAATCATTTTGCCAAAGAAAGACATTTTAAGGTGGCAGGTGTTGCTACCCTTACAGATTTCTAAGCTCCAAGAGTTCTCCCTGTTGCATTAATCTTTCTAAATAAAACCTCTCTTCATCTAATTCTAGATTTCTTTTTATTTGACTCTCCTTAAAGCAAGGTATTAATAGCACCACAGTTACATCAGATGTCATTATCAACATCCAGTCTACACAGGCAAAATGAAATTCAAAATGAAACAATTATGTCATGGGTTTTGGCAATGCAAAATAGGTAACGTGGAAAATTTTGTGATTATAAAAGTACATTTTTCTAAGTGTTTTTTAAAAACAGTTCTAAAGTGAAAGGAAGGTAAAAAACCAATAATTAAAAAGTTAACATTTGACTGCATACCAACAAAATTAAAATTATAAGCCACTTCATTTTCCTGAGCTCTCACTTATGCAGATTTGCATCATTTTTATCTCATTTATATTTCATTTGTTTAAACCTAAGTGGGCATCATGTAATTCAACCTTTTTTTTGGTTTGTTTTTAAATAACTCAACTGCCTTAAACTTTATTCAAGAATTTAAAGAACACTTCCCAAACCTGTGTATCTTATTTCCACAGAGGTAATGCTAATCTCTTCTAGTCTTCTCATCCCAGCTTTACTACATGCACAGCAAAGCAGGCACCTATATTTTTTTTAATGGGAGTCTCTCTGCAATCAGTCACCAAGGGCAATGTAAGAAGACCACTGACTGGAAAGCTAGTGACTCTGCTCTTCAAAATAGCAATTCTTGGGCCCTCCCGGCTGGCACAAGGGATTAAACACTGCACTGTGAAGGAATCCATAGCCTCTGCAGCACGAGTTTGATCTCTGGCAGGCCAGGGAACAATCCACATGGTGAAACAGACCTCTCCTGTCTCGCCCTCTGCTCCCCTCAGCAGTGTATTTCAGTCAGTCTGCCTGTTCTGTTCCCTGCTCTGTCTCTGGTGACTCCTCTCACCGCCCGTGTCTCTGGCCTGTACCCCAGCTCTTGTATGCATAAATAAATAAATCTTTAAAAAAACAAAAACAAAATAGCAATTCTTGATGTCACTTCATGCAGTCATCAGAATAGAAAAGAAAATAATACGATTTTTTTGATATTGAAGATTTATGTGATAAAACATGGTAAAAGAGAATGTTGATAGATTTTAGATGGATTTTTGGTTGTGTAAATAGATTTCACTACTTCATATATGGAAATGTTCCATTGCTTACTGAACTGATATCCATAAATTGGTTAGTTGGAAACTAAATGGCAACTAAACAAGTATATTTTCTGATAAATAATAAATGCTTATTTAATGGCAACAGGAGATTCTAGACAACTCTTGAAAATAAGGCAATGAAAGAAACTCAGTTGTTCTTCTATTTTGTTTTTAGTAAGCTTTCGGTTAAAACAGTTTTGTATGATCAAAAACATTCCATTAGATGAGAAATCTATATTGTCATTTTTAACTTATTAAAGCCATTATCTATTACTTCTAGCAAACCTATAATTTCATAATAGCAGAAAAAGTACAATTTTTATTGCAAATGGACAAATAATTTTAAAAAACTTTATATTCATTCATTCACTTTTAATTCTATTACATAAATAAACAAGAAGTATTTAACACAGAGAAAAGTTTTCTAAAGTTGGCAAGTGTTCAACAAAATCAAGTATAAAACAACTCAGTGATTTTCTAATTTTCTCTAAATGGGCTTTGTTTTATGCAGAACTCTTCCAGCTCATTCACATTTGTGACTTTTGCACACATAATAATTCACAATGTTATTGTTAGAGAATACCTTTATTTTACTTTATAAATATCTATAGAAAAATGTTCAGGGGAGTTTTCTGTGTCTTCCTTTCTTATTCTTCAAATGAATGCTATCATAAAGAGTGTGAAAAACCACAGAAGTTCTTTGGACCTGGAAATGTGAAACCCTACACTTCTATTCCATTCTTTTTTTTTTTTTAAGATTTATTTATTTATACAAGCACTGGGTACAGTCAGAAGTGTGGGAGGGTGAGAGAATTCACCAGAGCCAGTGCTGGGAACAGAACAGGCAGACTGATGAAGTACACTGCTGAGGGGAGCAGCGGGCGCAGCAGGAGAGGTCTGTGCATCATGTGGGACCCTCGCCTGCAGCCGGGATCGAACAGGTGCTACAGAGGCTGCAGGGCAGCTTTGCAGCCCAGCGCTCAACCACTGCGCCACCAGGGGAGGCCCCTATTCCATTATTTTGCCCTTTATAAAATCCCAGCAATCCCACCATCGGAGGAGCTGGTTATTTGGGTTATTTATCCCAATGAGATGGCCCTTGATGGCAAATACAACTTTTTCGTGTACAAACAATTATCTTGATTTGGAATTTAGCTTTCTGGGTGCAAGATAAAGAGTGGTTTTGTCTGTTAAATGCTATCTACTTGGAGATAGTGTCAGACCTAACAGGTTAAGGGCTTGGTACAACAAAACCCCCTCATCTTCCAGACCCATTTCAGAAAACAACTGCAAGTCCAGGTTGACACCTGTATCTCTGACCAGAGTTGTAGAATAGAGGTTCTCATGAGCCACTCCTTGGATTTGTTGAATTTGCTAGAGTGACTCACAGAACTAAAAGAAATATTTTATTTGCTGTATTACTGGTGGGAAAGGAAAGGATTTAAGTCAGTCACCGTCAGATGGAAGAAATGCAAAGTGTCAGGTATGGGAAGAGACCTGGGAATTTCCATGCTCTTTGGACTCACCACTCTATCCAAATCATTAAATGGGGCTTCCCTGGTGGTGCAAGGGGTTAAGACATAGTACTATGAAGCTACCCATAGCCACTGCAGCATGAGTTCGATCCCGGCCAGGGAGGTGACCCACATGTGTAGCAGACCTCTCCTGTCTCGCCCGCTGCTTCCCTCAGCAGTGTATTTGAGTCATTCCACCTGTTCTCTCCCCACTCTCTCTGGTGAATCTTCTCACTCCCCCAAACCTTGGGCCTGTACCCCAGTTTTTTATGCATGAATAAATAAATCTTAAAAAAAATCATTGAATGTTCAACAAACAGATTGCTCTCTGAACATGCCCTTTTGGGATTTGCTGGAGGCTTCAATAGATTTGTACAAATGATTAAATCATTTGCCTTTTGGTGATTGAACTCAATCTTCAGCCCCTCTCTCTTACTCCCCAGAGATCTGAAAAGTTACAACTCGTTAATTACAAGGTTGGCTCAACACTGACTGTCAAGCAATAGGTTCCATTCAGAAGACATTGTGTAATATTCATATGTTCATTTTCATTATCATAACAAAATACATCTTTTTCACTCTCTTCAAAGGAAATCTCAAAGGTTTTAGGAGCTTTGTGTCAGGAATAGGCACAAAGACTAAGCATATATTTCTTATTAAACCCACAATTTCACAGTGAACCTCATAAGAAATATTTTATGCTGAATCATCTTCTCTTTGTGTAATTGAAAAAGATGTGCTTTAAGCTTTTTCTAGTCCTGAAACTATATTGAATTATTTGAGATGAAGAAATAAATCTTATATTTCCACCTAATCTGCTTGTTCTTTATCCTATCACCTCTCTTATTTGAGGGAAAAAGCTCAGCTCGCATGTTTTTATCTATTGTTATTTCTGTCTAGGTTGATCAAATAATACGACACAAAAGGGATTTTTCATTTTCCATAATTTCCAAAGTATAGATTAAATCTTGGGGCTAGGCAATAAAAACATTCAAATATTTGCTTTCATTTTTAAAAAAGATTTATTTATTTATGCATAAAGAACTAGGCCAGAGGTGTGAGGGGTGAGAGGATTCACCAGAGAGAGTGGGCAGCAGAACAGGCAAATGTACTGCTGAGGGGAGCAGCAGACAAGGCAGGAGAGGTCTGCTGAGCCTTATGTATTGCTTCCTGGCGGCCTGGGATCGAACTCTGCTGCAGTGGCTGCTGATAGGTTGGTAGTGCTGTCTTTTAACCCCTGCACCAACAGGGTTATTGCACAACCCCTGTTGCTTTTACTATCATACATATATATCAACTGATTTCTCCCATTTGCCTTGAATTTCCTATTTCAATGAAATTTTGGTTCATAAGGAACTCTCTCCAATCCCTTCCTCTTCTTCCATTCTCTATGCTTCAAACAATAATCATCTGTCATCAGAATTTCAACAATACTTTGGTCTTCACATTAATGTTTTCTAATTTGTATTGAACTGAATTTAAACTGAATTCAACTCTTTGAAAAATGGGAAAATTAGAGACATTATTAGGTGATATCTTTGATTGAGGGTTCCTTGAAGACAAATCAATGAGGGTAAGATAATTAATAGTTACAGTTACATACTCATTAATCCTAAATAAATTCTTCATTATCATCATAGATTCATTTTTAGTTAATGAAATAATTAAGTAAATAAAGTGACTTGTTAAAGAATCACACAACAGTAGGTGACTAATTAAAAATTAACACCTAGATTTGTTTAGTATGAGTAAGGGAAATGTTCTCTGATTCTCCCTATAACAGATCATTGTAATCAGCTCTTGTTTTTCTATTGTATTCCAAGGTATATTTTAAGTTTCTAATTAAATTACTAGTAACATTAGTTAAAATTATATATTAACTGTATATTTAAAAACTCAAACCCATATTTTTTTCACTGTCTATCTTAACATTCTATGATTTCAAACCCTTTGAGTTAGATTCACATTGGGAGACCCACATATAATTTTTTTTAAAGATTTATTTATTTTTATACAAGAATTGGGGTACAAGCCAGAGATGCACGGGAGGGTGAGAGGATTCACCAGAGACAGAGTGGGGAATAGAACAGGCAGACGGACCGAAGTACACTGCTGAGGGGAGCAGCGGGCAAGACAGGAGAGGTCTGTCCCGCCATGTGGGTTTTTCCCTGGCCAGCCGGGAATCGAACTTGTGCTGCAGTGTCTGCGGATTGCTTCATAGGTTGCGTCTTAACCCCTGCGCCACCAGGGAGGCCCCCCACATATAATTTAAACCTAAATATCATTTTACTGAGTTCTGTATTGGTATAAAGAGAACTATTAAAGTAATATTTTGACAACTATCTTGTTATTGTATCATGTGTCCTCAACTAGAA
This sequence comes from Talpa europaea, assembly GCF_964194135.1. Classification (NCBI taxonomy): domain Eukaryota; kingdom Metazoa; phylum Chordata; class Mammalia; order Eulipotyphla; family Talpidae; genus Talpa; species Talpa europaea. Next base: position 131,615,553 of record NC_140070.1, read on the forward strand.
AAATGATGATTGATGATTGGTAGAGTAGGTTTATATACTTTGAATATTTTGTGCTAGTATCCATCCTCATCCTTAACTCCCAATGCCTTGGAGGAACAATAGTCATACAACTTTTGAAATTGGCATGCTTTTTATCATGTCATTTTTTGAAACTTACTAGTAATGTCAGGCAAGTCACTTATTTGCTCTGTGTCTGTTACCAATCAATAAAGTAGGCAATTCCAGTTCCATATTTTTAGTTTGAGTATTAATAGAGGTAATGCATACATGGTGTCTAACTGAGAAGTCCACTGTCTTTGACAAGGAACAATAATAATTAGAAAAAGTTCTGTATTAGGGTCTTCAGAGAAAAAGAACTAACAGAAAGAGACAGATAATAGATTGTATATATATATATATATATATATATATATATATATATAAATGTATGTGTGCATATACATATATATCTATATCTATCTATAATCTATCTGTCTAGCTATCTATCTATATATAGAGGGAGATTATTAGCAGAATTGGTTGATGTTGTTAAGGAGGCTGAAATTCCTAGATTGCCATTTGCAAGCTGGAGAATGAGAAAATGGAATGCTATAATGCAATCTGAGTCCAACGGCCTGAGAAGCAGAGGATCACTGGTAAATCCCAGAGTCTGGAGAAAAGGGGGAGCTGATATCTGAGGGCAGGGAAAGACGTATATCCTTGCTCAAATAGAAACATTCCTTCATCTGTTTGTCATGTTAGGGCCCAGCGTGGATGATGCCAGCCAACACTGGTGAGGGGGCATCTCTTTACTCGGGTTACTGAATCAGATGTTAATCTCTTCCAGAAATATCTTCATGTACAAAACCAGAAATAATGTTTTCCTTGCTATCAGAGCACCCTTAGTAAGTTGACATAAAAAATTAATCATCACCAGTTCAAGCATGTATTTTCTTTTTTTAAGCTTATTAAAAATTTAATTTGAAGCAAAAAGCTAATTAAAAACATTTATTTGTCAATTGCATGCATTTATTAAAGTTTTGAGATTCCTGATAATGGGAGAATGAACAGCATGTTGCATTTCAGAGGATGAATTGTCTGATTATTGCAGTTAATTACATCAGAAAAGTTAAGCCCTTTCAACTAGAAATGATTTCAGGGAGAATTTTATCAACTTGACATTCATAAAAGCTATTTTTGATAATATATGACAAAATTTGGCAAACATTCTAGTTTCTTATGTCTCTATAAAAGCTCAAAATGTGACATTAACCATCACTCAATGAGTGTGTTTCTATGGAGACTAACATAAATAATGTGTATATATTGCTCTCTAATAATCTTCCTTAGTCTAGGGTTAGAATTCAAACATTTTAAAAAAAGAGTTTAAGATTTTATTTATTTTTTTAAAGATTTATTTATTCATGCATACAAGAGCTGCACTACAGGCCAGAGGTGCAGGGGGCGAGAGGATTCACCAGAGACAGAGTGGGGAGCAGAACAGGCAGACGGACCGAAGTACACTGCTGAGGGGAGCAGCGGGTGAGTCAGGAGAGGTCTGCTGCGCCATGTGGGTTGCTCCCTGGCCGGCCAGGGCAATCGAACTGGTGCTGCAGAGGCTGCGGACAGCTTCATAGGTTGTATCTTAACCCCTTGAGGCACCAGAGAGGCCACAAGAGTTTAAGATTTTTAAATGTGTCTAGAAAGCATTGGAAAACACAAGATCACAACTAAATCATGACTAAATTATTATCAATATGTCAATATTCTATCTTGGTAAGTAAAGGGTGTCTCACAGGCCTTATGGAAAATATATGTAGGTAGTAATATTGACATGCTAGCCTGAAAATTTAGGACATTGACTTAAATTCCCCTACAGACAGATGGTTAGTTCATTTTTACAGACACGCAGGACACAGTAATACATGTGGTTAGACAACATATATTATTTTTTCCTTCAAAAAATGAATTTTGATTTTAGCTAAGTGCTTAGACATGTGCAGTTTGAGATGCAAAGTTCAGCCCCATAAAGCTTAAAACAGACCATCTGGAACTAAAAATATTTAAGAACAGGTGTTATAAATTGACTAGCTTGTCCACAGAGGAACACAATGGTAGCAGAAAATCTGCTTTCAAATAGAAGTACATTTTGATGGATAATTCAGAATAAATTCTCTGCAAAAGGTACTCAAGTGTCTGTCATTTATCAATAGATGAGGTGACTTAAGACCGTCGAAGCACCTTTTGGCAAATGTGAAAATAATTTTTCAATTTTGAATATTTGTTGCTTGATTGATACAAGTTTTTAGCATAAAATTTTTCTTAAGGTCTCTTTTTTTATAAAATAAAAATATAATGATATGTTTATCAGAGAATAAGACATGGGTCTTCTCGCTTAACTATTGCTGTAGGTTAATACTTAACAATCCATTTCAGTAACCATATATATATATATATATATATATATATATCCTTTTTTAAGAAAAAAATATAACTGGATATGTGTGTGTGTGTTAAAAAAAAAAAACACAAAGCTAAGGAGAAACATCTAAGAAGAAGAGGACTTAGAAGAAAATAAATCTACTGACACCATGAATTTGGACTTGTAACCTCTAGAATTGTGAGAAAAATTCTCTTGCTTAAGCCACCCAGTCAGTGATATTCAGGTTTTGGCAGCCCTTATATACTAACACATGGGAATAATCTAATCCAGTTCAAGCACTGTGGTAGTCAGACTAGTGCCCCCTATAGATACCCAAGCACTATTTACTGAAGCTGTGAATATGTTCCCTTATGTGACAAAAGAACTTTGTAGGTGTGATGAAGTGGAGGGTTTCTGAGATCCCGGTTAACCCAACCTAACTACATGAACCTTTAAGTGGAGAACATTCCTAGTTTAGTGAGTGAGGTGAGAGGAAAGGATGATATTAGCTTAGTCCAGGGAGCAAGAGAGTCATGAATCAAGGGACTCCAGCAGCATCTAGAAGCTGGGAACAGTCCTCAACTGGCAATAGTAAGGAAAAGCTGATGTCAGCTGATGTCACCAAAAGAAACTGATTTTTCTAAAAAATAAACAAAGCAAACAAAACAAATAACGAATAAATGAATTCTCCCCTAAAGCTTCCAGAAAGGAATGCAGCCCTGCCCATACCTTGAATTTAGTCCACTGAGACCTGGGGAATTGAATTGGTGCTGTAGAGGCTGCGGACAGCTTCACAGGTTGCATCTTAACCCCTTGAGCCACCAGAGAGGCCACAAGAGTTTAAGATTTTAAATGTGTCTAGAAAGCAACTAAATCATGACTAAATTATTATCAATATGTCAATATTCTATCTTGGTTCTGATTTGCAGAACAGAATGGTTACACATTTGCTTTGTCTTAAATCACTGTTTGTGTTAAATTTGTTACAGCAGTAATCAAAATGCAATAAAAAATTGTTCAATTTATTCCAAAAAAAATGAAATCCCAACAGAAAATCAGTATGTTTGTTGCATAGGCATGTCCCAGAAGCTATGGACTTTCTTTTGCTTTTCCTTTTTCAAATACAAACCTCAAATGGCATCTTTTGCAAACTACTCCATGTGCTTGTCACACAGCCTTTCATCCATGGGTAGGCTATAATTCACCATTATCTTGTTGACAAGGCTATGATTCGTTTCACACATCATTGTTCATTAAAATAATGTGTACCTGTGCCTCTGTTCCATCCCACTTCAAAGTCCAACTGCTACCAAATTTATGGTCAATTAATTTCAGTGGATGAAGAACAGTTGAAAACTATACATGTTTCTCACCTTTAATATGCTTATATTTTATGAAACTTAACAACTATAAACTAACTACAATATCATGCTTTTAAAACTATTTTCTTTTTTCAATGAACAACAAAGAAAACTTTATCTCTTGTTGTGGTAACATTGATTTACAAAACTGTGACTGATTCAGATGGATAAATTCACAGCTTTTCAGATAATTCTCCCACACCAGGGCCACTTCCATCATCCTCAGCCATGGCCCATTGTCCCCCCTCCCTGTTACAGAGCAGCCCACATCTTTTCCCCCTAACATCCCCACTGTGCTTTCCTCCTCTGCTTCACCCTCTGGCACCCTTAATTCTGCAGTCAGATTTCCAGGGTTTGTTTTTGACTTGGTTTTGTTTGATGCTTCGTTTTATTCTTCTATATTCCACAGATGAGAGAAACTATCTAAATTTTTTTCCTTTTGCCTTAAAACCTGTTTCCTGCATTTATACTAGTATTTCGTCTTAAGTGAAAACAGAAAAGCATTTAATTATTTTTAAGCATTAAAATTGTCTTTCAGCTTATTTATTTTAAACCTATATCTATGTCATTCTTTCGACCTTAATGTTTTATTGTAGATACAGCGTGCCTATGTTTCATTTTGACCTAATTTCTCTCTATTTGCAATATTTTCCTGAATACATTTTCCATATTTAAGAGGGAAAAAAAATCCTAAAGTCATATAAAAATATTGGTGTTATCTATGAAAAATCACTGTACTGCTTATCATCATGTAGAAATATTGGTCAGCATTTTGTTTATCATATTTTTATGATTTTGATCAGAGCTTGCAGATAGTCTGTTTAAAAAAGAGCATGAGCAATATTAGTCCACATAAAAGGTGGAGTCACTGTGCTCACCACACATGTTTTAATCTTGTGAAATTTTGCACTTGGAATGCAATGCTCACTAACACTGTTTAACAGTGTTCTCTGAGGGAATGTTAACTACCTCAACAGCTGGTGGGTGACAAATATAGCTAAAAATAGACCAAAAAGAGAATTCCTGGTTGCTGTGAGGTCAATTACATTGTCTAAACCACACAATTTGACAAGAAGTTATCCAAAATGCATGTTTCACAACTACATAAGAATTGTATTAAAGTGGGGAAAAAAATCAAAGAAATTAGATCATAGGTACAAAGGATTTTAAATCCATGAGCTTATGAAAGAATATAAAGCTAAATATCACTTTTCAAGAAAATGTCTTTGGGGGAATTAAAAAAAGATAGGGAGGAAGTGTTCACTACAGTTTGAATAAAAGTTGAGATATGAGATATCACCATATCAAAAGAATAGGATGAATTTTCATTTGAAAGTAAAAATACAGAGTTTAAAAACCATACTTGAAATGAACAGCAGATATTTGCAAGTAAAAGGGAACATGCCTCAGAGTTAACTGTAATCCCAGCAGGTGTCCATCTGGCCTCAGGAAGTTTCAATTTATGAAGTACACAAAAGTTTTTCAAGAAAAAAGACATTTTAAAGACATTTTTACTGGAAATTTTCACCTGCACCCAATCCCTGCAAATACAAAATGTCTAATATAAAACAGGTTTAACTTTCATCTACTATCTTGAGTTTGATTTTTCTGTTTTTGGAGCAAATCACAATGCTGATCTTTGGAAATCTCAGTATCTTTTTTTTTTTTTTAAGATTTATTTATTTATTTATACAAGCACTGGGAACAGTCAGAAGCGCGGGAGGGTGAGAGAATTGACCAGAGTCAGAGCAGAGAGCAGAGAAGGCAGACTGATGAAGTACACTGCTGAGGGGAGCAGCGGGCAGCAGGAGAGGTCTGCGTGCCATGTGGAACCCTCACTCGGTGGCTGAGGCTGCAGGCAGCTTCGCAACCCAGCGCTCAACCGCTGTGCCACTGTGGAGGCCCTCAATAGCTTTTTAGATATAAAACAGTCCTTAATAATCTAGAATTGTTCACGATGTTATGAGTTTTTTATCATGTACATACTAGATTATATCAAAAAACAATAGAAGGATCTGTGTGTGTGTGTGTGTGTGTGTGTGTTGTATCATGGTACTAGACAGAAAATACTCTCCAATCACTATCCATGCTACATGACAATAAGTGCTAATACCCAATTACTGGAATTTGAAACATTTGGTGTAAAAGAGTTTAAACCAAGGTCTGTTTTGACTCTGTGGTCTTACACAAATTTTCATTAGTTAAACATGCAATTTTGACTAAAATATTAATGCATTTGATAGATGCATGTATTTTATTCCCTTTCTTTTTTTATTTAAATCACATCTTTTAATTTACAGAAATTTTGTACTTTTTTTTAAACTTTGGAGCCCTGTTACCTGGAGTTGAATATGAATCCTACTGCTTTATAAGAGCTGATTCTCAGGCAAGTAAGTCACTTAACCACTTTTTCCCTCAGTCTCTTCATGTTTATAAAGTTATTGTTTGGAGATTAAATGAGCTGACCTGTAAAGTATAGAGACCAGTGTATTACATAAGAATTATCATTTTTATTAAATTGTAAATAGTTCTGTAAGTCCACTAGTATAATAGACAATACTAGTATAATAGACTAATATCGTTTTAAATGTGGGAGTTGATGTCTCAGATCAACAATGGTTGACCCATAAGCTGCACTCAGGTACAGAATAAAGAATTCACAAAGACACATTGAAAGTGATCCTGTTTTGAAGATTAGGCACCATCACTTGTTTCCAATGTATGTTCTGTAAGATACAATTCTGATAGTACAATAAAATCAGATGCTCCTTAATGTCTGAAATCATCGCTGAACAGCTTGTTGAAATTGAAGCCAGGATGGATTTCTGTGGGCAGAAGTTACCAGGAACATTAGATTGCATAAATTATATATGTGTGTGTTTTATGTATATATACACATTTTATATATATAATTATTATATACACATATCATGCATGCGTGATTATATATATAGTATGCATATATGCACATATATAACAAGCATATATACATAATATGTGCATTATATATGTATATTATGTGTACACACATGCATGTATATGAGATCCAAGTTAGATTTAGACTCTATTTGATTGCAAAAATAAAAACTTACTATTTCATCTAAGAGGGAATACAATTGGTTCAAGGATACATTGAGAATATAATGGAGACAGACAATTACAGGAAATCAAGAAGAGACATCTTAGGAATGGAAAATACCAAGGACTCTCGAAATTAATGCTTCTGTCTAAAGTAGTATAAAGCATCTCAGAAACAATCTTTTTTGGTAATTCAACCTAATGCCGTACTCAAGTCGCTCTGGCTCTGCCTTTGTTTGAATTTCAGTGTTACTCAATAAAGAATAATTAAAAATTAAAAAGAATGAAAAACTTAAAAAAATTACTTCCTTGCTGACTAGTGTAAGAGACTGAAAGTAAATGACCTAAATAATTACCAGCTCGCGTTAGATAGGCTACCTTATAGATTATTGTATGTATGAATTGCCATCCCACAAACTTTGAAAAATGAGGGGAAAGACTGAATCTTCCACAAGGCATAAGTTGAGAAGTTACTCTTAAATAATTGTGCATTGTCAATATGATTAATTTTGTTATTTAAAAAATATGGGCCTCCCATGGTGGCGCAGTGTTTGAGCGCTGAGCTGCGAGGCTGCCCGCAGCCTCTGCAGCGCCTGTTCTATCCCCGGCCGCAGGCGAGGTTCCCACATGGTGCGACAGACCTCTCCTATCTGGCCTCTGCTCCCCTCAGCAGTGTATTTCTTTGTCGGTCTGTCTGTTCTGTTCCCCATTCTTCTGGCTCTGGTGGATTCTCTCGCCCTCCCGCGCTTCTGCCTGTGCCCAGTGCTTGTATAGGTAAATAAATAAATCTTTAAAAAAAAAATATATATATATATATTAGGTTTTTTTGAACTGTTCTTTACATGTAAAAACTGTCCCTGTCACAGAGGTATTCCCTCTCCATCTGCATGCTAACACACACACATCACCGTTTAAATATGCAATTCAATGTATTTTTCACACACACAGTTTTTCTAACTATCAGCATTATCAAATACAGTACAATATATATTTTATTAACCATAAAATATTTCCTTGATCCATTTTGTAGCTATCCTCTGCAAATCAGCCTCAACTCCTGGCCACTCAAGAATTTAATATATAGTCTACATTATAAGGATGGAAAGAAAATAACCTTGTTTATTTAAGTTGTGTGAATCATAATTAGGTTCAAATGCAATGAGGATTTTATTACATCTTGTAGACATCAGCATATTTTTTGAAAAACTACTGTTTTGAGAAATGAAAATGATAAATATGGCTGTGTTTTTATTGTGATTTATTTCTAATTTTAAAAAGCTATTTCTAGTTTTTTTTTATAATTGCCAAATGCAAAAATATTACTTATAGTCAAATGCTATACATTTCTTATTAAAATGAGATAGAGACAAAAATCTCAAACAGCTTTTTCTTGCCATCCACTTGAATAAGTCTCAGCCTCTTTGAATGCTGAAAGTAGACTATCTGACAGATTCTTCATTCAATACAGGTGAATTATATCTCTCAGAATATTGTGGAAACATATAGGGGAATGTAATTCCAATCATGATTTTGACTTTCAAGGAAATGTCTATGTAAATGGCAGTGACATTTATTTCCTAAAAACTAAATTATTATTCAACATCAGATGGACAATTATAATGAAAGTAAATTTATATAGAGATTTAATGTGCTTATCAGAACGCTCACAGATCTGATCTGAGAGATAATATATCAAATTTAAACAATAATAAATGTAGGTAATATTTTTTGAGTTTTTACTGTTTCAAATATGCTTTTCAGTGCTTTTTAGCTATTAAAATGTTTGAACTTCACACACAAAAAGTACTAAGCAGCAGATACCAATAATAGCCCCAATTGCAGGAGGTGAAATTGCTATGATTAGTAAATCAGACATCCAGTGTTCAGAGGCTCATTCTTGACAATTGAGAAATAAGAAGTCTTAGTTGTATCCTGTATTATAAAAGATAAATAAGTTGATTTCTACTGGAAATAGAGGACAAGTCCTCTTCTGATCTTTATTTTTCATGTGGTACTTATTGGGATAAAGAGGGCAGTTGCTCCCACATAATACCCACTTGCCCTTTTCCATCTAGATGAATTATACCTATAAGATCCACATGCTCTCTGAAAAAAAAAAACTATGTAAAAATACTTTGAAATCATTTATTTTTTAAAGAATATTTGGAAAATATCTCCTGAAGTCTCCTTGTGAACATAATGGGAAAAAAGCTAGGTTATTAATAGATTTTAGTTTCTGGAAAAGTCAATAAAGAATCCTAATTCATATATGATCAATTTTATTTCCTGAACTAAAATTTCTACTAGATGCAAGGAAATAATTTCGTTAGCATTTAAATGATAATTAACATAAAGTTTCTCAAATCATCTGTAAAATAAATCTACAAGGAGAAGCAAGAACAACCAATTTCCTGAATGACTGTGAAATCCTCTACTGGGTCTTACTACAATTTGGCAGTGCCTTACAAGTATCTTCCTTCAATGTACATTCTTTTTAATAAGCGAGAAATATGTGTGTGCTGAAAATATATTTTGAAATAAATTTGGATTACAGGCTAACCATTTCACATGACCATTTAGGAATGTTAATTTTATTCAAATTTGTTGGTTCTCTATCCTATTTACCACACTTCATACCACTACTTTTTGAGAATATGAATATAATAACAATTGAGAAGTGCAGCCTTAGAATAAAATATTATTTCTTAAAATAGTACATTTTAAGAGGTAACTAAGTACTTACATGCAAACTCAGCATGCATTATATAGTACATGTATATAGATGGCACCAAATTGGCAATATTAAATTTTATATAATTTCCTGAGATATAATCTACCTACAGTAAACTGTAACCATTTAAAATGTACAAGAAGAGGGATTCTAATGGATGTGCACATTTCTGCAATTATAATCATATTTAAATGCAAAACATTTGAATCCTTTGTTTGTTTATTCTTCACCTCATTTCCTAATTTCTCAATCTTTTTATGTTTCCTCTGTATACATTTGTGTCTAATATACCTCAGCAAAATGATGTTCAGATTCATGCATTGTATTACTTGCATCATTTAGAGTATTCCTTTTTATTGCTAGGTAGTATTCCATTGAATGAATAGCTATAAATTTTCTTATCCACTGCTCTCCTAATGAATATGTGGACTGTTGCCATTTTGGCTCTTAGTTATAAAGTATATGAGGTTTAATGTGGCTGTAAGTTGTCATTTCCCTTCAATAAACTCTCAGGATTGGAATGACTGGGTCATATGGTAATTATTTATTATTTTTTAGGAAAATGAGCAACTATTTTTCAAAGTCTTCAATACACTGACAATTATAAGACATTGTTCAAAGCAGTAGTGGACACAATATTCTTACATATATATATATTTAATATGTCAGCTGTTCTTTTTATACTTTTATATAAATTCAAATAACCACAGTTCTATAAATATACTGAGAGTTTATACCAATTTTCAACATCAATAATGCAAATTTTTATGTAAGAGCTCCTTATCTTATTTTTTGGTTGTTTCCAATTTTACTTTATTTCATTTGATTTTGATTTTTCCTTTTTTTTTTTTTTAAATTGAGGAGACATTGCCTTACAACACTGTATCTGATTCAGAGATAGGATCACAACCCTTCAGATGGATGTTACCATACCACACCCACCACCAAGACACCCCTAGTCCTCCAACTTATCTTGACTCTACCGAAAGGAAACTGATTATCCAAATGCTCTAGCTACATGCCCTCCAATTCTGGTTATTTGCATTGAGCCTTAGGCATATTTCTTATGTTTTCTAATACTCAGTCTCTCCAGTTGTTAAAATGAGGATGAAAACCTACTTCCTGCAGTTGTAGATGAAGGGGAAATGTGTAAATGTGCATCAAGCACTTAAAATAGTGCCTGGTACCTGGTAAGCCAGCGGTAAATGACAGCTCCTACTGGACGCTAACTGCATACTTGTGTTCTCATGAATGCTTCATGGCTTGTTTCCAACTGTGCACTGTCTGAAATAAGAGCGAGGACAGAGGTATGTGGGTAATTAAACTGTTCTTAAAGATTACCAAGGGAAAACCAGAGTAAAAAAGGTAATAATGTCAGTCAGCTCATTCCAAGTCGTGTGTTGTTTTCCTCGTTTTCTGTTCCTGCAGTATTTTAAGACATTGCCAAGTGTTTAAGCAAAACCATGTAAACAAGATGTCTTACTGAGGGGGAAAAGGCGTCCACCAGCATCTATGTCAGTGATTCATTTTAAAAATATGCCGTATGTTGCACGGAGGGACGTTACCCTGTGCTGACATCCATTTTCATCTTTCCATTTCTTCCTTTTGCTGCAATAAGCATGCTGTCTCCCTAGTGCTGTGAGTCACATGCCATATATGATCAAATGGGGCACTAAATATGATTAAAAGGAGATGTGCGCACAAGTAGCTACAAAAAAAAAACAAATGGATAACATCAAAGCACAATATTAGTATCAACAGAGAAAGGATTTTGTCATTCAGGCTTTGCCATATTGCCCTGTAGATTAATCCATCCCATAGAATGTATTGCATCCTATTTTGGGATTAGAGGCAAAAATCTAAAACAATTCCTAATTAATCACTAATGAGCATTACATTTTACTATGTTGGAAATTACTCAATTATTAATAACAACTATTAATAACAATTATGAATAACAAGAAAAAATTACAGAATGTTCATTATGTGAATAACAGAAATGAAAAATGACATTTTAATGTTTGGATTATCTACCACTACTTCAGAAACCCTGTAACAGACTCTTAGAAGGGGTTGCCAAATAGACTGTTGAAGTTTTCCTTCAATTTTATGACACAGGAGTTAGTTGATATTTGACTTTGACTCCATAGCAATAACATGGAGAAGGAGATAATAATTTTATTTTTTTATTTTATTTTTTTAAGATTTATTTATTTATTTATACAAGCACTGGGTACAGTCAGAGTGCGGGAGGGTGAAAGAATTCACCAGAGCCAGAGCAGAGAGCAGAGCAGGCAGAAGAATGGAAGTACACTGCTGAGGGGAGCAGCAGGCGCCAGGAGAGGTCTGCGCGCCATGTGGGACCCTCACCCGGTGGCCAGGGATGGAACAGGCGCTGTAGAGCCTGCAGGCAGCTTTGCAACCCAGCACTCAACCTCTGCGCCACTGGGGAGACCCGGTAATAATTTTAGAGAAATTTGCTACAACAGAGTTCCTTATTATTTTGGTATTACTTTTTCTTTTTCCAGCCTATGTTCTATGACTGCCACTTTCCACCAGTTTCCTAATTGGTATGTTAAGAATAATTAAAGAAAATCTAGCTCTGCTTTAAAGAAACAAAACATTAAACCATCTTTTATAGCATCTTAAATATTATATCTATGAATATTTATTGTTCCAGAATGTTACATTGAAATTTTTAAGTATCAACTATGTTCAGACACATTTCAGTCATAATCATGTTTCTGGTAGTGGGTAGTTTTTAGAAATGGGTAAGTGGGAATTGAAGATGATCTTTTCTTCACCAGCAGCTCAGGAAAATAACTGAAATTCTGCTTAAAGGGCAAGTGTTCCATCTGCCTCGCCTGAAATGAGCTAATTGCCTACCTGTCAATTCATCATTCTATTTCCCTTCACTCATAGATGACTTTAAATAATGTGAAATTCTTCCTATCTCTGGATGCAAAGAGGAGGATTGGGAAAAAAAAAAACAGTGACCTTAGGGTGTTATTTTCAGTTTAATATTTTCAAATACAGAATGCCTCTGAAGCAGGCATCAGGTCTTCCTGCACTTGATTTAAAGAAACAAGCTTATGCCAGGATCTTTAATACTGATATTGTTGTGTTTGAAACTGAAAAATTTGGCTAGCCACACTAATTTAAAATCAGATTATTTTATGCATTCTCCTTAACTCTCATCAATATGTAGAATCTCTGAAATACAGATTTAACAAAGAACTCTAACTGTGGTATAACTGAGAATTCAGACAGGTGTTTTTTCTGGGGTTGAGGAGAGAAAATCTCTATTTTTTATTTGAATGTAATTTTGCATGAGATCCTTAATAAAACTGATACAGCTTAAAATACAAGTTAAGGAGAAAAAAATGTTAGGTATTTAGAAAACTCCAAATTCCATCATATGTTCTCATTATTGCTAACTAGTCAATCAGGAATCAGTCAACACTTTGCTTCCTTTTTTTTTTAAGATTTATTTATTTACTTATTTTTATATAAGAACCAGGGCACAGACCAGGTACACGGGAGAGTGAGAGGATTCACCAGAGACAGAGCGGGAACAGAACAGGCAGACTGACGAAATACACTGCTGAGGGGAGCAGCAGGCAAGACAGGAGAGATCTGACATGCCATGTGGGACCCTCGCCGGCTGGCAGGGTGCTGCCAGTGCTGCAGAGGCTGTGGACAGCTTTACAGCCCGGCACTCAACCGCCTGCACCACCTGGGGAGGCCCAACACTTTGCTTCCTTTATGCTTTTCTCAAAATGCAAAGATCCTCACAGCATATCAGCCCCACAGTCTAGCTTACCATCTGCTGCCCTGGTTCTCCAACAATACATAGGCCTCTGTAATGTTTTTGAAAGCTGCAGCTAATTAATGGAAACATTTAAAAAATTCATTATTTATCACAAACAGTAAGGAAATCTTATGGCTAGTTGTTCTGAGGCCGATGGAGACAAACCAACTCAATAACTTCTGAAAAAGTTAAAGTCCAAAAGGGAGGAACACCTGTTTATAGTCAAAAACAGCACTGTCTTTGGTATCCACAACCCCTAGGGGCTAATATAGTCTGAACACATGCCAGTAAAATGGATCACTATTTGAAGACAAAAATACATGAACTAGTATAATAAGGAAAGTGATATAATTATATATGAATGTGTTCAAAAACATTGTGGTAATTTATTGGTATTGATTGTTAGGAGAGGTTCTGGGCAAAAATATCCCAGGAGGACCCACTATTGAGATAATGAAGTTCTGATTAACAGACTTGACAGGAATGAAGATCCCTAAGTAAGGTGGACTTTCAGCAAAGATAGGTAATTGTTTTCTACCTAAGAAATGTTCAAAATAGTCATTGAAAAAAGAAAAATATGGACAGTATGGAAGATATTTGTAGTAAATGAGGATCTAATAAAAGTACAAGCAAAAGCATACATGGCAAAGTGATAGTCAAGATAGGAACCAAGAACTTCACAGAAAGTAAGTTGATTAGTGAGGACAAATTTTGTTTAACGACTATTCTGACTGTGGCAATGTGTGTTCATAAAGTTGTAGTTCTTGCTTAATGTAAGAAGAATACTATGGAAACGGTTTTTTTAAAGGTGGTCGGAGTTTTAAACACTGAGGACAAGTGTTAATTTGTTTCTTGGCGACCTGGTATTTTAGGTATACATTTAGGAATATGCCTTAGTTAGTTAGAACTGCTAGAACAAGCCTGGGTGACTTATAAATGACAGAATTTTATTTCTCACACTTGGGGAGGTTAAAAGTTCAAAATCAGGCTTTCATCATGGTCAGGTTCTGATGAGAGCCCTCTTCTGGGTAGAATGTCATATTCTCATATAATTTCATTTGGTAGAAACAAGTAATAGATGAGTTTTCTTGTTTTTGTTTTTTTGTCTTATCTGCCCTTCCAGTACTTGTTAAGGATTCTCTGGTCTAGTTTGCTTCTTTTTAATAACTGGTATGAAAACTTCACCCTGATGACCCCATTATCTCCCTAAAGATTTATCTGCTGATAATTTCACATGGAGTTTATAGTTTAATAAATGAGTTTTGGAGATACAATAGCATTTAGTTCATAAGAGAATATAAAAGCAAAAGAGACATGAAGTTAGAGCTTTGAGAACTTTCTAAACTAATGTAAGGAAGTTTCAGTAGTATGTATAAGAAAATGAGCATAATTTGATGCAAATAAAGATGAGTGCAGTGAAGTAGTAATTTCCTCACACATATTTTAGTTTGTCATGTATAGAAAATAAAACACATCAAAGCATTTAAAAATACTCAGTAACTAATAAGGAGTTTCTAAGATCAGTTTCTTCACAAATAATTGGGAAAGCAAGATTTATTTTCCATTCTCTTTAATTTTCCTATAATAGTAAACTTATCTAGGTTCAACTTTTAGATCTATATTTATTTTTCTTTAACAATTATGAATTAGCAATAGGACACTTCAGAAAGTACTGAATAAGTCTTTTGAGAAAGGATTTGAAGCAGAAAAAGTCCAATAAGGAAAGGAAAAATGGAGATGGTTATCACATGCTACAGAAGAAATGAAGAATATGTCAATAACTATGTTGTAGAATGTGGTATGTTTAGGATAAATCGACCGAAGAGTATAAACATTTGTATAAAGAACAAGTAGGATTTCTTACTTAAAGTAATAGCTTAGTTATCTTTGAAAATGGCATTTAAAGTGAAGGATGATGAGTTTTTCCAATATATCAAAAGTTCAGGAAAAATTAATAAATTTTCTCTTAGGTGAGAATTTATTATATCTTTCAACAGAGATTTCAAATCAAGAGAACATTGTGACTTCTTCAATGACAAATGCCTTTGAGAAAAGAAGGTACTGGAAGTGATTACCGGAATTGACCCATAATTGTCCTTAAAGGTGTTCTTGATAGTTCCTGGAATGACTCAATAGATAAAAGTTAAGGTGTGAAATGTTACATAGATCTCATGTTGAGAATGGTATTCCTGTTTTAGGGGAAAGAAAAAGTGGCAAAAATGATAAGTAATAAAAGTGCTTACTTTCATGGGGAAATTAACCTGTTTGGCATTTAGCCTATATGGTGAGGTAGCAGCAATGAATCAGATGCTTGTGTCAAGGAGAGATTATATATGAAACATTCATTTAAGTTACCCATGGTAGTCAAATATATGACATATACTCTAATTCTAAGTGAACTTGTGAATTTATGCTTAAATAGTTTTCCTAAAGTAAAAGAGTCATAGAACAGTGGGGATATGGCAGAGTGCTTTGTAAGTTTTGGCTTCAAATGACCTTGGCAATTGCTCTATTTCCTAGCATTTGTCTGTGTGCCTTCAGTATTGCACTACATCACCACATTCTATCAGGACCATCTTTTCATAGAAACTTCTAATTTAAGATATATAGGACTTTAAAGGTCATACAACAAATGAGAAATATGGAAGAAGTATAAGTTTATGGAAGATTCTATAATTTTAATTATGTTAATACCTCAATTAAATCCTCTGCTCAAAAAAGGAGAGAGCAATAGAAAACTATTTAGAAGTTCTTTCTAATATACTAAGTACTTAGTACTTTCTAAATGGGACACCAGTGATTTCAGAACAAACTAATCTTATTTTCTTCCTCCTCATACTCAACACATTTTATAATATTGTTGTCAACTCCATTCTTCTTGAAAGTTTTTGTTTTTATAGATAATAGACCTTTTTCTTCGCCATCCATTTCTCACTGTTTTTTATTCTATCACTCACCAAATTTTCTTAATTCACTGTCTCCTGAAGTTTGGTTCCTAAATGGATTTATTTCTGTACATTATTTCTTATTTTTAACATTCTCTACTGACATTTTTTCAAAAATCATTTCTTTATTGGCATCCCTCAAATGATCTTTTCTAGTTTAGACACTCTGCTCTTGTGCTACATGGCTAGATGATTAATTTCAAGTGATAGCTGATAACTCTATCAAACCACAAATTACTCATCTTATCCCTTTGATAAGGGAATTTGCTGGTGACTTCTGCAGAAATCCGATTTCATTTTTTGTATTCTTTCTCTTGTATTTGTTACCTAAAATTATCACAAATAGATATTTCCTTACTTTAATCATTCTATCACTGGCCAATTACTGGCATATTCACTCAAGTTTTTGCAATAGCTTCTTAGATGTTGTCTCTTCAGATATCAAATACTCAATCCAGGCTTTCACTGACATAGATTTTTTTTGGTCTGAATCCAAGATATGGCCATCATTCACCTTTCAAACACCTATGTGGCCAGTCTCAAAGTCTACAAAGGTGACCATTTTGTAGTGTTTGAGATAAACGATATTGCATCTACAACTTACTTTACCAAACCTAATAACCTTAAACCCAATTCAAACAAAGCAAAATCTTTTGATGTTTTATAATACCCTTCGATAGTCAAACTAATTCTTGATCCTATAATATACCTGCGTAACCAGATTGGTCTCCAATTTAGAATCTAGTTCAAGAGGCACTCTATATGTATACTAAATGTATACTTTCATAGCTCCTTTGAGCCAAATATAATCACTTCCTCTTCAGTGCTCTAACTGTTGACATTTAAACTTGTGTTACAGAATTCATCATATGCAACTTTCATGTGGTAAATCCCAAATTCATGTTATCAGAAGACAACAGGAACCACCTGTAATCTGACAAGTCAGAACAACTGACTTGATGCTGTCAGTGTG
Source organism: Talpa europaea (assembly GCF_964194135.1). Lineage (NCBI taxonomy): Eukaryota > Metazoa > Chordata > Mammalia > Eulipotyphla > Talpidae > Talpa > Talpa europaea. The sequence continues at coordinate 131,632,853 of NC_140070.1, forward strand.
ACACAGTAGAGAAGTGTTTTTTTCTAAGATATGTAAAATTAACACAAGTGGGACCATTTTAAAATGGACCATAACAAATGACTACAGAGAAAACTATATACTGTCTTGTCTAAACTGGGACAGAACTTTAGACTGGACCAAAGAATATCCTGGTTTTAGGAGTCATTTATGAAGCCAGCAAGAATGGGAACATCCAGTTTTAAAGGACTGATAAAGGTGAGCATTTATCCTCTTTTACTTTGTGACCCTCCATATGACAAGTATGACCATTTTACCTTGTGAGTCTTTCATCTGACCAACATTTCCTCCACCATCTCACCCTTCTCTTTCTAAGAAAAACCCTCACATTTGTTCCTTCCTCAGGACACAGTTTGAGCTTATACACTAGTCTGTGTTCTCCAAATTGTAGTTTCCAAATAAATGCACTTTGCCTTTTAATGACCTCCTGAATTTTTAGGTTAAGAGTTTGGCTTCCCAAGCAAGTATAAGGAAAATAGGGAGTCATTTTGGATCAGTTACTTTTTTTGAGCAAGATTAGAAGTGGGGATTAACTAGTATTAGGTGCTTTCATAAAGTAAAGATGGCTTAGTAGGGCCTCCCTGGTGGCGCAGGCGGTTGAGCGCCGCACTTGTGAAGTTGTTTGCAGCCTCTGCAGCGCGGGTTCGATCCCCCTGCATCTGGCCTGTACCCCGGTTCTTGTATAAATAAATAAATCTTTAAAAAAATACTAAAGATGGCTTGGTAGTTGGGTCCTTTAGTTATAAATGCAAATAGCAAACAACCTAAGTAGTAAGAAAGCAGTAATCTCTCAAGAAAGACTTTGTCTTTTAAAAAAAGATTTATTTATTTATGCATACAAGAACTGGGGTACAGGCCAAAGGTGGGGGGGATGAGAGTATTCACCAGAGACAGAGCAGGGAACAGAGCAGGCAGATGGACTGAAATACACTCCTGCTGAGGGGAGCAGCAGGTGACTCAGGAGCGGTCTGCTGTGCCATGTGGGTAGCTCCCTGTCTGGGGATCGAACTCATGCTGCTGTGGCTGCAGATAGCTTCATAGTGCTGAGACTTAACCCCTTGCACCACCCGGGAAGGCTTCTCATGGCTTTTCATAGGCCCTCTGTGCCCTCTGTGCCCTTGGGGGATTTAAAATATCGTGTCAAATTAATAGTGTCATCTTCCGTGTCCACACTCCCTCAAGCTTGATTAATGAGAGGGATATTTCATCTGTTTCAGCCCAAGATGATTTTAGATTTCATGCACACCAGTATTTAATATTACCCCATGTGTATATATTATTTTGTTTTAACTACTAGAGGAGAGAGAATTGCTTGTTTGTTTGTTTTTGCCAGGAGAAATTCTATAACTAATTTCTAATTTTTCAAAACACATATCTGGAATTTCATGGGTTCTAGTACCAGCTCTTCTACTTATCACAAATAGATACTTTCTTACTTTAAACATTCTATCATTGGCAAATCCCTGGCATATTCATTCATTTTTATAATACATAACTGTAGTATAATTTTATGTGCTTGCTGTTTCCTCGACAATAAAATGTCAAAAATAGTACAATATCTCATAGACTCCAAATGAATAATGAAACAGTGATTCTTATAATTTGAGTTGCAAAGTGATTGGCCTTCATAGTTTCTTAAGAGGCATTGCACCATAATTCATTATTCCCATATAATTCCTAGTACCAAGATCTATATGTAATAAAAAATAATGAAAAGAAAAGTATACTCTGTTATCAAAACCCGAAGACAACTAATAATCATTTATGATAGTATGATTACTTTTATCTTTGTAAAATTAGAGATTGCTTCTGAATTATTTGTTATAAAAGCTGGCTCAATTTTTATGTTTAACATTTTTACCTATGTATTTTTCTATTTAGGATCATTACTTTAAGAGTTTTTCTGAAGCTATTTTAATACCATATATCTGTACATTCGAATCATGTAAAATATATTATTTAATATTATTTTTGTAAGCACATTTAAAATTTATGAGGGAAGTTAGCCATACTAAGAGAAACATGCAATAAAAATTTTGATCCTTTTTAATATGATTACATTAATACTATATGTAAGATTACCTAGAATATGTAAGTGTGCTTTTCATACTTGAACTTAGCTGGAAATACTGGTTGGTACATAATAGGGCTCAATATTATTGAATTAAAGAATTCAAAAACTTTACCAACTTCTTATTTCAACACAGTGAAAATGAACAGACTCTCAAAAATTAGTTAACAATAGACTTTGTATGAAGGGCTAAACCACAGAGGTTAAAAAAAAAATGAGCCATTTATCTCCTTAAGCAGCTCATAATCTAGTCAATAAACCAAAAGAGTTCACATATTTCACAAAGTTGTATTACCTCTGCTTGTTTCAAAACATTTAAATGCTGAAATAGACTCTTCTCCCTCTGCCCCACCAAAAAAAAAAAAAAAAAAAGAAGAAGAAGAGAGGGAGATTGAGAAAGAGAGAGAAAGAAAGAGAGAGAGAGAGAGAGAGAGAGAGAGAGAGATGTTGGAGGGAAGGAACTAAAAGGGCAAGGGAAAAAATCACTTGGTGAAGGTAGAAACCTGGTGAAAGGCTATGTATATAAAATTTAGATTATATTTCTAGTATCTCTTACTTTTCAACTCTACATTCTGCTGATTTATTAATTCCATTAGAGCAGGATATATCCCAGATGAGATTTAGTTCTCTCTTATATTCATGCATCTCAAGGAAATATGGATAAAGGTTTTGCAATGACCTTCCCACCTCTCACTATTTGTCTGGATATTTCAGAAGAGCAGTTTATTTTTCCTGGAATATTGAACCGCATTTATTCATTACCATCAACACTGGAAGAGATATGAGGAGCTGAAAAGAAACAATCATATCAACTTGGAAAACATACAAAACTATCCTTCCTAGATATTGCTTTTGTATTATGTTGAAATTGTTTTGTTTTTTAAGTGAAGTAGCACTTCAGATCAAGAGCTCCATAATGGACTGCTGGGTCTGATTATCTACAGCTATGTGTACATATTTTTTTTCAAATATAAGGCATCTTTTTTAAAAAAAATACATCATGATTTTATATAGCATCCCCTAGACATACACAGTCCACATCTGCAAATGACTAGTAGGATACCAATTATTTCAAGATGCATCTTAATTTTCAGAGATGTTAAGATATTGAAAAAGAATATATATCTTAGAGGTGATAAAAACAGCAGTAGCAAAATGAACATGAGCAAGTAGTTTCATCTAAATAGAACTGAGCTGCTTTATTCTAAAAAGGTGAGGGTAAAAGTACCCAACTGTTTAAATTGTTTTAATGACTAAATTACAGAGTTCATGTAAAGCTCTTTGACAGTTGCATGAGACTTGTTAAGCTTAAGTGGAATAGATGACTATTGTATTTTTAAAAACATAAAGCAACATTTTAACATTAAAAAGAGGAAAGAAGCATATTTCTTTCCCATAACAATGGTAGGCAGTATCTAACAGCCTGGGATAATCTGGCTCCATCAAGCAGGGAAAGAGAAAGAGAACACACAGAGAGGCTCAGCCTTGCAGACCCAGTCTCCAAGATGACACTGTGCCCCCCACCATCATGGGAAAAATGTTGTCGCATTTAAATGTGTCTATAACGTAGGTTGAAAAATGTACTCTCTAGCTAGAAAGTACAATATTAGAAAAAGAGAATGTATGTAATAGTGGAAAGTTCAAGAACTCTTTCCATAGACTACAGATTATCAAGAAAGTCCTTTTGTAATCATCTGCGCTTCTCTGAGTTTGGTTTACATTTTTTATTAATCTGTGGTACCCAACCCTTCCTGGGCCTGTTCCTTACCACTGTGCTGAATTCTACTCTCGTTCTCAATCCTAAGTAATTTTTTTTTTATATATAACCACCTCCATTTCTCAAACCATCTCTTCTTATAAAATCCTGAAGTCACAGTAAATTGGTTTGTACCCAGCTAGTTGTGAAAAACAGGTACACAAAAAATAAAATACTGTTGACTATAAAAAGTTATATCAAGCATGCTGTATGTCTTAAAAAGGAAAAAAAAGCCCTGCCAATTGGATAATTCTCTTTCTTTTTATTATTCTTTCCAAAAATATGAGACATGTTGGTTAAACTTATTCTAAATCTGCTAACACATTGTAGGGGACCACAACCTCTAATGATAGACCAAACTTAATAAAATATTTCCAAACCATGGTGTTTAAAATGTGGCTCATTTCTCATAGCTCATGAATGAATTTATCCAAATCATGGTGGAGAGATGGTTTTAAATTCTGAAGATACATCTTTTCTTCTACTCATGGAATTCGCACTTTCATCCTTTGCTCTTACAACAAAGAACCTTTTCATTAATAACAGTATTTAGCTTTGTTGTGGTTAAGTTGTATTTATTGAGGCAATTTTGATTTACTTCACAGTGTTGGTCTTAGGGGTATAGATTTACACCTCCACGGTTGTATGTTGTACACCATACCCACCACCAAAGTCCCAGTCAGCCTCCAATAGACTCCCCTTCTCCTCTTTGCTCACGCCCCACCACATCCCCCTTCTGGTAGCATTAGTTAGTCATAGTTCACTGTGTTCTTTCCTCTCCTGTCTTCACTCCTCCCTCTTATATTCTTCTCCCTCCCTTCCTGGATGCCTCATATTTTGAAGCATTGCTAAAGTAAGTTATAATGAGGACATACTGTGAGAGTCAGTTAAAGAAATACAGAAGGAGAATAAGAAATTGCATACTGAGAAAAAGAGTTGCACAAACACTTAACCCGAGAGCTCTCTCTGGGTTTCATGGTTTTGCTATTTTATTTGAGAAAAGTAATGCGAATAGATAAAAAAATCACACCAGGGTTTAAGTTCATCTTTTAGTGAAGGAACATCCACATGTTTCTATGGTTTAGAATCACAAAACTATTTTTATATGGTTTCATTAGACTGCTGTGTGTAGAATCAATTTACAGCAGGAACCAAAGATCAGGGAGTTTAAATGATTCTTTAAGAGTGATTCCTATAACATGTAGCTTGGGGAGGTGGCGATTAATGATAAAAAAGAAATGGAGAGCTGTAACAGAACAAATATACAAAGATATAGGTTCTCTAAATAGATTTCTTAACACTAAAAATATATAAGTCCAGCTGTTTGCCTCTCTTAAAATCCATATGTGTGTGTGAATGTATGATCATATAGTAGATTATTCCAATTTGTGTATTACACAAAATGAATTCTGTAATGTTCCAAATATGCATGCATATAAATTGTAAGTTTAATTACAGAAGAAAGTGTGTTATAAATAAACACATGAAGACAGAACTCTTAAGATCAAATCAAAACAAAAACAAAATCAGGATATTGACCAAGCTATAATGTGAATAAAAGAAACAAGAGTTACTTTAAAATACAAGATTTAATAGATCAAAACACACAATGGAATTTGCTGATACTTTCAAAATATGTTCAAAGAGTAAAAACCTGACTTCTAAATAAAGGAGAACTTTAAATAGGCGTACTAGTAAAGGAATATTTTTAATTCTTAAAGGAAATGACCTAACTAATATTGATAGGTTGGATTATTGTACATGCAGTTAATTTCTAGCTTATTATTTGTTCATCCGTTAGCTGTGGAGCTAAGAAATAAAGAAATAATAAACTAGAACTATGTCTCAAAAATAGCAAGGTAAGTGATTTAATTTCTATTCTATAAAATAGCATTTTTATATAATAAATCTGAATGAAGTGAAACAAATGTTGTGTAGTTTTTTTTAATTGGATTGAAAGACTGCCATGTTCAACCCTCACCTGTTTGTCACATTCTTAATCTTGTCTGTGGGAAATTCACACTTGATTTATATTTTGCTGGTATTTAACTCAGTTCAGAATAACCAGGTCACTAAATGACCTTTTCTTATGAAAATGTTTATTTCCGTACAACTTTTTTCAAATTCAATCCATCATTAAATATTATTTTTACTTAAATAAATGATATATTGGATTAAATTCATGCACCAAATTCAAATGCTATATTTTTAAAGGGAATAAAAAACATTAAGTATCATTTTTAAAAGTTCTGTTATTAGAATCTAATTGACTTAATAGTTGTTAGAATACTCATTGTGAGAACATTACTTTTCATAGTCTTTCATAAAGAAAACTTTTATTTTTTCAAATTTTAAGTCAAGATTCAATCCATACCCATGAAATTAAAATTAAAGTCAGTTTTCTGAATAAACTAGAGTGATTTATAATTGAGCTTACTTTGCAAATGGCAATTAAACTCAATATCTGAGAAAAAATTAGGTCATTATGAATCTTTAGTTTCCTTTCAACTTAATTTCCTGCTCACCTTTGTTTTTACATTTTCATTTCTTCTGACAAAAGTAATGTATTTGTGTATGGTGGAACATTCATTCTTTGTTGGACTAATTAATTTTTAACTTTAATGTATTAGCATTAATGAGTACTTTTTATTATAGTGTAGCTGTATCTTGTTACAAAATGCAATTGATTTTTAATATTAACATTTTATACTATTATGTTTTTAATCACTACAGTAGAATTAGATTGCCAGTCAAGCTATAATCATTTTAAAATAATTCCAAGTACATGAAAGAAATTTTGAAAAACTCTCTTACAATTATGTATGGTCTATGGTATCTGTGCAAGTTTTACCTGACTTACAAGTAAATAATTTTAGTACATGTGAAAAGAAGAGTGAATGAATGAATGAATGAATGAATGATGCCTAAAGTAGATATAATTTGTTTTTTTAAAGATTTATTTATTTATGCATACAAGAACTAGGGTACAGACTGGAAGTGTGGGAGGTGAGAGGACTCACCAGAGACAGAGTGGGAGCAGAACAGGCAGACTGACTGAAATACACTGCTGAGGAGAGCAGCAGGTGAGATAGGAGAGGTCTGCTGCACCATGTGGGTAACTTCCCTGGCAGGGGATCGAACTCGTGCTGCAGTAGCTGCGAAGAGCTTCATAGGTTGCATCTTAACCCCTTGTACCACCACGGAGGCCCCCAAAATGTCATTTTCTTAATGACGTTGCCTAGTCTTCATTCTCTCAGCAACTACTTGTACTGAATTATTTGAGAATCAGTAGTTTTTCATCAAACTTGAATTTTGTCAGTCCAGGAAAGCAGATGATAGACTAGAGACACATTTTCTCCTAGGTTATTGAGTGCCCCATAGTATCATGCTTCCAAAAAGTAATGATTCATAAAATATCAATACTAATTGAGGAATGTAGCAAAGTGAAGATTTATTCCATCTTAATCTCATGTATTTGAAGGGACCAAGAGTCAGATCATTTATAGTGCTTCTCTATGGTGACATTATTTTAATGGTGTCATTTAAATCCATTTTCAGTGTGATACAGTAATTCCTAAGTGATAAATTGCATTATTTAATATTTCAATTGAGACATTGGTTAGATATAGAGGTCCAATTGTTTTAATGAGGAGTTTAAAGATTTGCTTGCATCTTAAATTAGGATCCTGCATTAAAATGATAATTTTTAAACTGACTGTTGTTTTTGACTTGTCAAATAGGTCATATACTGACTGTAAACCAAATTGATATGTTGCTTTTTAGGTCCATGTAACTTTCAATTTTGAACAACTCTACAAAGAATGCACTGCTTGAAAATATGAAAAATGATGAGTTCACTTACATAATTCAACTCTTAGTCCCAAATCAATAAGACTTTGCCCTTTTTCTCATTTATCACATATTTGTATGAGAGATTTGCAATAGAGAGGAAAATTTTAAACAGAGAAGTTAATATTTGCAACATTTCATCTTTTCCTTATCTCATTTCTATTTAGAAACTAACAAAATGGCAGCTGGAATTAAGTCATTTGAGCAATAGGATATGAATGTTATGGTAAAAGTTTTGACCTTGTATTTAAATTATTTATCTTAATTCTCAAGTAAGTGTATTATGAGTCAAGTAAAAAACAAAAAAAATTCTCATACAAACTAGAATTGTTAAAAGATTCCAAATTGTCATTAGATATAATTCTATTTAAGGAATCAGAAGCGAGGACACAGGAGACACAACAATCTCTCTGTGTGTCCAAGTTAATGTGTCCTCATTCTCATGCAAAAAAAAAAATGGGCAAATAGTCAAGCAGAAATAAGTTTGCTAGAAAAGCATTTATTGTTCAAATTCATAGCAATAAAAATCGGTGACAAGCATGCAATCCCCAGTGCCCCTGTCACATTCTGGACAGCTGATCGAAATCTGAAGTGAGCACATACAACTTGACATGAGACTTAGGGAAGCAGATGGCAGTCCTTTTGCTCTGGAACCTTCGAAGAGAACTGGCAGCTTCTCCAGTGGTAGGAAGGGCCAACCCCCAAAAGCAACTTAATGGTTCACAATCATGATTCCAGACAACCCTATTATCAGCTCATTGTAGAGTTTGAGGTTTAGAGAAACACTCCCTTTCCTGGAAGGATAGATTTGCAGGGAGAGCGACTACTCATGTAGCTGCAGTGTATTATGTACAGATTCCTTATCACAATATTGCTAGTGGGCAAATTGGAACTGGGGTCCAATCTTTGACATTGACCATAATTTTCTACACTGAGCAATGGATTTAAGCATGACCAACATCCTCTCTAGGATTTTCTCTTTGCAGGGATTTAACTTTGGGCAAATTAACCCTTACTTCTCTCTTGCATATGCCAGGAATCATTTTACACAATTTGAAAATTCAAATGGACAGGTATTAAAGATCTATCGTTATCACTACAGTCATTTATTCTCTTTAGATTCTATTTGTGTTTCTCTGTGGGAACTCTTTCATAACCCCCAGGAAAAGTCTCGTTTCTATTTTCTCAGAATAATTTACATTTTGGAAAATTGCCACACAGGTGTAGTGAGAGTTAAGAATTGTGATAATGTGGATATGTTTCTAAGGAAAGCATTAACACATATTCTTGATCTTGTTAAGGAATTAATGCAACTAATCTTTTATTCTTTTTCATAATTAAGCACTTTTTTCTCAGAAGCATGCCCATATATTTTATGAATAATTTTTCTATTTTATGTAAGAAAAAAAATTGTGTGAGCTAATATATGCACATATACACTCATATATATGATTATATAAATTAATAGGCACATACAAATATTTTTTATAAGCAGCATTAAGCCATACTTTATTGCCTTACTTATAGGTGTGAATTTTTGTAAAGCTTTTTAATATACAGGATTTATTTTCCCTTGCATACAACTGCTATCTGAACACTTTACAACAGCAACAAGAATATATAAAAGCTGCTCTTTTTGACCCACTTTTTTTTTCACCTCAAGATATTTTTGTCATGTTCATAATTGGTTTACTAAATTTGCACTGTCAACAGAACTCTGTGCTTTTCAACATTTAACACCTGTGACGAACTGTAACTTTACTGCAAGCGATAGACATAATTGGTTGCAAAAGAACTGAGCTCACTAGCAGGTATGTCAGACTTACAATAGATGTTTTTTGGTTAAAATAAATCTAAATATCTAATTTACAGTTTCATTTCTTTCTCAATTTCTAACTTAATGTATTTACTTTCAAATTCCTGCTAAGTTGTTTATGTCTGGATAGATTAACTGTTAGCAATATTTTTTATTACTTTATTTATATGTTTACCAGCAATTTCCAAGATTTTTCTTAGTTGCTAAAGACACTACATGATTATTCAGTCTTTCCTTCAAAACAGTACATCTTTCAAGCTCTTTGTGTAAATGTGCTTATCTCTCTTGTAAAAGAAACAAAGGAAAACAAAAGACAACAATGATAATAAATGCTCACGAGGTTTCAGATTCAGTAACACAAATTTAATGATCTCAAATTATAAAGGACACAGGATTATGAAAATCTTGGTTGGCAGGTGGGAGAGTAGGTCAGCTTTTGGTTTGGAAGGAGTTTGGGGATGTCCACTGACAGCTTAGGGCAGCATGCAATTTCCATGGTGTTCTACAACAGTGGCAAGTGAGTGCTCACACAAAAGTAAATGAAATTTGTGGGTTGGCCTAGAAAGAGATTGGCACTTATTTTCTTTACATTACTTTTCCTTTTATTCTGTGAACCAAATATCTTTTTTCTAAAACCTGTAGAGTGAATAGGAAGTGACAATGGGTGTTGTGAAACAATGTACTGACATGTTGTATTAAAGGGTGAGTATGGATTGACAGCTGAGCAGATTAGTTGCCAAAATTTTGCAAGACCTTCCATTCCAAATTCAAATATTTTCCCGCAGAAACACATTTTCTATTAAAATTATTTTTAGTATCAATTTGATTTGAAAGCAAACATTTGCTTCATAAAGCCCCTCTTGTTCAAGGTATTTGGGGCCAATCATTTCCAATCCCAAACATTGTCATGCCTTCCTTTTTCACCACATTTCTGCATTTTTTTTCCTCTCCTCTCATTTACACCTATGAATTCTCCCCTGTGCTTTCTTTGCCTTTTCACAAATGGTTCTCAGTCAAGCCTGAAGACTGAGCTTACCAAAGAATATTCCCTGAAGAATTTTTTGAAGGTTTGGGAGGTTTTCATTTCGTTTTTAACTGCTAGATGGTCATCAAGGAGCCAGATAGCATTTATTTGCTGTATCCAAATGTGTGTAAATCTCTGTATGTGTGTTTGTGTGTGTATCTTGTGTGTTTGGGCAGCAAAATATAAAAAATGCCTGTGAGGATGGCAATAAAAATTTTCATGAGCAGCAAAATCTTTACTTCTTGAAGGTGTTATGAGCCAATTAAAAAAAAAAAACATGGAAAGTATGGGGGATATGCAAAGCTGCAAAGTGGTATCACCATCTGGAGACAGGATGCTACTTCTTAACATACATAAGCTTAAAGCGTTCATATAATTTTTCTAATGAAAAAAATACATCCTGTGTATTGGCTGGGATTCTTTCATCTGGCTTATCATGTAACTTCCTGAGCTTCTGGACTTCCCAAATGTTCACCCACCTGCCATTTTTTTTTTAATATTTTGTGATTTGGGGGAATTATTTAACTTTTAAAAAAGGTTTATTTACCTTCTTACAACCTTGTTAATTATTGGACAGTATTTAATTTCTCCTCTCTGTAGTTCTCCCACCACCAGAGCACCCGTGATCCATCACCACAGTCCCTTGTATTCTTCCTTCCCATTTTGACCCCACTCCATCTCAGGCTGTATGCTTCTGTATTTGACTTTCAATAAATTCTTCAATGTTCTAAATTTTTCATACAGTGTCTTCACACTTATTTCTCTCAGTGTCACCTGGCTCTGCCTGTTGTCTTTGCAATTGCTATATAACAAATGACCCCAGATGTAGTGATTTAAGAGAACAGACATTTATTATGATTTGACTTCTGTGGGTGGGGGATTTGGGATGGTCTTAGCTGTGTTTCTCAAGATCTTCATGTGATTTTAATCAGGATGTTAGCTAGGGCTGTAGTCATCAAAAACTTGACCAAGTGATCTGCCTCCAAGGAGTCTCAGTCACATGACTGTTGGTTGTAGACCTCAAGTTCTTGCAACAGGTGTCTGTCCATTGGCTGCTTGAGTGGCCTTTCAAAATGGCAGCTGACTTTCTCTATAGGGTAAAATATAATTGATCATGTAGATCTCTAGTAAACACCTATGTTCTACAGTCACACACCCTGTGGTCACATTTGCTTTATCCTGTTTACTAGTGGTAGGTTATTAAAACCAGCGCAGTCTCAAAGGGGGAGACAGAGTCCACTGCTTGAAAGGAGGAGTATCAACTAATTTGTGGGAATATTTTAAAATCATGCTACCTCTAGCCCTCACCTGTGAACTATTCTCATATTTACATATCTAAGGCATCATAAACCCTGTGGCAAAAATGGGGGGGGGGGCACATAGGAGAGGAGATAGTCCTCTTGATGGTCTACCACATATTCCAGAACAGTTTTCTTTCTTTGCATGAGACTCTTTTTTGAGGTTCACGTCATTATACTCTATCATTTTCTAATGTTTTGCTTCCATATTTTCTAGAAATGTCTTTTCCTATCACTGACGATTTTGGGCCCCTGCCTTCTACAGAATCAAATTAGTTTCTACCATAATCATATGAATGCTCCTTAAAAGAAATTGACCTACATTTCAGTGGAGTTGATTTTTGTTCCATTTGGTTTTGACAGTAGATCTTCTCATATGAATGATTCCAAATCAGAAACTATAAATGAGGTAGCTCCCTTTCAGGACACGCCCTTTCCATTCAGTTTTCTTTCCTCCCTTCCTCTGTACTTTATCTTTAATCTCAATATAACATCTTCTTTAGGTGCTGCCAAAGGAAAACAGGGAGTGGAAACATTTTTAAAGATGAGTAAGGAAAGATACTTTTAAAGAATATAAGGAAACCATACTTAAGATTTGATTCATCAAATAAAAAACACAATGTTTATAAGAAATGAAATCTGAAAACATATAAGTAATGGTAAATTTACATTAGTAGATTTACAGTAAAAAATTGCAGCAATATATTCACAATGATCACACCATATCTTCAGATATAGCATAGCAAGAAGAAAAATCAGAGCAGAAAGGTTTTTCTTACCAAGTTAGTATTGTTTTGGAAGCAAATCCCTCCCTACAGAGGCAGTGTCTTTGGGATTTTTCTTGACCTTTGAGCCAAATTCATTTTCTTTCTGGACAGCCTTCATTCAGTGCTTAAGCATAGTGGGTGTGCCATGACTGGTCACATTTGCTTAAATATGGACTAATCTGGTTCTGAAGCTTCCTGTTGTGTTAGCTGAGACACTGACAGGTCTGGTGTGTTCTGTGACCTTATGTCCAGTCCTGTTTTTTACCAGATTTATAGGCTCTATCTAACTCTGTTCAGTGTCTGATTCTTGAAGGATCCAACTGACATATTACACTAAGAAAAGTAAGCCAGGGCCTCCCTGGTGGCGCAAGTGGTTGAGACACAACCTCTGAGGCTGTCCGCAGCCACTGCAGCATGAGTTCAATCCCCAGACAGGGAGCTGCCCACATGGCACAGCAGACCTCTCCTGTCTCACCTGCTGCTCCCTCAGCAGTGTATTTCAGTTAGTCTGCCTGTTCTGCTCCCCGCTCTGTCTCTGGTGAATCCTCTTATCCTCCTGCACATCTGGCCTATACCCCAGTTCTTATATGCATAAATAAATAAATCTTTAAAAAAAAAGTAAGCCATCAGACAGGCATTCCCACTTCCTGTTCATGAAGCATTTCTATCAGTTTCATCTTCATTTCTGCACTATCAGACCATAGTTGGTTCTCTCTGTAGAACAAAAAATGACAGCAGTTACAATACAAAACACCACTACATAGACCTTCACCTCATCTTATCTCTTCTCATTATCCCCTTCTCTCACTTATGCATCTTCTCCTCCCCTACTAGCTTCAAAGTATTCCTTGGCTGCCAGTGCATTTAAGAATGAGCAATGAGATGTTAAGCCCTTGGGACTCTGGGGTCCACAGTGGACTAAATTGTAGCACTCCAAAATATAAGTTCACATCCTAACACTTGGAATCTCTGAAAGAGGTTCTGCCTGGAAGATCCACAGTCTGGACATTAAGAACAGAATCACTAATCTCTGTTCCTAATAGCATTGTTGTTTTTTTTTTTTTTTTAATTTTTTGTTGATGCATGCAAGAACTGGGGTACAGTCCAGAGGTGTGGGGGGGTGAGAGAATTCACCAGAGACAGAGCAGAGAGCAGTACAGGTAGATCCACTGAAATACACTGCTGAGGGGAGCAGCAGGTGAGACAGGAGAGGTCTGCTGCACCATGTGGAGTAGCTCCCTGGCAGAGAAGATCAAACTTGTGCTGCAATGGCGGCTGATAGCTTCCTAGTGCTAAGACTTAACCCCTTATGCCACCAGGGAGGCACAGGTTTGATTTCTTATAGCATGGTGAGAAGCATGTAATTGATCTTATTAAAAAATATGAATGAACTGGCAGATCTTCATCTTAAATATATAGGCAGAATATATAGGCAGACCTCTCCTGTCTCACCAGCTGCTCCCCTCCACAGTATATTTCAGTAAATCCACCTGTTCTGCTCCCCACTTTGTCTCTGGTGAATCTTCTCACCCCCTGCACTGGCCATCACCCCAGTTCTTGTGTGCATAAAATAAATAAATCTTTTAAAAGAAAAAAAAAACAGAAATCAAACCTATGCAAAAGGGTACTCTGAAGAAAATGGGTCCTCTGTCTCCCACATAGGCAGTTATGTGTACTCTAAGTGATTTTTGTCTTTGTGTGTGTATCCTTTTTTGCCGAATATTGCATTCCCAAGACAGCAGGTTTTTTTTTTTTTTTGAAGCACCCCATGTAGGGAAGTCCTAGTTTAGTATGATACTTAGAATAGAGTAGCTTTCACTATTCCTCTTTTGTGCTGCACAGTCCAATTTCCCACCTCTATTAGAGCATTCATCACACTAAGCAGCACAAAGCAAGACACCTCCCAGAACTCAAGATGGAATTATGGTGAAATCAACTTGCAATAGTTGACCTAGCCTTGGGTAAAGTATAATACTTCTAAGCAATAATGTACAAATGGGTGATTGAGCCGTTTTCTGCAATAAAGAGGTCAGGAACTTGCTTTAGAAAAAGACCACCTGTTTTGGCAGGTTTAAGTCTGTAGCTGAATCAATGGCTAAGATGAAGAATGTCACAATCAGGGACAAATGAATGTTTAGTCGAGAAGGGGGAAAAAAAGCCTTAAATTGAGGCTTGGGTGAATCAGTAAGCATTCAGCATTGATCTTTCAGAGAGATAAATGGACTGGAAATTATATTTTTCCTATCAAATTTCAGAGAATCAGTCAGTCACTCCCATTCTCTCTGTCTCCCTCAGATATATTGACATCATTGATAAATTTGGGTTCTGTTTGCATAGCTTTTTGCCTTACTGAGATGACTCTTTTATATGATATCAAACATACATTAAGAATTTCATTAAGTGAATGAGTGCATGTATCATATTTTAAACACAAGCTGATGTTTGGGAGGTTGATGATAAATCTGTTCTATAGTCTCAAACAAAAGAATAGCTGATCAGTTCAATTCCTAGGGTTATGATTAAGACCTGAGAAAAATCTGCTAATACTGAAATGGCTTGGCATTTCCTTTTACACTTTCCTCCTTTCTCGCTTTGATTGTTATGCTGTCCGAGGTAACCCTTCAGTAGAAGTGGAGCCTGGAATAAAGACATTATTAGTCTTCCCTACTTTTGAGTTGAAGTGCACTGAACCAATCACTAATATTTCAAACACCAAGAAATAAGTCCTTTGAGCTTTGGGGGCACCTTGTTATTTCTACCTCCTTTGTTTTGTGTTTGCTTTTTGGTGTGTAACAACCCTTGACACGTTATATTTCATTATTTTAAAACATGATTCATCAAACATGTCATGTCCCAGGAGGTCATGATTTAACATGGATCAGAGGAGTATTCCCAGAAAATGAAATGAAAATCAGATCTTGCAGTTGCTAAGGAATTGAAGAGGTCCACACAATTACCTCGTGTAACAAAAATAAGCTGTGTATATATCTTTCCTGCCTTTTTTTGTTATCTTCATTGTGTGAAGGAGAGTTTTATATGTCATTTTCATTTTTTGGGGTGAACATTTTCATGAACAAATTATGTGTCAATTGTGAATACATCTAGTAGATGCAGTAAAATATGATAACATTCTGAATTTATTCCCTGCACAGCCTAAGAATTCAATCCTATAGAGCTATATTCCATTATATTTGGCTGTTATAGAGAAGAAATAAAATGGCAGGATCTAAAGTATAAATCATTGAAACTATCCCCCCAAAAATAAGTGTTCAAAGATAAGAATATTTCCTTTGAGTTCCAGTAACAAATGTGGAGCTATATTCCTCATAGTTTAGTTCTAGTACTAGAAGGAAGAGGCACAGTGATACTGATATTTAATTATTTAAAATTCAAAATTTATAAAGCTATGCCAGGGTAAAAAGAATTATAAACAACAGCATTTGCAAATTATGAATCAACATGGGGAAGTAGCCATTTCATATCAGTGAACAAATGCAATTCGAGGAAGATGAAAGAGCAAACCCAATAGTAGACAACATAATGCAAATCAAGGCAAACAAACAAAATAACACTTTACATTCCCTTTAAGCCTGTATTCACAAATTTTTATCACTTACTACTGTGATTTGCCTTGGTCTCTGTTTTCCATCCTGTCTCTTTATTCTTCTTGTATCACCTTCAAATCCACATTTTTCTGTTCTCTGTTGTTCTGTTTCTTCTCTTCCCTGCTGCCAGTCTCTCCCTGAATGTGTGTTTCCATTTTGAGAATCTGCTCTTGATTTCTCTACCTTGCACATGTCACAGTACATTTGCCCCCATCAAAGTACATGCATTTCCAGGTTCAATATCTACCACTGATGAATTAATTTCTTGGCTTCTCATGTGCATTGAGTACCATATAATTTCCCGGCTTATTTATTGAACAAAAGCTACCGGTAAAATGTAGGTGACCAACCTACTAAATGGATGTCATAGAGTAAGATTTATGAGTTATCTATCTCTGGGAGAGACAGGTGCACCAATGAAAGAGCAATGTTCTTTCTTTTGAAAATGTCTATCAGAAGATCTCATAGACACAGACGTCTGCCACTACTTTATTTTTATCTACATTTGATTCCCAGTTTACAACTCACCTTTATATATCTATTCATTCAACACAGAGAATGCTGTCTTTATTTTATGTAAACCACACATTTGTTTCCCCATCTTTACATCTGACACGAGCTAAACTGGATTTATCCTGGATACCTAATCTCCAAGTTAATAACCGTTCTGGATAATATTTTCAAAATAAGTAGATCAAACA
This sequence comes from Talpa europaea, assembly GCF_964194135.1. NCBI lineage: Eukaryota > Metazoa > Chordata > Mammalia > Eulipotyphla > Talpidae > Talpa > Talpa europaea. Next base: position 131,649,758 of record NC_140070.1, read on the forward strand.
CTTAGGATGTACTTGTTCAAAAAATAACGTTCAAAGCAAGTTGACATTCTTTTACTTTAATTCATCAAATTTCAACTTCAGGATAATACCCCAATTTTCATACTGCCATTCACCATTACTGTCAATGGCAGAGAATGAGAGAATTAACCAGGACACAAAAGAAATGTTTGTGTCACATAAATACCAGTGGATTCTGAGCCTCATTCTGTTTTTTTTTTTTTTTTAAGATTTACTTATTTATGATTATAAGAACTGGTGTAAAGGCCAGAGGTGCAGGAGGTGAGAGGATTCACCAGAGACCGAGCGGGGAACAGAACAGGCAGATCCACTAAAATACAGTGTTGAGGGGAGGAGGGGGTGCATCAGGAGAGGTCTTCTGTGCCATGTGGGTACCTCCCTGGCTGGGGATCGAACTCGCAGTACAGAGATTGTGAACAGCTTCACAGTGCTGCGCTCAACACCTTGCACCATGAGGGAGGCCCTGTGAGCCTCATTCTTGACAGGTTTAGCAAAGACTGTATTAATAGTAAATTTGTTAATTTGCTAAGATACTACACTTGGCAAAGAAGATGCAATTGAGTCAACATCCTCTTAAAGTCTTTCTTTTCCATGATCTGCCTGCTTTTGGCTTTGGTATGGACTACAGTGGTTTAATATGAATGTGTTAAAGACCTCTGCTTATTTTAAGCCTTCAATAATTTCTGCTCTTCTCCATTCTCTGCAGTGCAATATTGTTTTTGATTTGCATTTTGGCTTGATTGGCGGGTTTAAAGGATTCCATGTGGCTTTCCCAATTTGATATCCTTTACCCCGTATGCCAAGGAGCTACTGTGTTGGTTCTGCTAATTATCAAGTATGTTTATTCCAGCTGTGCATTTGAGAAAATGACCCCTGGTACTTTTATGGACCCAATGGATTCATGGTGAGTCAGATTAGAAAACAGAGTTTTATTTCTCTTATTCAGCACATCATCATGCTTTAAAGTCATGTATCAATGCCAACTTCAATTGTTTTTGAAATTTCTGAGTATTTCAATTCCTCCTGTGTATGATTACCATCTAATTGCCATAACTGCATTTAGAAAAGAATTACTTAATACACTTGCCAAAATGTTACAGCATCCTTCTTCAAGGGGACCTGGCCTCTGCTTCAGTCCATGGATTCCAAATCATCTGAGTAGTGGCTCAAGTCCAGAAACTGAGCAAGTCTTGAATTTGATGGGATTCTCTACCTTTATCCTCCTTATCACCCATTCCTGATATACATTATTTTATTCTATACATTGAGAAATACTCTTACTGACTTCTCATCTCTCTTCTTCTAGGAGTATTATGTTCTATTCACTATTTTCATAATCTTCTAAAGGAGGTCAGGGTTTTCTGGCTGCTATTTGGACATTGTTATTTATTGCTTAATTGTACTTCTGCTTTCTACTTGTGCTTAAACATTTGCAAGACTATCCACCCTATTGCTCAAAATTGCTATGAAGAGATCAGTTCTCTAATAGCATCCCATATTGTCACTCATATCCCAGAAAACATAGCCACCATTGAGCTTCTCAGCATACCTGTTGCCCCCATTCACTAATAATAGAGAATATTCCAGAGCCTCTTATAAAAGAGTCAGCTATCAAGTTTTCTGGCTCTGTGTCTTATATCTACATTTTCTTTTAAATCTGGTGAAATACATATGTTCCCTAAATATGTGTTATTTTATTTATGTACTTATTTATTTCTCACATTAAACTGTAAACTCTAAAAGGAAAGAAATATTGCTTTATTCACTATTTTCTTATACACGATTATGTTTCCCGAGTCTAGCACAGAACCTAACACGGATGGGAATCAACATAAATAATTCTGAATGTAGCTCTTTTCTTACAATATTAATTACTTAAAGGCAGTTTATAATTTATATAAAATTGTTTCTACCATAGCATCCAGAAAAAATTCTTGTTTACTTAATAAGCATGCAATTGCTGATTGAAATTTATTTAAATAATATCTTTAAATTGTCAAATTTTAAAATATCTGTAAAAATTTGCTGCAGATATTATGTAAAATGTAGTCACTAACTCAAACTTCCTGTATACTTTTGAGCAGTTCTGATTATGCTGAAAATATCAATAATTTTATTTCAAGAAGTGAATTTTCAAAGGAAGGTCAGTAAAACATTTAGATTTCACATAAAAATTAATTATTTTCACCAACCAGTGCAATCAATACCTTAGTAAATTTTTTTTAGAAACAGTCTCGATTTTTTTCTTTAAATTGAAATAAGATTAAAATACCCACTTAGGGATTTGTGGAATAATGGTGGCATGATGCATTGCATCTGAAAAATTACTAACAATGAGATAATATGAGCTTTTCAGGAAATCTGGAGAAAGAAGTAGCTAGAAATATGGGAGCAAATAATTTTGGACATCTTTCTGAGAAATCAACAATAGAAATTAAGAGGTTTAGAAGAATTTAGAGAAACATCTAAATGGATATATAAACATCAGATGAATATTTGATATTGAAAAATTTCTATATCAAATGTCTTCTGACCACATATTAAGTAGCATTAAGCAAAGTACATCCTCATAAACTTTATAGATGACTACATTCTCAAACAAAACAAATCTTGCCTTAAATACATACACTTTATGTCTGTTTTGAGACAAAGCAAATCCATAGTACTTTAAAAAATGGTTCGTTTATGGCCTTGTATTGGACACTTCTTTTTGATGTGTGAGAATTCTATAGACATGAGATTTAAACTCAAATGCAGTAGAGCTTTTAGCAAGCACACTAAATGGCATGGTTTGAAAAGGGTTAGTAAACAGTCTCCAATACTTGCCACTTAACAGAAATTTTCTCTTTATCTCTTAAAGCATAGCGTAAAAGCTTCTGGAGAAAAAAGAAGTAAATAAATAAATAAATAAATAAAACCAAAAAGCAGAGCAAATGGTTATTTATTAGAGTTAATTGACAAAGAGAAGACATGCATGGAATGGTAAATTTTAATAATAAGAGGAGGAATATTACCTTACATTTGTACAATCTTGTACTGGTTTTAAGGCACTTCTGAGATAATTTATCTCTATTTGAACCATAGGCTAATGAGGTACATAGGTCACTTACAATTACTACTTATGCAACAGACACAGAAGTTCAGAAAACCTTTTGTGATTAAAATTGTCCAAGTTTACCTAAGTAAACTGTCTCTGGTCAAACTCACCAGTGACCTCCATGCTGCTAAGCCATTGATCAATTTTCAGTTCTCATTTCACTTGCCCGGGCAACAGTACCTATCACAGCTCATGATTTACTTCTGCATTTTGAAATATTGTTTTAATTGACTTCTATTATACAACTTTTGGTTTTATTCCTTTCTCCTAGCTGCTGACCCTTTTCCCTCCCTTTGTTACTTCTTCTCACTGATTTCTTAGCATCAACTGCCTCCTTTTTTTTTCATTTAGACTCACTCCCTCGTTGTTCTTTCTCTACTTCATCATTAAAATTACCAATGAAACTACTCCAAGATTTACTTTTCTCCCATGACCTTCCTCCCACATGTTGGGTTTGATGTATTTGACTATCTTCTTTTTTAAGATTTATTTATGCATACAAGAGCTGGGGTACAGGCCAGAGGTGTGGGGGGGGGAGGTGAGGGTATTCACCAGAGACAGAGCAGGGAACAGAACAGGCAGATTGAAATACACTGCTGAGGGGAGCAGCGGGGCGAGTCAGGAGATGTCTGCTGCATCATGTTGGTTTCTCCCTGGCTGGCCGGGGATCGAAATCGTGCTACAGAGGCTTCTGGACAGCTTCATAGGTTGCATCTTAATCCCTTGTGCCACCAGGGTGGCCCAGGAGGCTTATTCTTGATCAGAGAACCAAAACTGATACCTGGCCCAGGGACACAGACTCTTTTTTTTTTTTTTTTCTCTTAACTATATATCTTTTATTTATTTTTTTTAATAAATTTTATTGTTATATTCCCCATACAATTGCAACCCCCCATTCTGACCCCAATCCCTCCCCTCCCGCCCCCGCCCCCCTAAAAGTGTCTCTGGTTCATAGTTTTTTGTTGATTTTGATTTTCACTTTCTTATAGTTATTCATTTTCCTGGTCCCTTATTTAAGTTTTCTAGATTCCTGCTATGAGTGAGACCATCCGGTATTTTTCTTTTTCTTTTTGGCTTATTTCGCTGAGCATGATCCCTTCCAGCGCCATCCATGTTGCAGCAAATTGCATGTGTTTATCTTTTTTGAATGCTGAGTAATATTCCATGGTATATATGTACCACATCTTCTTGATCCAGTCATCTATTTTTGGGCATTTGGGTTGTTTCCAAAGCTTAGCTATTGTAAACAGTGCTGCTATAAACATAGGGGTGCAGGTGTTCTTTGGAATTGATGTTTCTGTGTCCTTTGGGTAAATACCTAGGAGTGGAATTGCTGGATCATATGGAAGCTCTATGTTTAGTAGGTCCAGAAATCTCCACACAGCTTTCCACAGTGGTTGGACCAGTTTGCACTCCCACCAACAGTGCAGAAGAGTTCCTTTTTCTCCACACCCTCGCTAACATTTGTTGTTGCTACAGACTCTTAAGGGGAAAATCTCTTGTTGCAGATTCTAAAGGTCCATTACTTACACACAAAGGAAAGTAATCAGACTCTAGTTGAGACCTGAGCCCTGTGGCAGTAGCAACAACCTCCTTCCTGCTCCCCACCCAACAAGTTGGATTTGCATGTGGAGCTGGAGCCCCTGAGGCACCAGAGCCGGGGGGCTATAGGACCACTACACAGAAGTGGGCCCCAGCTATAGCCAGGGTTTGAGCACCGAAGCATTCTACCCCCTTGGGGCTCTGGTTTCATAGTGTCCTCAGAGATTTTTTTAAAGTGAGAGAAGAGTAGGAGGGAGAAAGATTTCAAATAATACATTCCTGATTAAAGTCCATAGTCACTCACCCCTTATGGGAAAATGCCCAGTACAGTTTGGTCCTAGAGCATGGCAGCTGAGGTTCAAAAGCAAAGCTGCCAGAATGAGTCCCAAGCAAATATTGGCAGGAAGGCAGAGTTCAGTAGGTTCAGAGAGAGGGAGGGACCTGGTATTCACGATGTACCTTCTATGCTGGATTATCCAACATGAGGTCAAGATGGCACCCACCGTAGTCTCTGAAGAGAGTCTAGTTGTCCCACTTGCCAAAGTACTCAAGTCAGAGTGGTCATGGAAAGCAGATGTTAGTGTTTAAGCCCCTGTAGCCACTCAAGTCCACTCTTGCTTCCCAGAAGCCCTGGTCCCCTATTCAGGATTTCTAGCTTGTGGCATGCTGGAAATTGTAATCCCAGGCATCTGAGATGTTGATAGAGTGGAAGTTGGGATAGGGAAGATGACTCCCATTTCTGTGATCTCAGTTACTGTGCATCCCCCTACTAAGGCAATGCATCTTGTAACTTATCTACACAATTTATCCATCCAGGTGGCCTATGGGTATCTCAGATTAGACATGACTGAATTCCTCATGGCCTTCTCCCAACCATTTGCACTCATTTGCTTTCCCAGTATCATGAATGGATAATCTACCTTTTACTAGGAGAGCAGATACCGAGTAGTAGAGATTGAATTTTGAAACCATTAGCTTATGTAATGTGATGGACTTATGTAATTCACTAAATTGGACAAGGGGCAGGTTCCTGAAGTAAATGTGCATGATCTACAAAATAATTTTCATTCCCTAAGTTACATATAAAGATATTTGAAGTGATTTAAGCCTCACTAACTTCACTCCTCACATCCTGGTCAAAATCACAGACCTCTCTTGCCTGGATTTTTGCAATGAACTCTCATTTATTTAGTAGCCTTGCTTCCACTTTTGTCCTTCCGCCTACTCAGACTAAAGATAACACAGAAGAACTTGTCATCTGGAAGATGTTCCATGTCCAGCAGCGAACTTGTAACTCTGTGATGTTATCTCTTTACATGCTTCTTCGCTCACTCAGCTGTGGTCACACTGACCTCTTTGTGATCCTAGAAACCCTCAGGCCACAACTGTCTTACCCATCTCATTGTGATAACCGCTTCTTCTCCTTTATTCAAATATTTCCATTCTCAATGAATATTATTCTGGAGTCCTCATGCCCATTGTCTTTTGAATTTCTAACTATATGCTTATCATCTTATAACAAATGGGACTGTTTATTTATCAGAAAGTATACCGTGACTCCCATTGGAAACATGACTGGGGTTTAGTTCACCTGTGTCAAGGTTCATAAATGGTTTTAAAAAAGTAACATCCCTTCTAAAAGACCATGAAGCAGTAGGGATTTTGAACTTAGCTATGCCAGTGTATTCATTTTTCATTCCATTTTAAGTGTTAGATATAAGCAGTATAATATATTCCAAATATAAAAGAGAACTGAGATGGGTTATCTCTACCTTTTGATTCTAGAAAATTTCCCTAAACCTGAAAGTAAGTATCCCTACAGCAGTGGGTGAAATCATGTACTGGAAAATTGTGTATCCTCCAGGAATCACCAAATGTGGCCTTATTTGTAAATAGGGTCTTTGCAACTGTAATTTGTTAAGGTGAGGTTATACTGAATTAACATGGACCCTGAATCCAATGACAAGTGTCCTTTTAATAATAGAAGAGGACGTATATACAGAGAAGAAGGTCATGTGAAAGCAAAGGCAGATATGGAATAAAGTTGCTAAAGACAAAATTGACAAGGAGTATCAGCAGCTGTCAGTTGCTGGAAAAGGCAAAAAAGGATTTACCCCCAGAACCTTCAGATGGATTACAACCCTCCCGACACATTGATTTAAAATGTAAGGTTTCTCCAACTGTGAAAGAATAAATTTCTATTGTTTTAGGTCACCCAATTTATAGTGATTTGTTACAGCATCCCTAGGAAACTAATAGACACATTACAAACACAATGAGGATATATAATAAATAAAATCAACCATCTGTAACAATTATCCCACTAAAGCAATAATGTATAAATAGATATTTGAAGACTCTGAGAAAAACTCGATATCTCATCTATGTGATCTAAAAAAAAGAACGTAATAAATAAATTCATACCTAAGCAATTATATTGTCCTCTGTAGGGAAAAAAAAAACCTGTTAAAGAAGGGGATAATCAATAAAGCTTAATAAGGCAAGAACCATAGTGTATATCTTTTCAGGAAATTCTTTGTATCTTCTAAGATAGAAGACATACTTGCCGGTTAATTTGAACATATTTAACATATATTTGAATAGATGTCAAAAACATTATGCCATACTAGAGAGTTATGTTTTCATTGTAAATAAATGAAAGCCTATTTAGAGGCAAATGTAGAGTGAATGTGATTAACATGAGATAGTAATAATTTATGTATATATTAGCATCTTCAAACTAGAAACTGAGGACTGGGAAAAGAAATGCAGTGATTGTGTTATGATATATCTCATTAACTTAGTTATCCAAATAGTCAAGTACTTATTAAGCATCTCATTTATAAGGCAATGGAAGAAATAGTCTAATGTCATTTCTCAGGCTTACCTAACAATTTTTCCAGAAATTATCTATATCATTATTCTGTCAAATTGCAGCAAATACAAGCTCATTATAATCATATGCAATTTTTCCTTTCCCTCACTTTTATTTAATCTTCTTTGTATCAATCAGTATTCAATTAAGAGACAGAAACCACAGTATAATTTGAACAGAAGTTTAATATAAATAATTGCTTACAATAAGATAAAAGAATGATGTGATACAAAGATATTTTTGAAGCACATAGGACGAAAAGACAAAGGTGGGTATGTGTTCCCTCTCAAACACTGAAATACAGATTTCCTTTGGAGAGTGAGTTACAGTCCATAGGATATCAGAAAAGTTCACTGGACTGCCCCAGCCACAGCTTGTGGAAACACCCCATCCAAAGTCCAGGTGGACGTGGATAAAGCTGCATAAAGGAAACTAGGGTGTCAGAGGCTGGGATGCACAATGTGTTATTGGTAGGGTTGCATAAGCTCCCCTCTCACCCTTGGGATTGCAGGGTGACTAAGATTGACAAGCATGGAAAGGATATTGGAATTTGGGAACATGTTGACTGACAGAGTAATGTGTGGTTTGGGATGTGCAGTGTCTATTTCAAGAGGGCAGCAGAAAGGTGGTCTCTAGAACAGCTTGGATCTACAAGCTTGCTAAGAAATGGCCTGCTTTGGGCTTAAACAGACCTTAAACCTTAAGTGAGAGAAAATGTGATGAATGTGGGTCATCTGGTCAGACCATTCCTACATCTGCTGGGATTGTTTTATTCTTATTGACTTTATGACAAAATGATGTCTGATGTCGAACAAAATGACATTATTCGAGAACCAGCTGTATATTACCTTTTAGGTCATTACATAATTTAGCACCTTAAGAATAAAGTTCAAACTCCTTAATATTTTATGTTCTGCCCTCTCTGATCTATATTCCATTGATATTTTAAGCTGTTTCTTTCACCATCTACCTTATGTTCCAGATTCTAAGTGCAACTTGTACCATTGTATCATTGATGTCTTCTCCCAAAACTAGATTGGTTATAATCTTATGACTTTACCCATTGATAATCTAATGCATAGCTTCATGATTTGATTCAAACGGCATCTCTATTGATCTTCCGAAATAGAAACATTCACTCCTGATGAAAACCACAGCAGTGACTTTTCTGTCTCTTCTTATCTTCTTTTTTAATTGAAATCATATTTCAGTTGCTTGAGTTAGTATCTGATAACAAAACTAAAATATCTGCCCCTGCATATATTCTTTGAAATCAGGGAATGTGTGTCTCAGGTACATAATATCTTAGATGAAGATGTTTGTTTATTTTAATATACTTTACACAAAGAAGATGTCAGCTTATATTAACCTGATAAGGAATTAAGTTCTAATAAACTTACAAAGTACTTTATCAATATATCACCCAATTTTTCATTTATTTTTTGTTTGTTTTTAATTAATTTTCTTTATTTTTACATCATTGTTCTATTTTTAATGTTCTATTTTTAAACACTGTTTTTAATGACTGCAGGGTATTGCCTGATTTATCCATGACTTAGTTAAATAATATCAGTATTTTTTTAAATAAATTTTATTTTTATATTCCCCATACAATTGCAATCCCCTTATTTTGACCCCAATCCCTCCCGTCCCCGCCCCCCACTCCCCATAGAGTGTCTCTGGTTCATAGTTTTTTGTTGATTTTGATTTTCACTTTCTTATAGTTATTCATTTTCCTGGTCTTTATTTAAGTTTTCTAGAAAATGAAAGAAAACAATTTCTGAAAAGACACACTTTTTTCCCATTTATGTTTATATTGAAATAAAATTGGTTTATATCATTATAGTTGTTTCACACCCTGCCTGTCACCAAAACCCCAATAATCCACTACTGTACTCCAGTGGGGCCCCTTCCTGTTCCACCTCAACCCTTCCAGTTGCTTGAATTTTGCAATCAAATGTCAAGGGTTTTGGTTTTGTCTAACCTCTTGTTTTGTTTCTCTATATTCCACATTTAAGTGAAGCCATCTGATACTTGTCTTTCTCCTCCCAACTTTATTTCACCTGGCACCATACTGTCCAGTTCCATCTATGTTGCTGCAAATGTCAAGAGTTCATAGATCTTTTTTTAAAGCAGAATAGTATTCCATTGTATTTATACATATTAAATTATTACATTTTTTTTGATCCACCACTCTGTCCTTGGGCACTTAGGCTGTTTCCATAATTTGATTATGTAAATTGGGCTACAATGAACATAAGAGTACATACATCCTTTCTTTTTTTTTTATTAGATAATAAATTTTATTGTTATATTCCCCATACAATTGCAGCCCCCCCATTCTGACCCCAATCCCTCCCCTCCCGCCCCTGCCCCCCTAAAAGTGTCTCTGGTTCATAGTTTTTTGTTGATTTTGATTTTCACTTTCTTATAGTTATTCATTTTCCTGGTCCCTTATTTAAGTTTTCTAGATTCCTGCTATGAGTGAGACCATCCGGTATTTTTCTTTTTCTTTTTGGCTTATTTCGCTGAGCATGATCCCTTCCAGCGCCATCCATGTTGCTGCAAATTGCATGTGTTTATCTTTTTTGAATGCTGAGTAATATTCCATGGTATATATGTACCACATCTTCTTGATCCAGTCATCTATTTTTGGGCATTTGGGTTGTTTCCAAAGCTTAGCTATTGTAAACAGTGCTGCTATAAACATAGGGGTCCAGGTGTTCTTTGGAATTGATGTTTCTGTGTCCTTTGGGTAAATACCTAGGAGTGGAATTGCTGGATCGTGTGGAAGCTCTATGTTTAGTAGGTCCAGAAATCTCCACACAGCTTTCCACAGTGGTTGGACCAGCTTGCACTCCCACCAACAGTGCAGAAGAGTTCCTTTTTCTCCACACCCTTGCCAACATTTGTTGTTGCTAGGTTTTTTTTAATATGTGCCATTCTCACTGGTGTAAGATGGTATCTCATGGTAGTTTTGATTTGCATTTCCCTGATTACAAGTGATGTTGAACATTTTTTCATATGCCTGTTGGCCATTTGCATTTCCTCTTCAGAGAAGTTTCTTTTTAGCTCTTCTGCCCATTTTTTGACGGGATTATTTTCTTTGTTGTTGTTGAGTCTCATCAGATCTTTGCAGATTTTTGTGATCAGTCCTTTATCATTAGTGTTGGGTGCAAAAATGTTCTCCCAGTTGGTGGGGTTTCTCTTTGCTTTTGTTATTGTCTCTTTTGCTGTGCAGAAGCTCTTTAATTTGATGTAGTCCCAGCTGTTTATCTTTGCCTTCACTATCACTGTTTTGGGTGATGTGTCTGTAAAGATGTCTTTGATGTGCAAATCCCGTAGTGTTTCGCCTATATTTCCTTCTATGTATTTTATGGTTTCAGGTCTTATGTCTAGTTCTTTAATCCATTTTGAGTTGATTTTTGTGTATGGTGTGAGGTAGTGGTCAAGCTTCATTCTTTTGCATGTAGCGACCCAGTTTTCCCAGCACCATTTATTGCACAAACTTTCTTTGCTCCAATGCATAGTCTTTGCTCCTTTGTCAAAGATTAGTTGACCATAAATCTGTGGGTTTATTTCTGGATTTTCTTTTCAATTCCATTGGTCTGTATGTCTGTTCTTGTTCCAATACCATGCAGTTTTGATGATTATGGCTTTGTAGTATAGTTTGAAGTCTGGGCGTGTGATGCCTCCATTCCCTTCTTTTTTTTTCAGGAGAGCTTTGGCTATTCGGGGTTTTTTGTGATTCCATATGAATTTCATCAATAATTGTTCTATTTCTTTGAAGAATGACATTGAAATTTTGATTGGAATAGCATTGAATCTGTATATTGCTTTTGGAAGGATGGCCATTTTAATAATGTTTATTCTTCCAATCCATGAGCAGGGGATGTCTCTCCATTTCTTTGTGTCTTCTTCTATTTCTTTTAACAGTGTTTTATAGTTTTCTTTGTATAGGTCCTTTACCTCTTTTGTTAGATTTATTCCCAAATATTTGATTTTTTTTGTTTCAATAACAATAGGGATGGTTTTTTTGATTTCTTCTTCTTCAGATTTATTGTTTGTGTATAGGAAGGCTACTGACTTTTGCGTGTTGATTTTGTATCCTGCCACTTTACTGAACTGATTGATGAGTTGAATTAGCTTTTCTGTGGAGTTTTTGGGGTTCTCTATGTATAATATCATATCGTCTGCAAATAGTGATAGTTTGACTTCTTCTTTTCCTATTTGGATTCCTTGGATGTCTTTCTCTTGTCTTATTGCCCTGGCTAGGACTTCCAGTATTATATTGAAAAGCAGTGGTGAGAGTGGACATCCTTGTCTTGTTCCAGATCTTAATGGACTTGCTTTCAGCTTTTCACCATTGAGAATGATACTGGCTGTTGGCTTGTCATAGATGGCCTTTATGATGTTGAGGTATGTTCCTTGTATCCCAAGAATTTCAAGGGCTTTTATCATGAATGGGTGTTGCACTTTGTCGAAAGCTTTCTCAGCATCTATTGATATTATCATATGGTTTTTATATTTCTTTTTGTTGATGTGTTGGATAACGTTGATTGATTTTCGGATGTTAAACCATCCTTGTGCCCCTGGAATGAATCCTACTTGGTCGTGGTGAATTATCTTATGGATACATTGTTGGATTCTGATGGCTAAAATTTTATTGAGGATTTTTGCATCAGTGTTCATTAGGGAGATTGGCCTGTAGTTTTCCTTTTTTGTATTGTCCTTGTTCGGTTTTGGTATTAGTGTAATGTTGGCTTCATAGAACGTGTTTGGTATTGTCCTTTCCTTCTCAATTTTTTGGAAGAGTTTGTGAAGGATAGGCACTAATTCATCTCTGAATGTTTGGTAGAATTCATTTGTAAATCCATCAGGTCCTGGGCTTTTGTTTTTGGGGAGGTTCTTGATTACCATTTCAATTTCGCTAATTGTAATTGGTCTGTTTAGGTGTTCTATTTCTTCTTTATCTAGCTTTGGGTGATTGTAGAGTTGTAGGAATTTGTCCATCTCCTCTAGATTGTTAAACTTGTTTCCATATAACTGTTCATAGTAGTTACTGATTATTCTTTTGATTTCTGCCGTGTCCGTTGTGATTTCTCCTCTTTCATTGATGATCCTGTTTATTTGTGCTTTCTCCCTTTTTTCCTTTGTGAGCCTGGCTAGGGGTTTGTCTATTTTATTGATTTTTTCAAAGAACCAGCTCTTGGTTTCATTGATCTTTTGGATTGTTTTTTTAGTTTCAATTTCATTTATTTCTGCTTTGGTTTTTATTATTTCTTTTCTTCTACTGGTTTTGGGTTTTTTTTGTTGTTCTTTTTCTAGATCTTTGAGCTTCGAGATTAGTTTGTTTCTTTGCGTTCTTTCTTCTTTCTTGATGTGAGCTTCTATTGCTATATATTTTCCTCTTATTACTGCTTTTGCTGCATCCCATACATTTAGGATATTGGTGTCCTCCTTGTCGTTCAATTCAAAAAATTTTTTAATTTCTTCTTTGATCTCCTCGTTAGTCCAGTGGTCTTCCAGTAGTGTGGTTTTTAATCTCCATGAGGTAGGATAGTTCCTTGCCTTCTTTTTATGGTTTATTTCTAGTTTGATGCCTTCGTGGTCAGAAAAGCTGGTTGGTATGATTTCAATCTTGGTATATCTGTTGATGTTTGTCTTGTGCCCCAGTATGTGATCGATCCTGGAGAATGATCCGTGTGCGCTTGAGAAAAATGTGTACTCCGTTTTTTTAGGGGTTTAGTGTTCTATAGATGTCTGTTAAGCCCAATTGCTCTAGGTCCTTATTTAGAGCTTTGGTTTCTTTACTTATTTTTTGTCTTGTTGATCTATCCATTGTTGATAGTGGTGTGTTGAAGTCTCCCACTACGTATGTGTTTTCTCTGATGTCTGTTTTCAGAGAGGACAACAGTTGTCTGATATATTTTGGTGCTCCTTCGTTTGGTGAGTATATGTTAATGAGTGTTATTTCTTCTTGAAGTATTGTCCCCTTGATCATAATGTAGTGACCATTGGGGTCTCTTTTTATCTTTTTGAGTTTGAAATCTGTTTTATCTGATATAAGTATAGCTGTTCCTGCTTTCTTTTTTGGTTCATCTGCTTGTAGGATTGTTTTCCATCCTTTAACTTTGAGCCTATTTTTATCTTTTGTAGCTAAATATGTTTCCTGGAGACAGCAAAAGGTTGGGTTTTGTTTCTTAATCCAGGCTGCAACTCTGTGTCTTTTTATTGAAGAGTTTAGTCCATTTACATTTAGAGTTAATATTGATATGTTAACATCTGTATTTGCCATTGTGTTTGTCTTTCCTTTGATTTTATTTATTCTTTTAATAACTTTTTTTTTTTTTGGCCTTCTTTCATTGTTATTCGTCCCTCTGAGGTTCTGGCTTTAGGACTCCTTGTAGTATTTTTTGGAGTGGGGGTTTAGTTGCAATGAAATTCCGGAGTTTCTGTTTGTCTGGGAAGGTCCATATTCTTTCTTCAAAGAGGAAGGAGAGCTTTGCGGGATAGAGTATTCTTGGTTGGCATCTGTTTTCTTGGAGTCTGTTGACTATGTCCCTCCACTCTCTCCTTGCCCGTAGTGTTTCTTCGGAGAAGTCTGATGTCAGCCTGATTGGCTTTCCTTTGAATGTTATCTGTTTCTTCCCTCTTGCCAGCTTCATTATTTTTTCCTTGTCCTGGATTCTTGGGAGCTTTACTATTATGTGTCTTGCTGTATTTTTCCTTTCGTCGTGGAAGTTTGGTGTTCTTCTTGCTTCTTGTATATCAATTTTCAGCTCCTTCTTCACATTTGGGAAGTTCTCTTCAATTATCTCTTTGAATATTTTCTCTGTTCCTACTTCTCTCTCCTCTCCTTCTGGTATTCCTATAACTCTTATATTTCCTTTCCTCATGGAGTCAGATAGTTCCCGAAGTCTTTCTTCATTCTTTTTCCTTCGTACTTCTCTTTCCTTTTCTGTTTTGGTTCTTTTTATTTCTGTGTCTTCAAGAGTACTTATTCGTTCTTCCACTGCATCAATTCTGCTTTCATTGCTTTTCCCAGAATTCTTTAGTTCTTCCATTAATTCTTTGATCTCCTGCATTTCTTTTACTTCCCTCTTTAGGGACTCAATTTCATTCTTCTGATCGTTGATTATTTTTCCCTTATCATTGTTTTCCTTTATGACTTCTGTCAGTTTTTTAATCACGGCAATTTTAAATTCTTTTTCTGGAAGGCTCAGAAGTTCTTCCAAGTTATTGTCGTTGCAATCTGGGGGCTGGCTTTCTTTTTGTGGTGTGCTTTTTCTCTGGAGAGTTGCTAGGTTGCGTGTGGTTCTTCTCCTCCCTACTGTCTGTTTTCTAATTTGCCGTATGCGTTGGGACACTGTGTTGTTGGGACTGGCCGGCATCTTGGGTGAGCTTCTCTGCTCCCCTCTGGTTCCTCCAGGAGTCATCTGTCAGTTTCAAGCAGTCTTTACTGGAGAAAGGTCCCTGTTTTAAAATGCCGATGTGGGGACACACTCCCCTGTGCCCCTCGTCTGCCCTGGCGGTGGGTTTCTGCTCCCCCTCTGGGCTTGGACTGCAGGCCAGAGGGGGTCTGGCGTGGGCGAACTTCCCCCGCTCACTTCTGGCTCCTGAGGAAGCCTTCTGCAGGTAGTCTTTACTGAAGAAATGTCCCTGTTCTAAAATGGTGATGTGGGACACACTCCCTGCACGTCCGGTCTCAGGCACACTCTTCTGCGCGCCTGGTCTGCCCCGGCTGTGGGTGCTCCTCGCTCTCTCTGTGGGCTCAGACTACTTGCTCCGAAGGGGCCCGGTGTGGGCTAACTCCCCAGCTGGCCACTAGCTCCTTCAGGAGCCTGTGCTGGCTTCAAGTCGCTAGGTGGCGCCAGAGATCTCTCCTAGAGCCCTTGGGGAGCTGATTTTCCACCCCGTGGGACAGGGAGCAGAGCGGGGATGGTAGGGTACACCTCAACGGCTTTGGGGTGCTGTGTCTGCCTTGTGCCCCACCGTCGTGGGGAACCCACGCCCCTAATTTCGTGCCCCGGGTCTCAGTTCCAAAGCCCTCAGTTCCAGGACGCGGGCTGTAGCCCAGATCAGTGGCGCGGGAATGGCGCCTTTTGAATCCCGCTCCCCTGCCTGGGCGCCTGGTTCCTGCTCACTCAGGTATGGGCCTCCGCGCGTCTCCCCGCAAGCCTAGGTCGCAGGCGCGGGGACCTGGGCAGCTGCGATCCGATCCAGATCTGCCTTTGCTTTTCAACCGCACTGCTTTTCAGCGCGATCTGCGCCGCTTTTCTGCGCAATCCCGATCTGCGTCTGCTTTTCCAGCGCGCTGCTTTCTGCTCAAGCTTACCGGGCGGCCGGGGCTGTGTGCTGGTGCTGGCCTCCTCCTGGGGGGGCGGGGCTCTCTTTAATGGCGCCTGGAGCTCACCTCAGCGGCGGATCCTGCAGGGTTCTCCACAGCTCCCGTTCACGGGGTGTGGTGGCTGAAATAGTTCCTTTCCACTCACAGTCCCGCTTGCTGCGTAGTTTGTTCTTGTTGGCCATTTTGGTTTGTTGTTTCCCTCCTCTCTGCTGGTCGGAGAGTGCCGACTTTGTGGGCGGGGGAGGGGAGCAGGGTTCTGCGCTTTCCTCCCTTCTGGTCCTCTTTTATGGCAACTTTCTTCTTCGGGTAGTTTGCTGGAGTCGTCCGTTTTTCTTCCGTGTCCCAGTTCTCACTGGGACCTGCTGCTTTTCCTCCCTATTAACTTTTTTTAATGGGAGATCTTACTCGCAGCGTCTCCTCGCCGCCATGTTGCTCTACAGATCCATACATCCTTTCAAATTAAAGTTTTTGTATCCTTCAGGTACACGCATCTTTGAAAAGTATGGGATCAACCTACAAGTCTCAGAGAACAAAGAATGGGCTACAAAATAGATAATTAGAACTTCCTTCACACTGTTGTATCTTCATTTTTGAAATCATATTTCAAAATTTTAGGAATACCTGTATGACACAACTTAAATTAAAAAAATACATGCACTACATAACTAAAATTCACTTTTTTTATTATAGCTATTGCAGATAGAAACATTTTTGTTCATTATCAGTAAAATAGGAAACAGGAGCATTTTTAGCTTGTTAATCTATTTTCTTCCACTTTCTTTGTGCATAAAATATTTCCAAAATATATTGTAATCAGCACAACAGAAAAGTATTTGTGTGTGTGTGTGTGTGTGTGTGAGAGAGAGAGAGAGAGAGAGAAATAATTTAAATACTGGGGAACCACAGTCCTCAGGCTAAGCATTAATACTCAAGAATGTTTTAATGATCATACTTATCCTTTATTTTATCTAATAGAGCTATCTTTATTCAGATTTAAAGAGCTCAGAAATTTATTTTATAGCTTGGATTCAATATTACATGATATGTAAAATATAAGAAAGCAGTAAAGTTGATTAGTTCTTAATTTATTTTAGCAAGCAGATTTTACCAAATAAATGTGACAGGCAATCAAAATAGCCAAATATTTCTTCTGATAACATTTTAAAGATATTCATGAACTGATAGGTGATGCCAGAGTTATCATGAGAATGTCTTTTTCTTGACAACACGGTCAAGAACATGTATTTCTTCTGATTTTACAGCCCTAAGATGCTGTTAACTGGCCTTAACTAGCAAGCACTAGAAGACTCTAGTCATGTCTTGCAGAGGCAGTGGATAGAAGGCTTTATCTTTGCTTTCACCCTTTCTGTTTGCCGATTGCCTTTAAAAAATTAGCATTTTATTTTCAGAGTAGTTTAGATTCCGAAAGATACTGAGCAGAAGGTACAGAGATTTCCCAAGTATCCCCTGTTCCCATACATACATAATATCTCTTATTAGCACTATCACCCCACCAAAGTACCTTTGTTACTATTTAAGAATCTACTTTGACAATACATCTAAGATGCTACTGTTCTCCTGTGGTTATATGATTTCTGTGTAGTTGAGATCATGTAGTCATGTTATAATGCAACACTTTTGTTTTTGTCTTTGTCTTTAATAATGTATGATCATTTTCTCAAGCCATTAAGTATACTTGTCAAATAATAGCCTTCTCTATTTTGCTCTACTGGCCTATGCATATATAATTATGTCTTTGCCTCGAGTTTTAATTATTACAGCTTTAAAATGAACCGTACTATCAGACAAGATCCCCAAATTATTTATCTTTCTCCTAATTTAAGTACTTTTTACATTATTTCAATACAACTTAAAAATATGTTAAAGTTTTCTATTGAATTCCTGAACATCCTATTTTAGAGTTATGCCAAGATACAGTTCCTTTTGTTACTGATGCAAATGGCATCCTTAACTATAACTTCTTAATATTTGTAACTTAGAAGAATTCAGTTGATTTTCTAATACTTAAATGCAACAATATGAGAGGCATATATAAATATAGTTCACATGTAGAATAATTATAAAAAATATATATTTTTAGATGTCTTTATTTTCCCTCAGGATTTTTACTTTTTTTTTTAAGATTTATCTATTTATGCATACGAGAACTGGAGTACAGGCCAGAACTGTGGGGGGCTGAGAGGATTCACCAGAAACAGAATGGGGGACATAAAAGGCAGACCGAATGAAATACACTGCTGAGGGGAGCAGCAGGCAAGACAGGAGAGGTCTGCTGTGCCATGTGGGAAGCTCCCTGGCAAGGGATCAAATTCATGCTGCAGTGGCTGCAGATAGCTTCTTCATAGTTTGCATCTTAACCCTTGTGCCACCAGGGAGGCCCAGGATTTTTACATTTTTATAATTTCTACTAATAAAAATTCCTTTCAAATGTTTCTACTCTGAATTTAGTATTGTGTTCTACATATGCTACAATTGATGACCTCTGTTTAAAAGTTTCCTTAACCAAAGTCAGTGTATTTTCAGCTCTTCACGAGATGCCTAGGAATTTTTGATACATCAAAATACCATTTCCAGTTTCTGATCCTGGTTCTCACTTATGACACACAGTTTGTTGATTTCTGGTATGGCCTTGTATGTTGAATAGACACCTTGCTTCCTTTTCACTCTAATCTCTCTTTTGGGACTCTCCAAAGTATATGTTCTTTTAAATAGTAATTAGACGATCCATAGTCCAATCCAATGGAAGTTTCTCAGGATAAAACTCTCTTGGCAGCAAAGGACAATTTACTATTTCATTTCCCCGACCATATCTCTCTCTCTGAGTCCCTAATACAACCCTTGTAGTTTCCTCTCACCTCCTGTACATGCTACCATTCCTGAGGACAAACAATTCTTCCACCATGGGAGTCATGAGGTGTTCCCATGGGCTGTTTCTGGTAGTTATCCAGAGAAATGATGGGATTTTGATTTCTCACCCACCTGATACATTTGCCTGAAACAACACAACCACAGTTGTGAGGATCAGGGGTTCTTGTGGGGATGCCCAGGTCACTAGATATTGCATTCTACAAATCTGTGCCAGATCCTTCTCTGTAGGGTTAATTCGCCCCAGAAACATGAGATCCGTGCTCCTCTGAAGTTGTTCTCGGATTGACCGCTAGGGGGCATGAGTTCCTCTTGCAGTATCTCAGATGTGTTCTTGCTGTCCCATCTGCTACATGAGTCAATTCTGGGTTCTTTGTCAAATATAGCCAACGTCGGCACACAAGGGCTTGCGTCTTTATTTCATATTTCATTTTTTTCTCATATAGCTGCCCTATATTCTCACCCCCTAAGTACATCATCCACGTTAGTTGCTTTAGGCTCTGTCTTCTAAGGGATCAGGGGTAAGATCCCCTCCACAGAATATAGTCTATCAAGTATCTAGACAGGGTGTCTGCCACAGAACCAAGACTGTGTATACTTTTTTTTTCCCCCCAGTGCTGGAGTATGTGTTCAGGAGTTCGAGGAATGGACAAAAGTTAAAGGAGTATCTCTCACGCCAGGGAATGTTTCTAAGTGCCTGTCGCTAACAGGCGTCTTAAAATATTATTTTAGTTCATCTTCATAACAACAGCACAATGGTGATTTTTTTATTTTAATTTTACAGATGAGAGTTTGGTGGCTTAGAGAGGTTAATGTGACCTACATAAGGGTACACAACGTATGATTGATAGAGTTGGGAATTGTGCACAAGAAATTGCATGTTCTTCTTCTGGTCGGTGCTATTTTAGAGGCTTATCTTTATTCCTTATGACTCTGGGTTGGAAATACATGGCTGAAAATTTTTCATAGAGAGTGACATAAAATACTCCCATGGCTTCAAAAAAGTCATTTCTGCCCCTCTGCTGTTCTATAGTAGTTAATGTGATATATGAAAAAGAGAATCTTTGGAGAAATGGAGATATTGTTTGCCATTTACTTATTATGTGACCTTGGGCTAGTAACTGAAACACCCTAGACCACTGTTTTCTTAAATCTAACAAGAAGCAGATAAAAACCACCTCAGGAATTTGCTGCCAAACTTGAAATGCAGATTATAAATCTTCAATAAGTATTTCTATCCTGCTCCTTTTAATAATTGTCTCAACTTTTCTAAAATAATGTAAAATTTCATTTTGCCCAATATGAAATAGTGTTAGGGCAAGTTACAGTGTAACTTAAGCCAGTGAGTATTTCAAAAGCTATGTATAAATGGTTTTAGAATTCACCACATTATAGTTTAGCCCCCAAATGTATCTTCCTAGTGAGGTTTTAATTACTAAAATATCTTCGAGTTCCCTGAATGCATGCATTCATTAAACTCGAATTAGAAAATTTTAAAACTGCATTGCTAAAAACGGATGATTCTGAATGGAATAAAGCATTCCTTACTTTTTTGAGAAGCTCAGAGACATGTGCTAAGTAGCTCTGCTGTAAAGTGAAGTATATCAGATTAGACTCAAGTGGGAAGAGTCTTGGGGGCACCAAATGAATTTCAAGTGATGAGTTTAACCCTCTCTGGAAAGCCTTTTTAAACGCCTTGCTTTCTTCTGTCTTTCAGTATCAGCTTCCATTCTGCTGACTACAAAACATCCCTGCCACCTGAGACATAATATATAGTGATTTAAACTCCTATGATCCTCGGTAATTATATACTATTTCTCCTACTCTTCTATCTTATTTTGGACATATTTTTAACGTGCTGTTTTTGCTCCTTCACTATTAAAACTTAACATCTGTGTAATGTGGGCACAGATAAGGTTATGACTTAATTGTGCTTACAAGAGATACATCCCAGTCCATATATTATTTGCAATTTCTAGTCTACATTTTTGTGTTCAAAAATGTATCTGATGAAGAAATAAATTAATGCTTGATTTTTCAGTTGTGTTATTGGGTGTGTATTTCTTTCCTTTTCCCCTTACATTTAAATCTCACTGAAAACACTCTTTTGTAATGTGTGAAACATATGTGGGAGGAGCCTTTTCAGCAAAAATTGTCCAGGGATTACTTACCCAAAATACTTTGTTGATTTTGTGAGTAAACTGGTGTGGGACAGGTTGTATTGCTTTAGGATCTGGGAATAGGGTTTGACTTTTAACCCAGAGCAAACATGTGGTTCTTATTATGAAGCCTTGTAACTATACTCCTCATAGCTGATAGGAATTTCTTTTAGAATACAATCATACTTTGCTTTAAAAAGGAGATATTTTCTGAGAAATGACTAGGTAAGAAAATTCCTTGCTATGCCATCAACAAAAACTATATGTTATTTTCACAAAATACTTTTCTACTTTTCTGACATAGCCATTTAGGAAGCCATCTTAGAAGAACTGGATCACCCATGACTTCTTATTGTTTTTTTAAAGATTTATTTATTTATACAAGCACTGGGGTGCAGGCCAGAGGCACAGGAGGGTGAGAGAATTCACAGGAGACAGAGCAGGGAGCAGAACAGGCAGACAGACTGAAATACATTGCTGAGGGGAGCAGCGGGCGAGACAGGAGAGGACCGCCACGCCATGTGGGAATCTCCCTGGCTGGCCGAGAAGGGAACCAGCGCTGCAGGGGCTGCTGACAGCTTCACAGCGCTGCGCTCAACCTGTTGCACTACCCATGACTTCTTGTTGCTCCTGTAGTACACAATGTGTTCTTATTGATCTGCCTGAAGGGCAGAAGGACCTCACTGCCAGACTACAAAGGTCTTGGTGGCTTTTACCATTTCCCTCTCTCCCCACCCACAAGGCTACTACTAATACTTTGTCAGTAAAGATCTTGAAACCTGCCATTCACTTGGTCTCCTGTTAGATAAAAGTCCTTTCAGCCATCTGTCCCCAAAGAGAAAGGTTTCATCCATATTGATGATTTGCTCTGACAAGTAATTTTCCCTCACAATCAGCTTATCTAGATGTTCCAAAAAATTTTCAGTTGCCTTTACTTCAGCATTCGCAGGCTGACAACTCACTTTCACATTTTGTAATGAATAACATATCTTGAATCTCTTAAACCACCCAGATCTGGTAGTGAATCCAACATTGCGGTCAGGTTCAATTTTTCATTTACACATCACAAATAAAGCTTTTGGTTTGGTCATGATTGCCACAGAGCTCAGACAAATGCATGTATGTGCCTGGTCTTCAGTTCAGGTCATTAAATGTTTCTCTATCTCTGACATATTCCCTTCTCAAATTGTTTGAGTCTCATTGCTGTCAATAGGACAGATTCTTTTAATAGCTTCACTCATTTTGTTGTTGATCTTCAAGATCATAGATGTGTTGGCCTTCTATTTATCAACTTAAAATTTTCAACATTGGAAGTAGTTTGAAATAAGATTTATACTGAGTCAGTTACTTTTGATTCCTAATTCTTTGTAAGTATATGTTAAAGACATTGCATTAAAATAAATTATGTTATATATTAAATCATATATTATAGAACACAATTTATTTTAATATATTAGTGTTTGATATATTTAACATAATAATTAAATAGATGTATATATTAAATTGTATATACGTACACACATATATATATACATATACACATGTATTTTTCCCTGCCATGCTGAAAAGAAAATTGGCCAATAGATTATTTTGATAAATAAAAAATAAAATATTCTTAGCATACTTAATATAGTCTTTACTGAAGCACTTCAAAATCTTAGACAAAGTAGATTATGAATGTAGAATTTTAAGGTAAGTATATATTTTCTATTTAAGTAAAAATTTTTGTTATCAAGATAGTCCCACATCCTGGACATCTGTACTTGTTTTAATTCCTTTGGTCATAAACATTTTCATTAAAATATAGACAGCTGGAGAATCCACAAGTAGTATGCTGGAAAATAGAAAGTTAATTCCTAGACAAAATAGGGTACTAAATTTAAATATTCTATATACTTGTTGTAAAAATTCTGTCTTTGTGAGTCACTATGAAAATTTCAACATAAGAATGAATTTTCCCTTTTGCTTAAGATGTGTTTACATAACATATCCCTTCAGTGGAGGAAAAAGAATATCTTTTCAGCTTTACTAATATACTCCCAAAACATAAAATGCAAAAGAAAAGCTCAGCTTTTTAATCACAATTGTAAAATGAAAAATGCTTTAATAATGCAAACTGAATTATTATTTACCAATGAATTTTGTCAGGTAATTTCATAAGCCTCTCCACCCACATTTGACAGAAAGACTGCCTTTTCAAAACTGACAAAACTGTTTTGAATATTCTGACAGCATTTGGGTTATTTTAACAAAGAAATATTAAATAATGTATTACCTGAGCTCCTATTGAGGATAATTAATATTTTCATAAAAAACAAAAGAAACAATGAAAGTAAAATTCCAAGCTATTTCCCAGAAATAAAAGTTCAAGGAACTAAAAGTTCACTTTATTTTTTTATTTTTTTTAAAGATTTATTTATTTATACAAGAACTGGGGCACAGTCAGAGGCACGGGAGGGTGAGAGGATTCACCCGTGACAGAGTGGGGAGCAGAACAGGCAGACGACTGAAAACACTGCTGAGGGGATCAGCAGGCGAGACAGGAGAGGTCTGCCATGCCATGTGGGTATCTCCCTGGCCGGCTGGGAATCAAACCCGCACTGCAGAGGCTGCAGGTAACTTCATAGCACGGTGCTCAACCTCCTGTGTCACGGGGGAGGCCCTTAAAGTTCTTTAGATGGTAAATTTGGTCATGTGTGTATATGTGTCTGCATGTCATTGTCTTGCATCCCCCAATTATGAAAAAAAAAAAAATGTGAAGGATTTTCTAGTGAGGTTTTAAAGTAAATATTCAATAGTTCTTCCTTTCTTGAACTGAAGATAATTTCTTCAACCACAGAATTTTCTCCTTCTTTCTCTCTCTGTCTCTACATTCTATCTGTTTCCCTCCACACTTTGTCTAGTCAGCAACTCCGTATCTTAAAACAGAATCTTCTTCTCTTCCTTCCTGACGTAGAAGCTCAATGACCCAAATCTTCCTCACCACAGTCACAGATCTCTGAGCCACCACTCATAGCTTTTCTAAACACTTTATTCAACTTCATTTACTCCATCTTTAACTATATCTGACTCAGCAGAAGTAGCGTAAAGAGGAAAATAATGCGATGCTTTTCTTTCTTTTAAGGATCTGACAATATAATTGCCTACAGCATTTTCCCTTCAACCCCTGGACTCTTACTCTCGCTGTTACTCTCTCGCTCTGTCACTCTCACTAACACACACACACACACACACACACACCTTCACCATCTCTGCCAAAATAATGAACGCAATCCAAATCCTTTGGTTGGCCTGAATGTATTATTTCTGTTTGTATCGACAGTTTCTACTTCCATTTTAATAAAAAGGGGCTTTGTGTGTATGTTGCTAGATCCAAAATTGTTTCATATTTGTAAGTAGAAGCAACAATGAAATTTGCAGATTTCTTTTACTTAAAATGTTGTAACCCAAATAATTATACTTGCATATGCCATGCAGTATGTATCATACATCCAGACATATATGGAAGATGAATATTTAGGAAGCATAATTTTTTTAAAGATTTATTTTTTTATTTATACAAGCACTGGGTACAGTCAGACACATGGGAGGGTGAGAGAATTCACCAGAGCCAGAGCAGGGAGCAGAACAGTCAGACTGATAAAGAAATACACTGCTGAGGGGAGCAGCGGGCGGCAGGAGAGGTCTGCGTGCCTTGTGGGACCCTCGCCGGCGGCCAGGGATGGAACCGGCGCTGCAGAGGCCTTGGGCAGCTTTGCAGCCCAGCGCTCAACCGCTCTGCCATCAGGGGAGGCCCTGTATAGGAAGCATTATTAAGGAACCAGCCTTACACAGAAATTGTGTATGGATGCCTAGTATGATAAAAAGCGGCAAAACAAGCAGAACTCTGAAAAATAAAATTGTTCTTTCAATGTCATCTATCACTCAGTATTGAATCATATTAGGTAGAAATAAAAACAGATTCTTCTTGTATCCATTTTCAGTCATTCCACAATTCTAATGAATGATATGTTTTTAAAGTCTACTTTTTGAAATTTATTCCTGATAATCCAATGTCTCTTTTCAAAAAGATGTATTGATCTTATAAGCAAATGTGCTGCTTTAGGGAGGATATTCAATAAAGCATAAGGGAGTAAAGGGACTTGACAGGGATAGTTGCTAAAAGCTGTCAGGTAACACTTATGTTGATGCATACTCATGCTAGAGTAACCTATATACCCCAGACACAAGTTCAATAGCAAACAGTAATGAAGCATATCAAGTGGAAGGAGAAAGAAATCATATTATGAGAATGATCGGTGATAATCTTCACTTGCATTTTTCCCAGATCCTAATATTTACAAGTGAAACTGTATTAGATATTATTAAGAATTAAAGTAGTGTATCACAAAGTAACTAGAATACGAGCAAATGTTTCCGGCTTTTCATTCTTTATTTTGTTTCTGACTGACTCCCATTATATGCTCAGTGATTAGCTAAATGTTTAGTTGAAGAAAATTATCCTTTAAAGGTTTTCTTCACAAGATGGCTGATAATTTCAAATGGAGAAGGTAAAAGAGTATACAGCACATATTCTTATCAAAAGGGTTTCCTTGCATGATTCTAGAGGGCAGGAGAATGTGAGCACATACAAAAGAAGCTGAGCAGATGTTGGCCTAATTTCTACTTCTATTACTCCCCATTTTGGTTCTTATATAAATCAAGGAACTTGGTTCCAAAGAAACAAAAAAAGTCTCAAACCATCTTAAGCAATGGTAATTTTTCTGATGATACAAATGAATCGTGGGAATCTTTGCTCAAATTGTCGCTGGACTACTTAGCAAATGAAACAACATCAGGCAGATATACTGGTCTTCTCTTTATACAAGGGCTATATGATGTTTTTCTGTTCTCTTTGCAGGCTTATCTCTGTATTCCATTTCGCTCTGCGAAATTACTACCCTTCTTGCTACTTAATGTGGTTTGCATGTAGCTTAGGGAACAGATCTTGCTGCCTTAAAGGTGTTCTACTGTCTCTTAATTCCAAAGCCCCATGTTATTTGGTTAGATAATGCATGTTGTTGGCTCGTTTAGAATATAATCTCAATTCTTTTCTCAATTTCCTTCCTCTACTATGGAGATTGCAAAGTCAAGGGCAAGTCCTTTACTTCCTTTTCTAGAAGGGTCACCATATGACATATTTCTACCCAACAAAACATGAAGTAAAATCTAATCAGAATTTTTTGAGAACACTTTGCTGTTGGAAAAAGACATCATGGTTTTCTGTTGGGGAAGGCAATCAAGAGTCTGATGACTCAGAGCTGAACCCAGGCAACCAGGGGCTTCTCATTCCCTCTCTTGGAATGTGTATTATAACCTTGCCTCATGGAATGTGCACTGCCAGAAGTTGCTGCCTGTTGTGAAAATGTGATGTAAATGTGTATTTTGTTGTTGAGAGGATCGGTTATGCAGACGTGATTGAACACAGTTAAAGCCTCTATGTAAACTTTAAGATTTTGCGGGGGTGGGGAGATGCAGAAACCTCTCATCTTGTGCCCAAAGCATTGCTCATTAAAAGTGCCACCTACTAATATGCAGTGCTTTTTTTCTTTGCTCTTTCCCTGTCCTCTCCATAGGGGCCTGTTTTAGTTTATACCTAGGAAGCTCCTGAGGTTGCTGCCCAACAACTCTATTCCCATCACCCCATCCCCCCTCCACTGGAAAAGCAAATGCAATGCCAGACAGAAAGCAGTTGGAGGCATGTCTAAAGTAGCTAAGAGACACTTCCTTCTAGTTTTAATCAAGAATTTATCCATAATCAGACAAAATAAGTTATAAGCCACAAACAGTTATAGGAGACTAAAAGGTCGTTATATAAAAATAAAGGGCTCATATATAAAAATAAAGGGATCATCTATAAAAATTAATTTATCCATAACTCTTTATGGTTAGAGAACTGGGCTTGACTAGATAGGATTTCAAGATTTAAGCTCTGTCACAGAAGATAAGGATGTAAGTAGCAAAGAAATGATGGCTATCACTTAAATTTCAAATTCTGTGATCACTTTTCTTTATTTTGGCAGGCATCATTGATCATTTACAAGTCTGAAAATAATAGTAATGATATTATGCCAACCATGTGAGACTGCAAATATTGTTTAAATTGGAAAAAAATTGTTTCTAAAGATAGAGTTTGAAAAGTACTCATGTAAGAGATCACTAAGGAGGAAATCTAAATTAAATATTTTCCTTTTCCGTATTTCAGTGTTTATCTTGAGTATTGCAAAAAACTAATCCTGTAGGTGCAAAAATAAAGTCACTGTAATGCTTAATAGATTGGAAATTTTCTTGACAAATATAATTTGTTAAAGCCTGGGAAAACATAATCTGTTCATACATTTAACATTTATTGAGAACTGACAAGATACATCCTCTATACATGCTAATTTGATCACTGTTCTGAAGTTGTTTACTAATGGCCACAAAAATATAGCACTAATATTTGATGGGTTGTAAGTATTATTCTAATAATATGGTTAATATCTATAAAGTCATTAAGTCTATGGGTCTATCAAAAAAAATCCATAGAAATAATACATCTGCATTGACTTCCTAAGATGTCAAGAATCTTTGCGTGGGTACTGTGTTCAGAGAGAAGATCTAGGCAAATGCAGTAACAGGAATACAGATTAGCAACCTGAAGTTACTCTGTGCAGTAAAGAACAAGGATTTACTTAGCCCTGTGTTGGACTGAAAGTTAGGGAGCAACAGAAGATTGATCTGGAAAATTAGGTTGGTGTAGACTGCAAAAGTGCTGGAATGTCTTGCTGAGGAGAACAATTTAACTCTGTATTTTTATCAGAGCAGAGTAGTGGAGACTTGAAACTTCAAAAGACTTAAATAGATCAGCGCTTTTA
The DNA here is from genome assembly GCF_964194135.1 of Talpa europaea. Lineage (NCBI taxonomy): Eukaryota > Metazoa > Chordata > Mammalia > Eulipotyphla > Talpidae > Talpa > Talpa europaea. Next base: position 131,677,581 of record NC_140070.1, read on the forward strand.
GAATAGACCTGGTGTAGGGTAAGTGAATTAATCAGGCTTTTGGCACCACTAGCCTCTGTGGCAATCAACTGCCGCCTTGACTGTGTTAATACAGAAGGCAATTGGAAGAATGGGCATGGGGCATCCATGCCTGACACCTGGAGCATGGGCCTGCACGCGCATGTAAGTGTGCACACCTGAGCCCAGAGGGCAGGGATCTAGGGAGGATGGTTATGGGAAGAGCAGGCACCTACGAGAGGAGGACTAGGATAGGGCCAGTGACTACAGAAAAGGTGATATGAAGAGAGAGCCCAGAGAAAGACTAAGACTTGCAGGGGGATGGGGGACAGGGTTTCCTGCCTCTCTTCCCCCTCCTTAGCCCCCCACCACCCCCTGCTTGCCCCACTAGACCTTGTTAGTTATTTGCCTATTTGCTCTCAGTTTGTTACTGCCTTGCCCTCACCCTTCTTGGGGTAACAGCAGGTCCCTGCACATATTTCCCAGGTTCCCCTGTCTACTGATTTCAGGTTAGGTTCAGTCAATAGCTTCCATATGATCCAGCAATTCCACTCCTAGGTATTTACCCAAAGGACACAGAAACATCAATTCCAAAGAGCACCTGCACCCCTATGTTTATAGCAGCACTATTTACAATAGCTAAGATTTGAAAACAACCCAAATGCCCAAAAATAGATGACTGGATCAAGATGTGGTACATATACACCATGGAATATTACTCAGCATTCAAAAAAGATAAACACATGCAATTTGCAGCAACATGGATGGAGCTGGAAGGGATCATGCTCAGCAAAATAAGCCAGAAAGAAAAAGAAATATAGCGGATGGTCTCACTCCTAGCAGGAATCTAGAAAACTTAAATAAGGGACCAGGAAAAAGAATAACTATAAGAAAGAAAATATCAAAATCAACAAACAACTATGAATGAGAGACACTCTATGGGGGGTGGGAGGCGGGAAGGGGAGGGATTGGGGTCAAAATAAGGGGATTGCAATTGTATGGGGAATATAAAAATAAAATTTATTAAAAAAAACAGACTCTAAGCGGCGATTTGGGTTACTAGCAAGTTTGAAGAGTAGGAGTTTCTCACACGTTTCTTCCTCTGTCAGTGGTTGCATCCCTTCTGCATCCCTCTACATCCCCGACTCCTACCCTGCTGAGTATCCTTCCATGGTTCCCAGCTCCCAACGGGTGCATCTGCCATGGCCCTGCATTCACCAGACACTCAAACTCCTTGAATCTGGGAGAACCACCACGCCCCAATGTTTTTTCAGTTCTAAGAGTGTTAACAGCCTCCTGTAGTTAAAAATGGAGAGGCCTTCATTCTCCCCTGCATGTCCTTTCCCGCCTATAAAATTTTGATATTAATTTTCCGTATTCATTCCCTCCTATTGAATAAACTGGCATAAGATGGTTTACCTGTCAATTCCCTGATGATTAGAAAATTCACAGTGCTGAAAGAAAATAGATTTTAAAATTTGTCATCACTTTTATACATTTTTGAATGAATAGTTTAATAAAAAAAAAACATTTTGGGTGAAATTGCCATCCATCAGAACAGCCCCAAAGTTAAATTGGGACATGTATTCATTGGAAGATAAAAAAACAAACAAACAAACAGAAAACTTCTTTTAGCAATCTCTCCATTAAAGCCTCTACATAACATAGCTGATTATTTTAACGTCACGTGGTGATACTTGAGAAATGTCAGTACAACCACCAAAATAAGACTATCTTATTTTCCTTCTTTGTAGGTTATATATATTTCACATCAATCCAATTTTAACAGCGTTCAAAAGAAAAAAAAAACGAGAGAGGATGTTTATCATTTAAAACCTTAGTGTCATTAAAAATTTAATGGCTCAATGGTTAAAACGAACAAATACTTCAAGCTCACCTGGCTTTGTTATCAAGACAAAATGTTTGTCCCATTTGCAGTGCAGGTGTGATATAAACATATCAATAGTGACAACATATTTATGCTTAACTTTCCAGTCACTGCTGTCACTGCTATATTTATAACGTGAATTTAGAAACTTTCCCACAGAGAAGGCAGGTGAATTTGAGACAGCAGGAAGAAAGTTTGTGCAAAGTCAGAGAGAGAACACAATCCACTTAAAAATTAGAATTTGTACTAATCATTTCTATTAAATTTTATCAAATTCATTAAGTAGAAGCTCATCATAAACATGGCAGGCATCTAGAAATATTCACATTAAATCTCTTTGAAGAATCATAGCTGACTTCTTGGAAATTTAATATTTTTGCATAGAAAACTTTCTCTTAGAAAGTTCGATGTCTCCCCTCTCATATAATAACACATCTTCCTTTATTTTATGTAAATAAAAAAATTAAAATATGAGTCCAGTAGACTTTGGATAGACAGATGGTTAGGCAAGTTTATCTTTATTAAACTTTATCTGTTCAATGTAAAAGTATAATTTGAAAAATCCATTTCTTAATATAATATCAACACGATAATACACAGTATACTGCAAATTTTAAGCAGATGTCCTTTGGATGTTTGAATTTGTCAGTAAGTATGAAGATTCCCCTTTTAGAAAATGCCTAAATGTTCCGATCATTTTCACCTAAATGACTGTGATGGTAAATGTCTCAAGCATGTGATTTCTCATTTAGACTCTGACATTTGTATCTGCTAATAATGATAGTACTGACAAGCCCTCAGAGTATTTCATTTTACTTTTTTCAATAACAATAAGGGAGTAATGGTTATTTTTCATATATACTGATCATTTTCCAAGTTATGACTTAGAAAAATATATGGACAGAAAAAGAGGTAGAATTTTGGTCCTAAAATTTGACTGTAAATGTCAGGCAGCTGTTCCTGTTTTCAAGTTTAAGTAATCATGGCAAATTACACACTAGTAAACAATGGAAAACTTATTTGGCAGATTATAAATCACTGCAATGTGCTCTATAAATATAATAGACATTTTCAATTGTTATACACATATGCATATGTAGTTATTTGTGTGTGTGTGTGTGTGTGCGCGTGCATGCAATTTGCAGCCTATTCAGTCTCCCTTTCCAGATCAGATTATGGTCTTCAAATTATAGGCGGTAATTTATTTAATCATCCATGAAACTGTAAAGACACAGCACACTCCTTTTATGCCACATACAGCAATCATTCCTACTTGAACATTTTTCGGCACTAAGAAATATCAGTATTAATTAAGTGATTAATATTTCAGAATCAATGGTATTATCAGACTTAGTGATAGGCTAGAGTTGTCCTAGAATCACTTTTTCACAAATGATTTTAAAATGACAGTCATGTTTTTAATCACAAAATATTTCAAGACAATGGATATTTTTAACTATGACGATTTTTCAAGAGGTCATTAAAGGAATCTGAGTATGTCTATACAGATGTGCAAAAAAAAATCAGCAGCTGTTTGTACAGTGATTGATGAAGCACCATAAGTTATTACTCCCCAAAGACAACAGACCATGATTACTTTGTTCACAGCTACATAAGTGCAATTAACAAATTGCAAGATATAACATCAGTGTTCAAAGAATGGTTTTTGGATAGATCTGTCCTATACCTCCTTCAATTTCTAAGTAGAATTTATGACTAACATGAGTCACCATAGGTGGAGTCACAGAGTCATAACTCCACTCCATTTGTGCTGACTTACAATGGGCCAAAGTCTACTGGCCCTTGTGAGTTTTCCTTGAGTGATTCGATGGAGATGTAGACATGGCAAGGGCTAATAACCTCAATTCACAGCTATGGGGTGAAAAGCCATTTAGTGATTCATTTGAGGGTGAATAAGTGCTAAGAGAAGAATTATTTTTATTTCTGGTTCAGTGTTCTCTACATAACAGATGTTCTTTTACTACTTTTAATCATAACACTAGAAAGTTAAGCCTCCTATCATTCAGTTCTTTATAGATTTGAGAGCCAAAACAAAAGATAACACCTCAATAACTTCAGTTTTCTCTATAAAAACAGGAAATGGTTATCTTATGATGAATTTCTTTTATGAACATGTCTGCCTTCCAGTGCAAATAGTTGATCCCCATTATAGCAATTCTGTATTTGTGAATTTGTCTACTCACTAAAATGTATTTGTAAACCTGATTCAATATTTGCAACATTATGTGGTCATTCAGAGAGAGTCACCTGCACAAAACAGTGAAAATTTTGAGAGACCTGTTGCACCTATTTCCATGTGTTTGAACAAGGTGGTTCTCTGCCTTCTTGTTTCAGCTCTCATATGCATTGTTTTTGAGTTACATTTGGAAACACATACTAAACTAATGAAGTGTTGTATAGATTTCCTAAATGAAAGAAGGCCAGGCTAGGCCTCCCAGAAAAAAAAATACCTGTGTTGAGGCACGAGTAAGCATGTCATCTGCAATTTTAATGTTGATGAATCAGTGTTATATATTAAGATATCTTTAAAAAAAACTCACAAGATACATAAAGCAAGGTTACGTAATGATGGGTTGATAAAAATATATGACCAGAGGCTTCTAGGAATTCAATATATTCCCCATAGTAAGACTGATTTGGTATCACCAATTTAGTGTTCATGGTGACTTTATAAAACACAATTAATGATAAGAATGAGAATTGACTTTATATCTCTTCTTTCATCTTGTTACTGGTTAGAAATAACCTTCAATTCTTGGCTTACCTGTCCACACTCATGCAAAAACATGAAGGCATACACATATACTTACAGAACACAAATTGATTCTGTATTCTTAACATAGTTATAAGAAGGTTAATAGCTACATCTAGGTTACCATAACTCATTGCCTCTGCTAAGGCTGATACCTTTGTCATAGTTAAACCATAACATTTTATGGACCACACCTCATTGATTTCAAATAGTTAAAGTTAGGGGGAAATGTGGAGTACAGTGAATTACTCCTTTCTTATACATTGAGGGCAACTATTGAGGTCTCCAATAAGTTAAGCTACAGGAGATGTTAGGGCAAGCCAAAAACAATGAGAAAGGAGAGAAAATTTTCCAACCACACAAGCAATTGTATAGGTGTTCAATGCTTGCAATCTGTAGTTTGAAAACAAAATAATCACCCCAGAAACCCAGATTCTATGTTGTACAAATAACTATTGTATAGATATTTGTCATGTTATTGTACAGTCAATAACCTGATATCTTATTTGCACAATCGTGCTCTTTAAACCCAGCTGATAAAGCAGTTTTTTAAATAAATATATTTTCATTTGCCTTTTCACTTCATATAAACATATGCAGAAGATTGTCCTATAGTCAAAGCATAGGAAACAATAGTACTAATGCCACTTTAGAATTAACTCGTGCACACATTAACATTCACAAATTCCATATTCTGTTGCTAATCACTACTTGGCATTCAGTGTTCAGTATCTTTGGATTTAAGCTCCTAAGACCTTTTGAATCTCTCCTGAAACTCATTGTTTTGATGTATTGATGGAAGTCTATTACCTAATTCATCAAAGTGACACTACATTTTAATAGAGTACCAAAGTATTACTGCCTTATTTCATGCAGAGATAAAAATCCAGATAACATTCTAGTTAGGACAAAAAATTACAGCTTGAAGCTTTCTGTGTGAAGTTTCCACATCTGTCAATCTGTCATTTTCTAAAAGCTTTTATAGTAAATGAAATTCAATAAAGCAGACAAAAAATATTTCAGAGCTATGTAATCCATTGTACCCAATTAAATAGTCAACAAAAATATGGAAATACTTGATAAACCATTTGTTCATTGCACTCCCCCCTTTTTGAGAATTTTAAAACCATATGCAAAATGATCTCTTACGAAAAATTCTATTTTATTTTAAAATAGGAAGATTACCATTTGCCTAACTCATATCTTTACTAAAATACTTCAGTAAAGTGTTACCAGTTGGTTAATATTTCCTCCCATTTCTTGATGTGTAGAAATTTTGCTTAAACAATATTTGAAAAATGATACTGCCAATTCCACTGTGACTATGCTTTCTATACAAACTATTGTGAAGAAGCCAACAACTGTTCTCTATTTTTGCTGTAGTCATCTTCATCTCCTGCCTGGAAAATTGTAGAACCTTCTTGCTAACGACGGTTCCACTGTAGTTCATTATCAACCATATGACTGAGAAAAGAATGATTCATGCCACATAAATCAAAGCCATAAACATCCTTGCTTAACATTCTAGTGGTTTCTCATTGTCTAGATGAAAATCCAAACAACTTTTCTAAAAGGTACTACAAGAGTTGTCTCTTGATAGGGCTCAAACCTCAATATGTAGCACCTCCACACTGCATTCTTTCATTATTAAGGGGATATCTAGACGATCTAAAAACAGTGACTTTTCTGTCAATTTAACATTCAGGCACCTCTAACTCCTTGGTGATTGACAATGTGTATGTGTGTGTGTAAAAGTGTGAGTGTGTGTGTGTGTGTGTGTGTGTGTGTGTGTGTAGGAATCTAGAGATACTCATCTCAGAAACAGTGAAAAGACTGATGTTCTTATCTAGCAAAGAGAAAGTTAGTCCTGTTGATTTCTACTTTTCTCTTTTCTTTCTTTACCAGTCAAAACTTGTCTTTTTTAGGAAATGCAACACCGTGTTATTTGTTTTTGTGTAAAACTTCAGATTAAGGAAATGATCCTCCTTAAGTTTTACAGACAGGGAGAAAGTCTACAGCTTAATACAAGGATTTTAAGAGGAATCTTATCACAGGCTGCTTTTCTGTGATGGATAAGGCAAGATGATCTGCTAAGAGAGGGTATGAATTTAAAGATTTATGGGAATAGTCATTTTGAATAATTTCTGTAAAGAATGAATAGAATCATTTCAAGAAGTAGAGCAAAACCAAGGGTAATGAAAAAATTTGCCAACAGATTTTAGGAACTATTGAATTCGGTAACCCCAAGAGCACATGACTCATTCATTCATTCATTCATTTTCTGTTTTTGTCACTTATAACATATTTCTCTTTGAAGGGGACTGATGGTTATGTACAATTAGAATGAGATGGTTTTGTAGAAGAGCAATCTAATATCAATAACATAGGAAGTTGCAGACACCAGCAGAATGAGAACTGAAGATAAATAGAAGAGGACAAGGTATATAATACTTTCCCCTTTGTATTACAACCAACTCCAACAGTATGGAATATATAATAAAAAATTATAGAAGAAATTTAGTCCAATATTTTCATGTTTTGAAATACACTGTAGAAATCCTTATTCAGATATACAAATATGTAACTGTAAGAGTATATAGAAAAGCATTATTTGTAATAGAATTCCAAAAATAATCAAATACAAAATGTTACACAGAATACCATGTAGTGATTAAAAATGTAACATAAACTTACAACCTACAGAAAATTGTGTTATGATCCTACTTAAAAAAGAACATAATATTTCAATAAAATGCATAACAAATTAAGAAAGAAGATATAAATTATTTTTAGTAGTAATTTTCTCAGAGTAGATTATAGAGAATTTATATATATATATATATATATATATTTCTCCATTGTTCAAATTTAATTAATTTTAAAATTATATATTGGTATTTTGTAGAAATGATAAGGATTTTATTATTTTTATTGAAATAGCAATGCATTATAAAATTATGTTTCAGGTGTGCATATTATAAATTAACATTTGTATGCATGACACCCTATTCACCAATAAAAGTCTAATCCTTTCCTTTACCACACAGTTGATACCTTTCACATAAATTCCCTTCCTCCCTTTCCCTTCTGTTAGCCAATAATTTTATTTTATGCTCTAAAAGTTTATTTTTGTTGCATTTAGTTAATTGTTTTGTTTCTTTCCATAACACATGTGAGTGAAATTACAGATGATTGTCTTTTGGAAAATCTAACAAGGAATATTTTGAAAGTGAATAGATTGCAGAGTGGATAATGTTGGAGAGTCATAGAAAACTGAGTGAGCCAGCAGGAACCAATATGTGTTATTTGTCATGAGCCAAAGGACATCATGAACCAGAATATTCACCTGGTAAGGTAGGAAGGAGGAAAGGACAGGATAGAGAGAGAGACAGTGTGGCCACAAAGGACTATTGGAATTATTATTTAGAATCGTTGTTGCAGAATGTGGGGGCTGCTTCTCATCTTAGCAGTAATTATTCTATTACAATTTCTGTAAGCTCTGCTTTTGCAGTTACCAATATTATTTCATGTCCTCCTTGCTTCATTATCTGCACATAATGAATCTCCATTAATAAAAGTAACCCAAGGTGGTCTCTGTTCACATATATTGTAAAATGAATGTTTGACCTAGTTGCAGACCTGTTTTAACAGATGACAAATTTTAAAAATGAATCTCTATTCTTCCCTTCTAATTTTAGTACTTCATCCTCTTTCTATTACCTACTTACAGTTCTTTAATCTTAACATTGTCATGTATTTGGAATATCATTTTCTCAAAGATTTTCAGTCTTCAATGATATTGTTACCTAATCTGCAATCTCCTCCTATAAACTTGCCACATAGATGAAAACATTCTAAAGCAAATATCACTTTTAATATCATACTTAGTTTTATTGTGATCATGTCTAGAGTTTGGTGATTCTTCTCTAAGGATATTTACCCATGTCTGGTAAACACATTTAATAATTAAAATCTTATGCTGTATTTCATTTTCATAAGCTGCTGACATAGTTTAAATTCATATGTTGAGTATTTTGTTGCTAAAGCAAAAAGTAGGGTAAATAGGTACATAAAGTTGAGTGATATGTTAAGAAAAGTTATATATATATATATATATGTGTATAGAAGCACTGTATAAAATGTTATATGATTCCTTTTCATATAAAAGCTTTCAAGTTCTATCTAATGCCTGCTACCCATTTCATTTAAAGGATCAAAATCCAGATAAAGATTGTATTTCATTCTCAGGCAGGTTTTAGACATTGCAAGTTTTCCATATAAATAAGTGATTCTTACATTTTCATTTTTTTCTTTTTTTTAAAGATTTATTTTTTATTTATACACTAGCTGGGGTACAGGCTAGAGGCATGGGAGTGAGAGGATTCACCAGAGACAGAGTGGGGAGCAGAATAGGCAGACAGACCGAAAGCACTGCTGAGGGGAGCAGCGGGCAAGACAGGAGAGGTCTGCCACACCATATGGGAATCTCCCTGGCTGGCCATCAAACCCATGCTGCAGAGGCTGCGGACAGCTTCACAGCGCTGTGCTCAACCCTCTGCACCACCAGGGAAGCCGGATTCTTACATTTTTCACTAATACTCACATATGATTAATTGAATAGATTTAAAACAGCTAAATCTTAAGATAAGAAAATCTACAACTTAACACTAGTGACTACCTGAAAACTAGTATCCTTGAGCCTTATATAGATCATTCACCTCAATGATACACTAGAACAAAGTTTTACAATATATTTTTTCCTCTATTCACCATCAAGAAATGAGTCTTATTGGAATAGTATTGAATCTGTAAATTGCTTTTGGTAAGATGGCCATTTTGATAATGTTAATTCTTCCAGTCCATGAGCAGGGGATGTATATCTATTTCTTTGTGTCTTCTTCTATTTCTTTTAACAGAGTTTTATAGTTTTCTTTGTATAGGTCCTTTACCTCTTTTGTTAGGTTTATTACCAAGTATTAGATTTTTTGTTGTTTCAATAATTAAGGGGATGGTTTTCTTGATTTCTTCTTCTTCAGATTTATTGTTTGTGTATAGGAAGGCTACTGATTTTTGTGTGTTGATTGTGTATCTTGCTACTTTACTAAACTGATTGATTAGTTTTTTTGTGGAGTTTTTGGGGTTCTCTGTATATTATCACATCATTTGCAAATATGCCAGTTTTCAAAGAAATAGAACAAATATTGATGAAATTCATATGGAGCCACCAAAAACCCTGAATAGCCAAAGCTCTCCTGAAAAAAATAGAAGGGAATGGAGGTATCACACACCCAGATTTCAAACTATACTACAAAGCTATAATAATCAAAACCGCATGGTATTGGAACAAGAACAGACACATAGACCAGTGGAACTGAACAGAAAATCCAGAAATAAACCCACAGATTTATGGTCAACTAATCTTTAACAAAGGAGCAAAGTAAGTTTGTTCAATAAATGGTGCTGGGAAAACTGGGTCACTACATGCAAAAGAGTGAAAGCTTGACTGCTACCTCACACCATGCACTAAAACCAACTCTAAATGCATTAAAGAACTAAACATAAAACCTGAAACCATAAAGTATACAGAAGGAAATATAGGTGAAACACTACATGACATGCACCTTAAAGACATGTTTACAGACACATCACCCAAAGCAGTGATAGTGGAGGCAAAGCTAAACAGCTGGGACTACATCAAATTAAAGAGCTTCTATACAGCAAAAGAGACAGTAACCAAAGAGATACCTCACCAACTGGGAGAAAATTTTTGCACACAACACTAATGATAAAGGACTGATCACAAAAATCTACAAAGAGCTGATGAGACTCAACAAAAACAAAGTAAATAACCCAGTCAAAAAATGGGCCAAAGAGATAAAAAGAAACTTCTCCAAAGATGAAATGCAAATGGCCAACAGACAGATGAAAAAATGTTCAACATCACTTATAATCAGGGAAATGCAAATCAAAGCCACAATAAGATACCATCTTACACCATTAAGAATGGTACCTATTAAAAAAACTAGAAACAACAAATGTTGGCAAGGATGTAGAGAAACAGGAACTCTCCTGCACTGCTGGTGGGAGTGCAAACTGTTCCAACCACTATGGAGAGCTGTGTGGAGGTTCCTCAATCTGCTAAAGATGGAGCTCCCATATGATCCAGCAATTCTACTCCTAGGTATTTACCCAAAGGACACAGAAACATTAATTCCAAAGGACACATGCACCCCTATGTTTATAGCAGCACTATTTACAATAGCTAAGCTATGGAAACAACCCAAATGCCCCAAAATAGATGACTGGATCAAGAAGATGTGGTACATATACACCATGGAATATTACTCAGCAATCAAAAAAGATAAACACATGCCATTTGCAGCAACATGGATGGAGCTGGAAGAGATCATGCTCAGCAAAATAAGCCAGAAAGAGGAAGAAAAATACCAATGCTCTCACTCATAGCAGGAATCTAGAAAACCTAAATAAGGGACCAGGAAAAATACTAATTATAATAAGTAAAAATCAAAATCAACAAACAACTATAAACCAGAGACACACTACAGGGGTGGGGAAGAGAAGGGAGAAGGATCAAAAAAAGGGGAGTGAGAATTGTATGGGGACTATAAACAAGATGAAAATGCATGCATTGTACAAAAATGAAAAATGATGTAAAATATATAAATTAAAAGAAAGAAATAATGAAGGAGGAATAAAGATATTGAAACATTCAAAAAAAAAGAAATGATCTTGATGTGAAGTGAGTATCACATTTAATTTTTTTATAGCAAATGTGTGCAAATAAGACTTGAAATAAGAAGTCATAGTCTTAATCTTCTCTCCATGTTACTTTGTCCTACAAGGCAAACATGTATAGAATGTAATCATAGGATGAATTTAATGATTGTAACTATTCCAGAGCACCAGCCTTGGGTTTTTTAAAGGGCAAAAATAACAAACACAAGTCATGGTAAACACATAGTCACTGGATTTGTCCTGCGGGTCAGAGCATTGCAATCATTAGTAACATTTTAATGTGTTCAGCGACTAGAAATCAATTTGTAAAGGAGGATAGATATTGCTGTTTTCCAAAAGGCTGCTAGTGATAAGGGTAATGACAAGGGAAGCTTGACATGGCAAAAACTTATTTACATAGTTACACAAAACAACTAAGACCAATGAACTGGGCATATATGGAATTGATTATTTTCATGCCTGCCTTTAAATGTGGTTGAAAACAATAAATTGATTTTCTTCACTTTTCCCTCTTCAGAAACGAGTGGGAAATTTTGTGAAAAGGGAAAATTTGTTGGTTTAATTCTCAAAGAATATTTTACTGCTGACCTCTATAATGTCTGAATATATAAAAGGAAAACAGTACAAAAATTAAATGAAATAGAGCAAATAATACACATCCTTCAGTTCATTTGAGACAACATTACTTTACATGAATTCTTTGAGTAATGTGAAAAAGGTAAACATCTACAATATTAAATTTTAAATATTTCTAGTGTTTCTACTCTAAACAAGTTTCATTGCTAATTGAACAGTATTATAAGTATATATCAATATCCTCAAATTCAGTAAGCAGGCTTTGGAACAACTCAGAAAATTGCATTTAATATTCAGTTTTTCTTGATTTACCACTGATGAAAGTTTCACTGAATTATCTGCTAAAAGGTCAAAATGCTAATTAGAAGGTACTCATCAGTGGTAATTCGGATATGTGGGGAAATTATGGCATTAGCTTGTTATCTTTTAACTTACTTTGTTCATCATTGTTTCCTCAAAGTTTTGATAATGATGACACTTTGTAACATTTAATACTTACCATTTCAAGGCAGTGCAAGGTTCCTCACAATGTTCTCCCTTCCTCACAATGTTCTCACTATTTTCTCCCTTCCAAAATGTGACTCTGTAATATACATTTTATCTATAAGTCTGTAAGCTAAATCTTACAGACCGTATTTTTTTTTTAAAGATTTATTTATTTATTTATACAAGCACTGGGTACAGTCAGAAGCGCAGGAGGGTGAGAGAATTCACCAGAGCCAGAGTGGGGAACAGAACAGGCAGACTGATGAAATACACTGCTGAGGGGAGCAGCTGGCGAGACAGGAGAGGTCTGCTGCACCATGTGGGACCCTAACTGGTGGCCTGGGATCTCACCAGTGCTGCAGAAGCTGCAGCGAGCTTCTCAGCCCAGTGCTCAATTGCTGCGCCACTGGGGAGGCCCTACAGACCATATTTTATTTCATTTTTTTCAAAAATTTAAAGATTTATTTATTTATGCATACAAGAGCTGGGGTATAGGCCAGAGGTGCAGTGGGTGAGAGGATTCACCAGAGATAGAGTGGGGAGCAGAACAGGTTGCTCTACTGAAATACACTGCTCAGGGGTGCAGTGGGTGGCACAGGAGAGTCTGCTGCACCACATGGGTCACCTCCCTGGCCGGGGATCAAACTCGCGTTGCAGTAGTTGCAGATTGATTCACAGTGCTGACACTTAACCTCTTGCACCACCAGGGAGGGCCACAGACCCTATTTTAAACTACACATGGAATTTTATACTTCACAACTACAAATTATTTATATCTACAAAAAGTATATTTCCAATCTGTGTGCTACATTGATCTTACATTTTGAAATTTATAGATCCTGGAAGAGTTAAATATTTCACCTAGTCTATTCTATTATACATGTTCAATGGTTTCAGAATTCATATCATGTAACACAAGATTTTGATTTTGAAAAAGCTCATGGAACATAGAAATCTATTAATACAAGTGAACATCTCTCTCTCCAGTAAAACAAAATGAAAGTATATAGAAAGGGATACTGGTCACTCGCTTAAGTCCAAAATACTGGTCAGTCGCTTAAGTCCAATAGTAGAGATTCTGTGTGTGTGAGTGTGTTTATAATAAAATTCATATTTTCTTAAAATAATATCATTCCTGAAAATACCTGCAAAATGAGAGTCATGGCAGGAAGTGATGGAACACTACAAAGGGAAAATTTAAGACTGACAAACTTAAGAGGAATCAGTAAAGGGTAGTGGATATTTTTGATGGTTCTAAACCTAAATTTACATAAATCTAAGCTACAACCTGCAAGAATTATATCTGGAGAAGGTTCCCTGACAGGAGAAATGCTTAGTTATTTATAAGTGGATTTGGGGCTGAAGGTGTCCTTAATTTTGTTAATATAATGATTTGAGAATAGCCTAAATTGAGAAGTACTTTGCTACTTAGGCATTTGATTCACCAATTCTTCTTTATAAATATATTATTGACAAGAATAATCACATGTCCAGGATTTTGCACTGCAGGGCATAACAACAAAATGTAAACAGATTAAAAGATGATATTCCGGGTACCTACCCAAAAAGTCAAAAACACTTACTGTAAAGTAAACTTGCACTTCCATGTTTATTGCAGTGCTATTAACTAAAGCTAAATTATGGAAACAATATATGTACCCCAAAACAGATGAGTGGATCAAGATGAGGTGGTAAATATACACAATGGAATATTACTGGGCGATCAATAAAAAAAACAAACTCATGACATTTGTGGCAACATGGATGGAGATTGAAAGGATATGCTAAGTGAAATAAGTCAGAAGAAGAAAGATAAATACCAGATGATGTCACTGATATGTGGAATATAAAGTAACTAAGCTAAGAGATAAAGATAAGCCTAAAACCAGCCCTTAATAGCTAACTACAGAACTGAAGCACGGAAGGGGCAGGTTAAGAACAAAGAGGGAAGGCAGCAGAGTGGACTAGGGTAGTGGATGACGGGTGATTTGGTGGTGGTGCACATGATGGCAATACCCGATAGGGCTATCCATGTTACCTCAAGTAAATAATTTTTTTGAAGGATGATATTTCTTTGAAAATCAAAAGAAAGTCTTTGTGAAGTTCACCTGAGAGAGAGCATACCACAGGGTAGACATTTTCTGAGGCAGATCAACTTTAGAAAATGGGCTCCTTGGATCATAAAAATGGGGTCTTTCCTATGCTTTAAACTTTGTATTCTCGGCAGAGAGAGCTGCCCCGATTTGAAGACATCATTCTGTAGTGTGGGAGGGGAAACACTTTACCCATTCAATGTATAGCATGTTGATTTCTTCAGGTATGCGAAGAAAAACTTTACTATCTTTCCTAACAGGTTCTTTGGCCTTTCTAATTAGTATATTGATTTAAGGATCCTCCCTGGTGGCACAAGGGATTAAGACGCACAAGGGCCCATGAAGCTGTCTGCAGCTACTGAAGCACAAGTTCCATCCCTGGCTAGGGAGGTGACCCACATGGCACAGCAGACCTCTCCTGTCTCGCCCGCTGCTCCTCTCAGCAGTGTTTCTCAGTAGATCCACCTGTTCTGTTCCCCACTCTGTGTCACCCCCCACATTTCTGGCTTACACCCCAGCTCTTGTATTCATAATAAATAAATATTTAAAATATATATATATAATCACTTAAAACAGATAAAATGAGAAAAACAAATTTAATTTGTACATATGGGAGCCCCCAAAATATAATCCCCAATAAGTGACCGAAGTAGGAAGCTTTTATACTTTTTTGATAAAGAAATAATACATTTGAAGAGTTGGCAAGACAAAGAGGTTTGTGCTGGAGGTAGTAAATTAGGGAAGATAAAACAAGGTTTATCTCTACAGTCTCTCTGCCCTAAATTTCCTGTCTGTGGTATTAAGGATGTCTCTCCACATTCTGGTTCAAGGAGGGTAACTTTCATTTGGGAGATTTATTTCTTGCTTTCAGGGGGACAAAGAAGAGTCAGCCTATCCTTTTTCAATGACTGTTTCTTAAGTGACTTCAATTCAAATAATTAATATGCCATAATGGCACATTTTGGGGTGACCTATTTTCTCCTTTAACTATAAAATAAACTTAGAGGACTCATCCATTTAGTCACACATCTGCTGAAGTTTCTGAATTTCTTCAGTACTTTAAGATACTCAAGTTTATCATTTAAAAAAATTAAGTAGTCAAGATAATTATAAAACCATACTTTGACCAACATTTTATAATTAGTGAAAAAATTTTTTAAATATTCCAAATTGCTAATAACCAATGAATATCAAATATAAGATTTTTTTTAATACATTTTTTAAAGATTTATTTATTTATACAAGAACCATGGCACAGGCCTGAGGTGTGGAAGGGTGAGAGGATTCACCAGAGACAGCGCGGGGAACAGAACAGGCAGACTGATGAAATACACTGCTGAGGGAAGCAGTGGGCACAACAGGAGAGGTCTGCTGCGCCATGTGGGATTCTTGGCAGCAGGCCGGGATTGAACCCGCACTGCAGAGGCTGCGGACAGCTTCACAGTGCTGTGCTCAACTGCCTGAGTCACCGGGGAGGCCCTCTTTTAATACAATTTTAGGGAAAAAAGGGGAATTAAGATCTTGAAAAAGTTATATTTTTCTCTTCCTTTTACTTTACTCTTTTTAACCAAAGGGGAAAAACCAGTATGTATGAATGAATACACAAATATTTGTATACCTGCTAGGGCACACACGGGCACAAATAAACAAACACACATATGTATAAACTCAAGTGAACATGGGTCCAGGGTAACTTTAATGTGGAAAAGAATGAGAAAGAAAAGCAAAAAGGAATATATGAATTGAGGAATATATCAATTTCTGCCAGTGAGATTCATGCCATTCCCATTTTGTTCTTTTCCTTCAACTCACTGCTATATAAGGGAGGATCATAGAAATAAAAATGCCAGATATTTTCCTTCAGTTTTTTTTTTTTTATTTTCTGTTCTTTTGGTTGTTTTATGGTCTTTCCCCCATTTGATTGGCTTAATTTATCTGTAATTTATCCACCTGGACTGCATTTAATTTCTTTTGACTACATCTTAGCTCCTTACAGAACATTCGGGAGGTTTCCCTCAGTAGCAAACCTTAAAGATGAGTTCAAAGGGAAGTGACGGATTAACGAACTGCCCCAAAAGAAACCAGCAAATGTATGGAGGAAGCTAAATAGAAGAGAGAAAGAAGCAAGGCAGGATGGGTGGGTAAGGAGTTGAAACTGTACCTGTCTGCTGAGGTTCAACTCCCTCCTTTCAGACCCCTTAACTATGCCTGACAGCACAGAGGTGCCTGGTTTCTGGTCCCTGGCCCTTACTACTCTACCAAATCAGTGGAATGGGTTTATGCCCCAATCCATAAGCTAAAAAGCATATAACAAGATAAATTATAACCTAATAACATTCGATGCTTTCGAATATTTGCTACTTTTTAAACAAAAACTAAATTGCAAAAGTGGATATTGAATTTTTGACTTAAAATGTTTGGAAAAAAATATTTTGTTCTGCATTTAGTCAAAGGGCTGTGTTATATAACCCACACTAACCAGCCATTGGTTACAAGCTGTGAGTGTGTGTATGTAACACTAGCTAATGTATATGTCTCCATACAGAGGTGATATCAGTGTCAAGGTCACAGGTGCCAACTCTGAGATACAAAATACATAGGAGCTGGGAGATGATTATAGAAAATTGCTAAAAACAGGTCTGAAAGGATTTTGGGTAGATGACAACAGGTCCTGGTGTGACTGATTTATGTTTTTGTACTCATCAAATGGTCGATTTCTTACCAAAAAAAAAAAAAAAAAAGAGGAAAAAACATTGCAAGTGAAATATTCCAGATCAACAAATGTTCTTGTTAATTATTAAATATCCAGGGACTTTAAAACTATAAATTAACTGATGCTATAAAATATTGGAAAGTACTACAAAGTTATTCTACATCCAATTATTAACAGTGTTGTTTCTGAAAAAATTGCTAAGGAGATCACCATTTTCTGTTATTAAAATTGGGAAATTAGGTGCATCATTATCTTTTCTTTAGAGTTCTTTTACTACTGTATGTGATAGTATAAAAGAACTATTACTCTGACAGGGTGGCGTTTTCTAAGTTAAAATATAGAATGTACTCAAAGAATTTAAATCATGAAGCTATCAATGAAGCAAAGAAAAAGCTTAGGCAAGGTTCCCATCTGACAGTCATAGAGATGGCTTAGGGTGTAAGTATAGGTACAGATTTAGATTTCAAACTCTGTGTGATCACTTACTAGTTAGCTGTGTCACTCTGAACAAGTTAATTTCACATTTATATACTCAGTCCTGTCATCTTTAATATTAGGATAACCTTTAATTCTTAAATATGAGTTGTCATGAGTATTAAATAATGTAATAGGAGTATAGTGATTAGAAAAGTGTCTAACAAGTAGTATAACTTTAGCTGTCATTTTTATTTTGAAGAAAAGTTTCCAGGAAAACAAATTCAATTTAAAAAGGCAGTAAATAGCTTTGTTGCAATTACTCAGTTTTGCCGTTGTAGCCCCAAACAGCCAGAGATAATATGTGAGAGGTAGGTCTCTCTCTCTGGTGAAAGGCTGCATCCAAAAACAGGTAGTGGGACAGATGTGGTCCATGAACTAAATTTGACTTGTTGACTCCTGTTGTAAGGCAACAACTTGAAATTCTTTTCTGCCAGAGATAATATTAAAGTTGTTCTGCTTCTTTCTATAAATGTAATCAATATTTTATGAATATGCCAAAGACAATCTATTTGATGAATGCCGATGCCATCAATTTATTATCAACTGATACTAACAGTCAAGGCAGATCAATAAATTACAGACCTCAAAGAGAACATACTGGCCTTGGTTCAGAAGCAGCAAAGATATGCAATTTCAGGGACACCAAACATTGAATGCTTTTATTAATCTGGCACATAGTTCATGGGCAACATGCCCAAAACAGCCAACAATAAAACAATCTTTTCCTAATTACAATATTGAATTGACCTTATACTACTTGGCTTAATTGAAAGTCCAGCACAATAAGGACTATTACTTTTACTTTCTTGGATGTTGTCATTGCAGTAGATAAATGCTCCATTCTCAAAGTCTTCGACATTAGCAGAGAAAGAAATTCAAACAGACCAAAGAGGGTAGAAAGAATGAACTAAAAAAATCAGAGCTACATAGGATTTTTTATAAAATACATTTGCTACATAATAAAGCATGTGAAAAATCAAATACATATAAAACAATGCAAGAACTTTTTCTGCAATTATTTAAACTCCATCTCTAAAAATAGATATTTATAACAATATTTGGATGGTTAATTTTTCATAGTACTCTATATTATAGACACAAAAGCATTCACACACATTCACACACAGAGACAACCACAAAGATTCAAAAGATACAACTGAATACGAGACATATTCAGTCTATATTCTGTATCATATGTATGTATATGTACTGTAGGGACAGGAATGGACACAGTGCAGGTTTTCTGATTGTAGGGTAAAGAAAATGTCAGGCTTTTCTGCCCTTCCGCCATCAGGATAGATGATGGATCCTTGTCCTGAATGCATGCCTGATGGCGGGCACCTGGAATAGGGTGTGGGCCTAGGTAGATGGGATTCAGCTGAGTTTAGACTGCTTTTTTAAGGGCGGCGTCACGGGGACGCCAGCAGCAGCAGCAGTAGTAGAAGCCAAGAAGTTGAGACAGAAGCCGAGAAGCAGCAGAACGAACGCCCGAGAGCCCAGATAGAGTGAGGATTTGCTGGGGGCTGGGAGGCCTGCCAACCTCCCGGCCCCCCAGCACCCCTGCCTTCCATATGCCTGGTGAACCCCAATAAAAGACCTGCAAAACCACTGAGGACTCTGACTCCTCCTTTACCCGGGCTGCATGGGATCAGAAAACCTGCACTGTGGCCTGTCCTGCCCCTTACACTGATCCCATGCAGCCCGGGTAAAGGAGGAGTCAAGAGTCCTCAGTGGTTTTGCAGGCTTTTATTGGGATTACCAGGTACATGGCAGGCAGGGGTCCTCCCAGCCCCCAGCAAATCCACACTCTCTCTGGGCTTTCTGGCGTTCTCTGCTTCTGCTTTTTGCTTCTCTCTCAGATTCTCTTCGGCTTCTGTTCGTTCTTGGCTTCTTCTTGGCTTCTACTGGCTTCCTTGTGACGCCGCCCTTAAAAGCACAGTCTTAGCCCAGGTGAATCCCATCTACCTATGCCCACACCCTATTCCAGGTGACCGCCATCAGGCATGCATTCAGGACTGCAAGGATCCATCATCTATCCTGATGGCGGGAGGGCAGAAAAGCCTGACATTTTTTTCCTTACCCTATAATGTACACATAAAATAATAAAATCCCAAGGACATAAGTTGACTCTGAAAACAATACTATTCTCTATTCGCTATGAACTAAATTTCTCATCCAAAAGTAGCAAATCAAAGTGCCTTCCTAAATAGTTTTCTCAGAGTTCACACTCATTTCTGAATATTCTTGACATCAAAAAAAGAAAAAAAAAACTCTAGAGTATAGGACCTACATGTACATTGCAACAAATATTCTCCATTTCTAGAAATTTCAAAATTCAGTTTTAAAAATATAGAAACTGCATTAACTTTATTTCTGTAATCCTACTGTAGGGTAAGGAAAAATGTCAGGCTTTTCTGCCCTCCCGCCATCAGGATAGGTGATGGATCCTTGCAGTCCTGAATGCATGCCTGATGGCGGGCACCTGGAGTAAGGTGTGAGCAGAGGTAGATGGGATTCACCTGGGCTAAGACTGGGCTTTTAAGGGTGGCGTGACGGGGACGCCAGCAGAATCCGAGAGAGAAGCAGAGAAGCAGAAGCAGAAACAGAGATCATTGGAGAGCCCAGATAGAGTGAGGACTTGCTGGGGGCTGGGAGGCCTGCCTGCCTCCTGGGCTCCCAGCACCCCTGCCTGCCATATGCCTGGTGAACCCCAATAAAAAATCTGCAAAAACCACTGAGGACTCTGACTCCTCCTTTACCCGGTCTGCTGGATCATAGAAAACCTGCACTGGTCCATTCCTGACCTTACACCTACCTACTGGTATTTCAGAAAAAAAAAAAAAAAAGAGAGACTTGGTCCAAGATGAGTCTCTGGAGACTTACTTTCCATCAAACAAAACTGAAACTGGAAAACAGATTTTGTAACTGACTGTGAGATCAGTTATGGCTCATTTTTTCCACCTTCCTACCCTAAACAGTCCCCCTTATATACACCTCAGAACTGTGCTATATCACATTTCTATGTTTCTCCTGTAATTGCTCTTGATCCTGTTTCTCTGATTCATTGAGTTTAGTGGGCTCAATCTCTGTATCCTCTGAGATTAGGACCTGGCATATTATAGGCATTCAATACATTTTTATTTATTTTTTTAAATAGAGGCATGTTTTATTTATTTATTTGTTTGTTTGTTTTGTTTTATACATGCACTGGGTACAGTCAGAAGCGCGGGAGGGTGAGAGAATTCACCAGAGCCAGAGCTGGGAGCAGAGCAGGCAGAAGGACCGAAGTACACTGCTGAGGGGAGCAGCGGGCGGCAGAAGAGGTCTGCGCACCATGTGGGACCCGCCTCCGGTGGCCGGGGGGCAGCCGGGGATCGAACTGGTGACGCAGAGGCCGCGGGCAGCTTAGCAACCCAGCGCTCAACCGCTGCGCCACCTGGGAGGCCCCGGCATTCAATACATTTTTGCTGAATAAATAACAGTGCATCACTCTCCATATGTCCACTGTTTTCCAACATTGCAGGAAAATTCACAACTACTTCTGTTCAATATCACCTGGTCTAGTGATGGAGTTAGATTTTACTATCCATCAAGTTGCATCACCCTGTCCTCTATTCAGTCTGAGATGAAAAGTGGACAGCATTCAGAACTTGGACAGTAGGGAGCAGAATGGAGGGAGTCAATATTCTATATTGAGTACAGTTGAATGTTGAGTACAAACACAACTTTTCTAAAAGAAAATCCCTCCTCCCATTAAATAAACCTCTCATAATTTCCTCCCCTTAACTCTCAGCTGTTTCCTTTGAAGACTCCTTTGTCTTTCGTTTGTCTTTCGGAGCAATGACTGGCTCTTCACCTTTGCACTTAGTCCCAGAGCTTATTTCTGCTTCCTTGTGAGCTCTGGGGAAAGGAGTAGGAAAGTGAGAAACAGACCAGGGGTACCTAATAAAAGCCAAGGAAAAAAGATCAAACACAGAGATTAAACTTCTGGCTCCTGATCTGTAGTCAGCCATATAATTCATTAGGTCACTGCTCCCTCCACCTTCCCCCTGATGACCCCCCAGGGCCCTCACACTCAACTTCCCACCTGGCATACAGGCACCAGGCATACAGCAGGGGAGGGGGCCAGAATAGGGATGAAGGGACTGAGGTGATAGACAATGGGTGATATGTGATGGGAAATCTACGGGGACTATACATGAAGGGAGAGTTCAAATACTGTCTCCAAATTATCAATGATTTAAGAAAATAAATATTATAAATAAATATTTAAAAAAAAACTTTTGACTTCTAACTCTGAAAAACTCTAATATCGAATAATTACATTTGGAAGATACTAAATAATAATGACCTAATAACAGACATTGATTATTAATAAGAGTAGGTTATGATTCTCTGTTCTTTAAATGAGCCAGCTTGTAGAATTATCATAACATACACATGAAGTAAGAAGATGCAGTTTTCATATTATTTGCATTTTTCAGAAGAGGGAGGTGAATTCTGGGAGGTTCAATAACATGCAGCAGGTTGGCTAGTAAGTGGCAAATTGCAAATGTAAACCCAGCAGACAAGCCCCGGAGCCTGTATTCCCACCCTAATAATATACTGCTTCCCACCCATGGGGCTTCTCTAATTAGCAACAGTTAATAAATCAATTAAAATGCAACAATGTGATCTTGATGATTCAATTTCCAGGAATGAAGACTGGGAAAAAAAGAATCATAATCATAATTACTTTATAAACAAGGTGACTCCAGGAAGCTATAATCCAATTTCATTCCTAAGGTTTGTTTTTCAATTCTCTCTATACATATTCAAATCAATTTTTTCCATTGTTATATGATGTGGTGACTCTTTGTTCCACCAATGCACTCTTTTCCTATTGCTTTTTAAGAAATACTTTAAATTTTTCAAAAAGATTTATTTATTTATGCATACAAGAGCTGGGGTATAGGCCAGAGGTGTGGGGTTGGGGGGTGAGAAGATTCACCAGAGACAGAGTGGGGAACAGAACAGGCAGATGGACTGAAACACACTGCTAAGGGGAGCAGCGTGGGAGTCCTAGAGGTCTGTTGCACCAGGGATCTAACTTGTGCTGCAGAGCCTGAGGGTTGCTTCATAGTGCTGTGCTTAACCCCTTGCATCACCAGGGAGGCTCTAGAAATACTTCAATCTCCACACAACTGTCCCACCATCATGAGATTAAGCTTTCCCTCAACCCTTAATATTAGGTTATAGTACAGTAAGTATTTGGGGTTATGGCTTATCATAAGAGTTTTACCTTGAAATATATCTCTTGTTACATCTAAGTGATCCATGCAAATTTTTAAGACTGTTATTTTATATTTAAATTTATACACTATATATGTAATAATTTATGTGTTGTGCTTACTATTTCCTCTCTTAAATGTTCTTATTTTGTATAAACCAGTGTTACCTCTATAAAGAAAAAAAAAATCTATTTTGAATTTTCAGTTCTGATTCATCTGCAATTCATTTGCAATTTGGTTTCTTTCCAAAGCATTGCCCTCATTCAGATAGTATAGTTGAGCCTTGTATTTGGTTTACTTTAAATATGATTAATTTATTAGCTTTTATGGGATTCTTGAGTGTACTTATTTTCATACAGAATGTTTATTTCAGCATGTTCTGTCTTTCAAATATGCATTTGAATATTTTAATGTAAATCCAAATACATCTTTGATTATTTCCATTACTTACTCTTCTGTCTGAAAGCTTATTTGTCTTTTCTCTTTATCCTTGCAGCTTATAGGAATTTAGTAAGGTTTGCCTTAATTGCATCTTGCTAAATCACCCCTCTCTGCAACTTTGTGACTTCTTTTCAGTTTATTGTTTTTCATACAATTAAGGGACTTTTCCTTCCCCCTGTATATCTCAAGGTAATATTGAACTTAGAAAATTATCTCCTTTACAAGTCTCATAGAAATATCCAGTGAAACAATTTATTGCTAAAAATTTTTGGTGATCTTTTAAATTGCAAATTCATTTATATCACTGGTTATAAGACTATTCAGGTCATATATTTGATAATGTTTGGATTTTGGTAATTTCATTAGTTTGGAGGAATCAATCCATTTCTTCTAAGTTGTTGAATTTGTGGATATAAAATTGTTTGTAGTGTTACCTTATTATTTTCAAATGGCTGTAGTATCAGTACTGATATCCCTGTTTTATTTCTGATATAGATGATTTATGACTTCTGCATTTTTTTCTTTGATCAGTCTTGTTACTGGTTTATCTATTTTATTTATTTTGCATTGAAACAACTTTTGATTATTCCTCATGATATTTGAGTCATTATGGTAATTTTTGACAGTGACTAAGCCATCTAAAATTGTTTGTCTATGAGCTGTATCATCTCCGTTGATATCAGTGGTATACAACTTACAGATAGATATGCATATTTTTATTAAGAAAATAAGTAAAAAGCAAAAACACTGATGGTTGAGTTCATGTAAGTCTTCTAAATTAGTTTTATTTGGCTTCATCCAAACATTCTATCTTCTCCTAGTTCTTTAATTTTCTGTTTGCTTAGTACTTGTGATGAAGAGTTACTTCTTTTGTCTATTCCATATTCACCAGAACTAGATTTATTGTATGTTCAGTATTGCCACATCAGGAAGTGGTGGCATTAATCCAACCTGTGGAGCAATACAAGGCCAGTGGTCATGTCTAGCATCCTGACAAGGTACAGAAGGAAGCTATGAAATAATTCATGATTGTTATGCTTACTTAACATCAAGGGCAGAAAATGTTTAGCCTAACTACATCTCTCCAAACACTTGCTGAAGAAAATGACTAGTTACAGTCTTCTGTGATCTTATGCCGAAGGGTAAAATACTGTAATAGTTTTCTCTGCTATAATATGAGAATCAAAGTAGAATCTGAAATCTCATTTAAATTGATGTACCTATATGTCCCTAATTTCTGCACATTTTGTAAAGAAGCAGGCATATGTATTAGAATTTGGAACAAAAAGGAACTTACCACGTCAAATCACCTTCTTATACCATGGTTTCTGCCTGGCAACAGTTATTGCACCAAGGGTGATACTGATTCTAATGGACTTTTTACTCTTCATGAATTTTATTTTTAAGTAAAATCTTATTTTGGGTGCTAATATAGTTTTCTAAAAGATAAATCTAGTAGGTAAATTAGGCAGTAGAACTATCTTAAAAGAGAGTGTGGGACACAACTTTAGAATGTGATTTTCATAAACTGTGTAGAATTTAGTTAACTAGTTTTGAGGCATGCATGCAGTTTATAATATGGTAGTTAAATAATTTGCATAACATCCACTATTTCCTCTGACTTCTGATAAAATCTAATAGATGAAGCAAGACTATTTTCATGACAAGTGAGAAAAGCAAAATGCTTCATTGACATTTCATTAACGTAATGATTGTCCTCACTCTTTCATTACTTTTCAATCCAAAGTATAATAAATAGGAAATACTATCTTTGTATATAATGATGGTTGTATCACCAACCATGCATGAAAATCAGCTTTTATCTTTTATTTCCCCTAGTTAAAAAAAAACTCCTTTATGTTTTTAAATAGTTCCACATATTTAAAATTCTAAGGTCTTAGAGGGTACAAGACTCTTCATACAGTTTTTAAAGAAATGAACTACAATCTTACTTAGGACAAAAAAATTTCAACATTTTGAGACACTTCTTTGAAAACAATACCCCCACTCTTCCTTTAATACTCACAGTTTGGAGAGGGGCATTTGACAAATGCATCCATCTGTCCACTGTTTCATTGATTTGGGAGGTGATTTCTTACTCTGCAAGGGGTCTTCTCTTGAGTTTGACAGGTTTAGATGAACATATGAAATTAGTGAAGAATAACCTAAGCTGAGACAGATGATCAAGTCAGCTGCAGCACTGAAGATAAGTACCCCAGTCTTGTTCTCAGATTGATGATTTACTTATAGAAATGTACTGGGGAAAGTGAAAGCTATCACAAGTGATTGAGGAGATGAACATAAAGGATAAAAGGGCAATAAATAAATCGTTTAACTTGGACACCATCCCTCTGAAATATCTACGAATACTTAAAAGAGATGAAGAAGAAGGTCCATGTTAAAACAAAAACACATTCACACACACTAAAATAAGGCAGTATGAGGAAAGTGAGGAGGAAAGCCAGGATGTTTAAATACTTGGTGAAATTATAAAGTAGCTGATAAGCCCAGTGGCAAGAAATTGATCTATAAGGGAATAGTTCCATTCTGTTAGTGACAAAACTGGGAGCATACCCTGAAACAGTTTATCCATGTCATGTTTCAGTAAGTTGTAACTTTTAGTTACTAAAGATACCACACAAAATCTTTAGGAACTCACTAAAAAGCTAGCGTGTTTTTATTTCCTAAATATTAAAAAGACTGTATTTTATAATTTATGTGAATGGAGTTCACTCTTAGATGAAAACAAGAGGAATAACAAGCACTGTTTGAAATCCTCTTTATTTTGTATGCTTTCTTTTTCAAGAGAAGTAATTGGAGGATGGTAATTACAAAGTATCATAGAATTAATAAGGAAAAGATAAAATTCAAGAGGCCTATATGAAATATTTGTTTTGATTTCTTTGATTGGTATGGCTAGGAATTTTTTAATTATTTATTTTATTGAGGTAACACTCATTTACAAAACTGTGTGACTCAGAAGTAGATAATGCATTATAAAGAATAATTCTCTTTTGTGTGTCCTAGAATGGCTGACATTTTATTTTGTAGAGGAAATTAATATTTTACTTGAGTTTCTTTACATATAGTACATTGCTTATTCACTTAAAAATTAGGGAAATGAATTGCTTCAACATAGCTTATTATTTCTAATTTTAATTTATAGAATGTTTTGAACACAATTTTTAAGTATGCAAAATATTCTTGGAAGACAGAGAGACAACTTGGCTTTTAAAATCAGTGAAATGTCAAAGTGTGATTTGTAGATTTTTGTGGGACTTTGGATTCCAAGAATCATCTTTTCTAAAATACAGAAGAAATTCTACAGCACTTCTTACCATATTAGACAAAGCAAAACAAATTTAGAAGAGGGACAATGTTTTGAGAGTGATATAAATAATAAAAATCAGTTACCAGAGTAAAATATTTGAAATAACAAAAAAATATAAAAATCACCTTCTGCTTATAGAACAATTTTTGAAAAGTGATGTAGTCACTTAAGAAAAAAGTTCTGTGGGGGCCTCCCCGGTGGCGCAGCGGTTGAGCGCTGGGTTGCGAAGCTGCCCGCAGCCTCTGCAGCGGCGGTTCGATCCCCGGTTGCTCCCGGGCCACTGGAGGAGGATCCCACATGGTGCGCAGACCTCTCCTGCCGCCCGCTGCTCCCCTCAGCAGTGTACTTCGGTCCTTCTGCCTGCTCTGCTCCCCACTCTGGCTCTGGTGAATTCTCTCACCTTCCCGCGCTTCTGACTGTACCCAGTGCTTGTATAAATAAATAAATAAATCTTAAAAAAAAAAATTATAAAAAAAAAAGAAAAAAGTTCTGTGACTTACAAGTTTGGTTGAAAAGAATGAGATTCCAGAAATGTATTGAGTTATATCTCTAAAGAGAAAAAGACATGGGTCTGTTAAGTTCTTTAATATGTGATAACAATATGAATAGCTAACCACAATAGACACCCTATTTATTATGAAACCTATTAGGATAATTTCAAGGCTAAACAAGAAGTTAAGATAGCTAGAGATGTGTGTGTGTGTGTGTGTGTGTGTGTACACATAGACAAATTGAGAATGATAGTGAAATAATCTAAGTGGTTGAATAAAGAAGTTGTGGCATATATAGTCAGAGGTATATTATTCAGCTGTTATAAAAGATGAAATGTTGCCTTTTGCAGCAACATGAGTTGAACATGAGGTGATTATGTTAAGTGAAATAAATAACAAAGTGGGATATATTACTCGATATATTCACCATTATGTGGGATATGTTGTGAATATTCAAAGTAAACAAGCAAATTGGAAGGGTACAATAAAAGAAACTCTTAGACTGTGAAAAAATATGGTGGCTATGAAGGAAAGGGAAGGGGGTGAGAGGAAAAGGTAGAGGTGGTCAAGTTAATAAAATGGATGGTGCTAGAACTTCAGCAGTGGGGGATAAAGATCATACCGAGGTGAGAAACTGTACTCCTTAAATTATATAGTATTGTACACCAAAGGCAAATCAATAAAATTTGATTAGGAAATCCAAAATTTTTTTGAAGAAAGAAGTGTGATTTTATTTAAAAAAACTGTAAAACTTCATTGGTAGAGTATGAGGATTTTGAATTTTGACATTCCATAAACAAATTAAAACATATATTTTAAAAGTACCAAAACAAAATATAAATTTAAGATTTATCAAAAATAAAGATGTACAAGATACTTATGGAAATTTTTTAAACATTTCTGAAAAAAAATTCCAAGTTTCCTATTTGAAGAATATTATTTCTCTCATAATTGATTTATGGACTTAATAGAATTTTAATTAACATCTCAGCAGGATATTTAGGGAAATTGAGAAAATTATTTTAAATTTTAAATAGAGGTACAGGAGCAAAGAATAACAAAGATACTAAAAATAATGTGATTTCTTCCTATTCATTAAGACATCTATGAGACTATAATTATTAAGACTATGTGGCATTGATCAATGGAGCAGAAAATTAGCTTGGAAAAAGTCCACATATGGCAATTTGACATTTGGCCAAAGTAGCATAATTTCATAGTGTGGTGTATACAATAAAATAAGTGGCCTATACAATAATGGTAGTATATATCCATCTAGGAAGTTAATTGAGGTTGCATCCTTAATCTAACCCTTTTCAGAAAATATCAATAAGACTTTTTTCTTATCTGATATTAGTGTTTGACTCCCTTGTTAACAATACCTCCAAAATATATTACTACTGTGACTCTAACACCTTGGCTCTACAAGAATACTACATAAGCAGTAGAGACTTAATGATATTTGAAAAAATCAAAACAATAAACTGATATCATTATATCTATGTTTTCCAACATATTGATTATAACACTGAATAGAGTACTATGTAAGTATCTTGGTTTTATTCTTGGAGACATTTATTTATGAATAAAATAAATTAGTATATGATAGCTCAATAAATTTAACCAAGAGTTTGCACTGTTGCTTTTTTCCCTCTTATAATCATTTTGAGACATTAGTTCAGATTTATATCTAAAATCAAGGAATAACACATACCTTAATTACATATAATCACTGGGTATACTTACAGTATGAATCAAGGGAGCACTTAGAGAATTATGTTTCCATTACAAATCTTTTCTCCTGTCATTTTATTTCTCTTTCTAGAGTATTGTTGGTAACTAATATTTTTAGTCATTTGATTGTTTCTGTGATCTCTGGTTCCAACTTCAATTATATATTTTAAAATCCTTTGCTTACTTTCAACAGAGATAAAAGTACTTATTAAAAACACCCAAATAATTGCTTATTCCAGGCAGATGCTATGAGTGGAGGGAATTTCTCATTTTTTTTTAAAGATTTATTTATTTATACAAGTACTGGGTACAGTCAGAAGCGTGGGAAGGTGAGAGAATTCACTAGAGACAGAGCGGGGAGCAGAACAGGCAGAAGGACCCAAGTACACTGCTGAGGGGAGCAGCGGGCGCTGCAGGAGAGGTCTGATGACTTGTGGGACCCTCTCCAGCGGCCGGGGATCAAACCGGCGCTGCAGAGGCTGTGGACAGCTTCGAAGCCCAGCGCTCAACCGCTGCACTGCCAGGGGAGGCCCAATTTCTCATTTTGAATAGTGGGATATTTACCAGTCAGCTATCCTAGACTCTCATCACTTATCCTTCTTTCTGTGAAGTCCAAGACATTTCTGAATTGGTTCTGCAATTAGAGATGCTATTATTTTAGGCCTTAGTATGGAATTTTCCTGGCTCTGGAAATTTGAATTCATTTAGAGGCACAATCTTCTTTTACTTCACTCCATATGTCATTGTTTTTCATTTTTTTCTTATAACTTTTTTCTATCATTAAAAATGTATTAAAATAATACTGTATTATATAAAAGTTGGGGGGCACATCATTGTATCATTTTTAACTTGAAGATAATTGTTTTTGATAGAGAAGATAGGAATAAAATGCAATCATGTATTATTCTACAATTGTCCTTTATCAAAAATGCAATTCATACAATACCTTTTTTTCATTCTCTGAACTATGCCAAACTGTGATGTTTTGTCCTTCATTTTCTTCAAGAGTTTCAGCTAAACTTTAACATTCCTGAAAAATATTTAGATTTTCTGCTTCTCCTTTGCATCCTTTATCTGTTCCTCTTAGTCAATCTTCAATTTGTAGTATCGTGACCTTCATGGTTAGATCAGTTTAAGGATCAAAGTGAAACA